>NC_141264.1:15087500-15687500 GCF_054856545.1 Hippocampus guttulatus | reverse complement strand
CAGCCTTATGTCGTATATTTTAAACAATGAACTGGCAAATTGGGGCGCAAACCCTGAGCCATGATACACATTGTAGTCGATCATGAAATCTCTGCAGGCCGGGAAAACCGTTGACATCAAGTGCGATATAACGCTTGGCTTGTAATATGATTTCCCATAAAATCTACTGACTCCAACTGATATCAAGTGTTCCACAAATGTTAACTTTTATGTCTGCTTATTATCGTCATCAGGAATTCATTAATTCCAAATATCCAGAGTGGTTAAATCTCATGTGGCTCTATTATAATCAGGGTGAGTGGCGCAATGGCAGCTGAGGTTGTCAATGCGTGGATGGAGGGCCAACTCTCAGCCGCAACCTGCTGTTTAGATGCAAGAACTCATTAGCATCCGCGTGGTTGGCCTCGCTTGTGGAAGACGACACAGTTGGACATTGATTGAAAATGTGCAATTGACGTACCGCTGAGGCGTTGAACAAGTAAACACAGCCTTTTGTCTGCACTTTCAAGTAAACGCGATGCCTTGTTTTCCCCAAAATGGCCTCTCGAGTGTGTTTAGGACAGGGCTGAGTGAAGCCTGGAACCAGCTGCTAGTGGATCTGGCTGCCTGGCAGACACTGAGCCTGCTGTGTTACCAAATGTGACATTAGGCAGATGTTGATCTAAATATAGAAATACTACAATGGTCCCAGTTTTCACCCATCTTGGTCAGGAGCTTAATGAATACCACCTACTGGATTTTCCACACTTTGAGGCACTTCGGTGTATAAGGCGCATCTTCAATGATAGGTCTATTTGAAAACTGTTTTCAGATACAGGGCGCACCACATTATAGAAGGCGCATAGGATAGAAGCTACAATAGTGGCCGGGGTTGTGTCATGCATCCAATAGATGGCGCTACGCTAAAGGAAATACAATACAACACAACTTTATTGACAGTATTGGCCCAAATATAAGACAATGTTTTTTGCATTGAAATAAGATTGAAAACGTGTGGGTCGTCTTATATTTGGCGCCTAGACATTATATCCATTCAGGATGCTAGATAGCGCCAGATATCATTGAAGCGAATGCTGAACCTGACTCCCCAGGCCAAAGCGAACCCCTGTCACGAAGAATAAAAATAAAAATAGCGGTAGCACGAAGAAGAAAAATAAAAAATAGCGGTAAGAAAGAAAAGAGAAGAAAATAATAGAAGAGATAACAGAAACTGGAGAAACGTAGTGACAAACTGGAGAAAAGTGGGGCGAAGATCGGCCGGGTTAACCGGCAGCTGAGGAGAAGTTATGATGTAATTTACATCTCAAAAACCAGAAGCCATTCATTTACAAATGTGATTGCACTTTAGTTTACATATTTAAATGCTCAAATATTAAGATTTGAATGAGGCAAAATAACATGCTTTTTCTCTCAAATATATTGTTATAATCATTTGTTTCAGATGTACTGTAATTATTTTCTGGATAAAAATTAATTTGGTGTTCAAAAAGTATTTTTTCAAACTAGAATCTTGAAAAAGAGGGGGTCGTCTTATATTCGGGCCAGTACGGTACTTGGAGCCCTCTCAACCGCTGCAGCTGTAACAAAGCGCTTGACAGAACATTTAAAATAATACGTCCAAGAAATTAGAATATTGATCCATATATAAGAGGTATCGGATTATAAGGCGGACTGTGGGCTTTTGAAAAAGTTGAATGTTTTTTGTGGGGAAAATACGGCACTTACACAATGTTAGGCCTACTGGCCTAATGACCTTAAAATGCACACTGACACTTGTGATTGAAATTCATTTTACCTTCTCAAAACTTTTGAATGCACAATTCCAACTGTTCAGTAATTCAGTCCTTTTTGCAAAACTTGCTGTTTTCTAACAAAGAGCTTAATGGTAAAGATTAAAACAGGTCTTTGATCCATGAAAATTCCCATGAATATCCACTTCCTCTAACGTTATGAGACTCTTCCGGTTTGTCTGCATCGGTGTTACAACCTACTGATAACACTTAGCTTGGATCCACGAGTGGACCAATTCAGAGATACAGAGACTGGAAGAGTCAAACAAAGGTGAGAAGTGGATGTCCTTGAAAATGTGTCGGTTTGATTAATGGATCAAACACCTGTTGTGAAAGTTGCCATTTACAGTAGCGTGTTTTCGTCAGACCTATTCAAACGGTTACTTTTGGACTTGTCAGCATTATTCACTTCCCGAAAAGAACAACTGATCCTAAAATGAACAGATTCACGCTGTTCTATATTTCATTTGAGAATCTTATAATTACTGTCGCATTTATGACTGGTAGGTTGCACATTTTATGTTATCATTTTAAATGCATTTACAGTAGATTTGTTTCCCTACTGTAGTCGTCGTGAAGTAAACCAGGCTCTTAAAAAACATGAAATCCATAAACTAGTAAAATAGTCAGTGTACCATACAAACTCTTTCTAAGCCGCTATTTGAAATTAAAACAAAATTAACCATAATGCATACCTGTCAACTTTTCGGAGCGCCAACCTGTATAAACTACCAAAAAAATCCTTATAAAGAGCAAAAAATCCTTATAACATACCAAAGCATTTTATATGTCAAAATAACGGCAAACCCCCCCCCCCCCCCCCCCCATGAAATTTTCAATGATATTGATTGTAGATCTCCATAATACAATGTCTGGTTAATGTCTAATCATCATTCTACTTAGTGGCATTACTGTGTTCAGAGTTGTATTCCTGCGTTACTTTTTTCACCAACTCCAAATGCTGACCCATCGGCTTGAAGTTACAGCATCCATTCATATTTACTTTGGAAATGATAGCATTCGAGTAGACTAGCACCATTCTGGGCAAAAGCAAACGGAACTACCTGTTAGGGGGGAAATTGCCAGAATCCGTATGATTTGTGCGATACGGCCATATAGTAAGATTCACCACAAAATCCGTATGAACTATGGCTAAACCGTATGAGTTGACAGGTATGATAATGTACTTAGAGTCCGTCCACAATCTGTTCTGGAACACAGCAGTGGAACATAGCGTGATGGTGGGGTACAGACGGCCAGGTGCTCATGCACACGCAGCCGTCATGCATAAAGGCACCCCATCATACACCCACGCACACAAACATATTGGCGTGCCACATTGCGCTGTTACAAATTGGAGAAAATGACAATATGGATTGGATGAGTGCAGTCTGTCTATGAAGCACATGATGTGTGTGATTGCCGTGCAGCTCCAGCCAAATGGCGAGTCTTGTGCCGAGCAAACAATGTGTCATCTTTCATGGTTCCGCCCGTCGAGCCTGTGTTGTGGTAGCGAACAACACAACAACAAGACTCAACACAGATCACGATTCAGCCGTTGGGCAATATAAAGTGAGGAAACTGAGAATCTCATTACTTCTTTTCTGGCCTTTTGGGTAGATTGTTTTCTTTTCCAAGAGTGAGTCAGGGAAATGATGTGTGTCTGTGTTGCCATGTAGATGCTAGTGAGTAGAGTGAAGCTTGGTCGCGTCTCAGAGAATAATATGTGTCGAGTGGTACCTTGACTGACCAACTTGAGAATTTTCCGAGGTATAGAGCCATTGTTTAGTATTTATTTGTACGGTAATTTTTTTTCACTTTGGGTTGTGCGACCCAAAATTTGGAGTACCAGTAAGGTTCGCATAGGCCCCCGCTAAACGATGGCAGAGGAGAACCACAGCATCCGCCCAGCATCACATTTCAAATTGGTAGGAATCCAAAGGCACCTTGTTAAAGGGGAACATTATATTTAGAAATGCAGATAATCTGCAGGGGAGCATATAAATGGAGGTCTTGGTTGCACGAAACACAAAGTCATCTTGCAGTTAATTGCTTGCTTTCAATTTTGTGTGTTTGTGTATAAAAACTACCGTATCATCATAGTGTTTGTAATTAAAATTATAATCACTATTCGCAGTAGGCCCTATCACAGTCTCTTCACATACAAATCAACTTGGCCACCAAGCCAGAGACAGAACAAATTTGGGAAAAATAGCATCACTCTTTCATATTTTTGACCGACTGAAACATGTATTCATCGTGCCACTGATGACATCACATCGTCGTCTCAATCATATTGTCGTTTTTGTTCTCCAGGAGTTAAGAGAAACATATTCCAAATGAACCGCACAGGGAGTTTCCACTCTCTTCATTATTGGCAGCAGTGAATGTGTTCTGTCCTCGGCAATGACAACTTCATCAAGATTCAAATCCACAATTCAGAACTCGAACAATTGCAATTTGCCAAGCAATGCTCCAGTCTCACTTCTTTGTGACTAAATTGCCCGCTCGGAGCAGGGGTGATTAGTTTGCCGTGCAACAGCACTTTATGTGCCAGTCTTTGTGTGAAATTGAGAGGGGTCTCTTTGCCGAGTCGCCGTGCCCCTTACTCAATTGAAACTATGAAAAAAAAGATTGCCTTTGGGTGGTTTCCAGACCTCATTACCCAAATGCTTCCGCATTGGGTAAAGGTTACGCATCAAGATTCTGACCAGGATTCTCTGATGGCTGCCGTCAGTGAGAGGCTTCAGCGAGCCAGCATACATAAGTTTCACTTTGACTCTACAATGTGCTTTCCTCGCAAAACAGATGCTCTGGGGAAACTTTGAGTGCCTGTTTACTGTAGGTCACGGAATCCGTGCCTTTTATTAAGCAGGTCCGTTTTTGCCCTCTGAATATTCCCAATGGCATTAGTTGCTAACAATAATGAAACCTGTTAGTTTTGACTTTGCTAAGTCCTTCTCAGAAAGTACTAAGGATATTAAATTTTGCAAGTGTTTCTGAATTGTTGGGTCGATTCCGATCAACGATGTCTTTAAATGGAAAGAAATTGAAATTTCTCGTATTTATGTGCAGATAGAGACAACCACGTGGTGGTTATCTGGAAAATTAAATTGAGGTAACTGCACTGTTTTTAGTTGTTGAACATAAACTGTAACAAAGAAGCTTTTTGCATTTGAAGATGAAACAACCCGACAACCAATAAGAGTCCAATCGTCTTGATTCATGACCCTGTCACCGTTTATTAAAAAGTCAACATTCTTGAGTCACACAAAAGTAGCTATTTTTTTTTTTTGACTCTATGAACATTTAAGGGACACATATCCGTTTTAAAAAATGCTCAAGAACAGAGAAATGTTCTCATCAACTCTCGGAGCCTCAGTAAAGATAAATCAGACACGACAGATATGCATGAAATCTATTAATGCCTTAGAATATTAAATCATCCCTCTATTGCCTCTCCCTGAGTCATGGTTCCTTAATGACCAATTACTCATACTAGCTGTGTTCCTCCAAAGAGGAGTGGCCCATCATCCAAGAGTATATATGCAGGTCTAGGCTGACAATCCCATTTTTTACATCAAGTGTCTTGGAGTACCCCAACCCGATGCTAACCATAATCAAGTCAAGTCAAGTACAACTTTATTGTCAAATGTGCTGTATGTACAGCACAGATGACATTTCTTCCTTCTCAAGACAACATACAACAAGAGGAGCCACTGCGGGTGCCCACACCGCCATCAAAAGAAAAGTTCACATTAAATGACAAAATAATGCAAGACAATACATTAGACACAGACAATTGTGCAATCTTAACCAAAACCTTAAACCTCAACCTGGTTTATGTGTTGAAACACCTGTCCTCTGACAATGACCAAAATCCATGTCTGACTCTCCAAATATTGAACCGCTCTTCAGTTGAATATCCGTGCTTCATCATTCCTTCAATACTAATTTCTTAGTCGATCGTTGAAGAGTGAGCCATCCAACAGAGCGTGTACGAGGGTCTAGTCCTTCATGCTCACTGTCTGAGCACAATCGTAATCGTTTCTCATTTGAGTTTGACGATTTTTAATTTTTATTAGTGAACTCATTTTAAACTCCCCCCGACTTTGAGGGAAGCATAGGTGAAAACAGGAAACGGCGCAGTTTGGCACTAGTGGAAAAAGAGGAAATGAAGAAAGGACGAGTGTCAAATCTGGTGCAGTGGAAGTGGTCTTGGCAGGAAACTGAAGTTACCATAGCGACGAGCGAAACCTCTGCAGCAAATGAGAAGCGAGAGAAAAGCGGGGTGGGAGGGGGCGGGGGGGTTGGAGTATGGACCTTGAGGTTTTGTGTCCCTCTGCGTTCACGTGCTCTGCTGAGGCAAGTGTTCTGCGCAAGTGTATGATGGTGTAAAATCACTTCAAATATTGTGGCTTGGCGCTGTAACCTCCCATTCATTACAAGAGAGGAATTAAGTTAATCAAAGCACTATTTAGCTCATCAGTGTTTCGCTGATGACAGTTCCTGGTTGAAATGATATGAAGCGGCACAACTTTCATTAACATGTGGGTGCTGTGTTTTCTGTTGATGGTAACTGTAGCTGTGATGCACCGAACTGCCAGAAGAGCTTCCTTTTTTTTTTTTTTTTAATAAGCTGTGTGTGAGGCTTCGGCTCCACTATATGCAATGGATGTGTGTAATTAAACACGGTTGTACAATAAGGCTAAATAGTTAGCATGCCCTCATATATAAATCGATTTTCATGAATTTACTGACCCCCCACAAGCGATGTTTTTAATGGTTAAGTCAAGTTTTGTTTAGCCCTTAATCACAAAAGAATCTCAACGGGCTTCACAACCCCACTGATGACAAATATTGGCGACATCTCCTGTTTTTAAACCCCCTCAACCGTTAAATGGAAACTAAAGGATAAAGGAAACCAACTTTGTGATTGTATGTTTTTAAAGTACGCAAAAGAATCGGGGTTAAAAAAAGCATAGTTATTAAACTAGATTTGAAAGCATCTGTACGTGGGACCGACTTGACTTCTGTTAGCAACTTTTGAAATTTGCGTGCAGCTAACTGCCACTTCACCGTGTTATATATTATAATAGACCTCTTTGGCGCAGTAGCCAGTTAGCCTTCTGAAGGCTTCAGTCATGAAGTTTTAAACTCATGTGCCCTGATCAAGATATGAGACAGATACTGGCTCCTGCTATTTGGAACAGTAACCAGGTGGTTCACCCCATCTTCTGAATCCCTAAGGGTCACCTGTCCCTGCTCCCTCAAACCGATCACACTTCTGATGCCAATTTCATTTTTACCTGGATTTTGAAACGCAAATTCCTTTACTGCGATATATTAATATACAGTACTAGTCTGAGTTAATTTTTGAAAACGTACTGTAAAAGAGACATTGCAAGTATACCCAGCAAGCAGAGGTACAACTAAGAATGAGCTTTATTTTGGTTCACCTTCTGCCGTTGTCATTTATCTATAAGTTTAACGCAACTTATAAGATCAGTTCCCAGACAAACAAGCCGGTGAGAAACTTAACAAGCGGGTTTGTCAACAGTTTCTTTACAAGCTTTAATGGAACAAATGGGACTCATTGATCTCAGTCTAGTTAGCCACACACATTGCTTGTCTAAGGCTTAATTCCCTCCCTTATCCTCTTGTGAAGTCGGCATGAAGCAACGTTTCTTGGCAGTCCCCATCACTCTTCGCATCATCTGATATGGTCTGGCACCTGCTTGCATCTGGTGGGCATTGTGGTATGTGCGTATGAGTGCGTGTGTGCGTGTGTGCGTGTGTGTGTGTGTGCTCGTCTTTGTACAGTGTCATCTGGGACCGTGGGGAAAAGAGATTAACAATTTTCCGCCCCGAAATTAAAAAAAAAAAAATCACATCTCTGTCCACTACTCTTTAACAAAGTGTTTGTCACCATCGCAACAAGTCAAACCAAATCCCTTCAGAGGAAACAGGCATACACTCCCAAGATGTGTGAGTGTATGAGAATGGTTTGCAAGCGCAACGAAAGACTCTCGCGCTAACACTGGCTTTATTTCCATGGAGATGTCCCTCAAATTCACTTTTTGCCAGCTGGGTATTCACTGTTCATTCGCACAATTGTTACAAGACAACAAAGCATCCTGGTCATTTGGAAAAATATCTTAAATTGATGGGGGGGGGGGGGCTTTCATTTTCATCTCCAAGGTTACCAGCAGACATGCTCTCTTCTCGTCTCCTCCCATGAGAGTAAATCAACACTGGTCCTCTCTTTCCCGTAGGCTGAAACAGAACCTCCTCATTCCGACACTGTCCACTTTTCTTCATGTTGTTTTTCTGCCTGCGCCATCCCAACACATCCAATACCTTCAGAAACTGTCCATTTACCGCACTTGTCTGGATGAGCTAGAAGTAATATAATAATAATAGTGCATGTCAATGGAAACTACCTTGAATCAAGCTTGAAACCTCCCAAAACAACAACAGACACTCATACACAGCAGATGGAGAATATAGGGGACCATGAAGAGGAAGTAATTGGCAGCTTCTCTTTCATAAGCAAGCGTTTGTTTTTATGTCAATTAACAAAACAAGGGTTCAGCCGAATGAGGCTAATGAGGATGCGCAGCATTTAACTCCGCTGGTTAAAAGATCCGAACAGAACGTTCAGGTGCCCACAAAAGCACACTCGCATGAGATGAGTGCATTTTTTTAAAAATTTCACATTGTGGATTGGAAAAAAAAAATACAGAATCATTGATGTCAGCATGGGAGCAAAAGGAATGATGCATTTTTTTCACGCAGAAGAAGAATGTCATTTTTGGTGACAAGTTCAATAAAGAGATAATTTTGAGAGAGAAAAAATTGGTGGCCTGGTGGTCCAGTGGTTTGCGCATTGACATACAGTGTATATATATATATATGGCTCTCACTGAAATACACTTCCAAATATTTTGCTTTTATGGCTCCCTTAGTCAAAAAGGTTCCTGACCCCTGCCTCAAATGATCAGTCAGCTGGAGTCCCCATAACTAATAACAGGTGTAATTAGGGTGTTTTTGTTTTTTTGGGCTGATGATGACTATACTCCATCTTCATTATCATCATTGGTGTAGTTATTTTCCTAATCTACCACATAGTGACACCATTTAACCAACTCAAAAAGGGTTCAGACAACTATCTGTGCTTACGTGTTGCACTTTTCCTTGCTTGTGATGTCCAAGTTATCCTCCATTGGCTTCACTTCCTCCCGTGAGCAGAGATCGCCACCTTTTGCTGCCCGGACAAAAGAGGCATAATTACTTTAAATTATCCCCAGTTAAAATTCTCGTCAGGTAGGACTCTTGAGGGGCTTCTCGCTCTTCTTTATTGGCTTGGGGAGCACTGTTGTCATTTCCATGTTGCCCTTTAACAGGGATGATAGGTTAAGCGCAAAGGATAATGGCCTTTACATCTGTAGGGAACAACAGCAAATAGAGCGGATGGAGAAGTGGGGAAGGTGGATCTTGTGAATATACAGTGGAACATCTAAAGTTGTCCGCAGTTTGTTTCTCGAAAGATTCATACCGTAATCGAACAACATCAAAGGCATATGATTGTAACTGTTATGCTGTATATTTTCAAAAAAAGCTAAATGAGCCTCAGAACAGTTTGATCAATAAGTTAGCAGGTTGGGAACCTTTTTTTTTTTTTTTTTGTGATGGCAACTAGTCACTGATTTTTCATTGAGGGGTTTTTTCTACACACAAAATCTTTAATGGCAGACCAGAGACTGTAGCGCGCCAGGTTTAATTGCAGGTGTTTCAGTTTGAAATCGCGGTGGTTTGTTTTTCAACTCTGTTAGAGTGCTGTTCCTGTGTTCTGCATGGCTGAACCCTGAGCCCCACCGTTCCATTTATCTAGTCTGCTGCTGCACAGTAAACACACACACACACGCACTCGCACACACACAAAAACAAAGTTGTCCAATTTATTAACACGACCAGCTGATTCAACGACCAAAACTGGTTGCTATTGGAAACACTGCAGTGTATATGAGACACAAAGGAACCGGAATATTTCATCGGATGTTATCTGAGAGGTGTAATTCGTTGGAAAATTACATATTGTGTTTTTTTAAATAATTCAATCTATTAAACTAATAAGTAGGTTGAAATGATAGCAATATTGAGGTTTCAAAGCAGCACTATTTGCCAATAACAATTCACTGTGAAATTAAGGTGGAGTTGGACGCAATCCTCTTTTGTGACACTGTTTGACTTTCAAGTTGCTCTGAAGCCAAAACGAAATGCAAAAGCTCATGACTTAATTAAATGTGTAATGACTCGGGTAATGCAGCCGCATTCGTGGGTTCAAATGCAACCCATTGGGGCATTCGTTAGCTTGTCACAAAATAATTTGCATTCGTTTGACTTTTTGGATCACCTGTCACTCTTTAAATTCTGAGCTATTTGGCCATCATGATCCTTCCTGTAGTGTGTGTGGCTTTCCAGGCATGGAAAGCCAGATTTGTAGCATCGCTTTTTCCTGACTGTTGGTCTTATAAGCAAAAATGTCTACACTTCTCTCTCTGTGCCTCGTTTTTCCTTAATCACCTGCCGACGGGCACTAAAGCTTGTGGCCATTTGTTACACAAGCTTTGGGACAAAGGAGCTGCTCACTATAGAGCGTGCTGCATGAAAGCAGCCAAGTCTGTTAAAAAAAAAAGAAAAAAGATTGGGACAGCTTATGTTTAAAGCGCGTGGGAGAGATAAAACTATATACAGAAGGTTTTTCATCTGGTCTGTTTATAAAGTGGAGTTTCAGCTATCGCGGGTGGATCTGGAACATATTCCCGGCGAGATACGAGGATTTACTGTAGGATTAAGTGAATGAATTTGTCCCTGGCCAAAGTGTCGCCGTCATAAACCTTAATTAACTCGAGAGGGGGTCCTCGGTTCATGACACTGAAACAACAGCAGTAGAGAAGAAGGCTTAAATTATCATTCAAGCCATTTCCCGTGTTTTCTCAATTGCTCTCTCATGGTCGAATGGGGTCTCACCAGAGTTTTTGCCACCTGGATGTACAGTTGACGTCACGGTTAAAAGGTGTACATTTCATGCCTCAAAACGTTGTTCACCGATAAGAGCACCAGTCACAGTTTTTCCTATTGCGACGAGTTGGTAGGTGTGAGATGGCTCGTCGCCAAGAATGCGAAGGTGAGCCGCCAAAAGTAGTTTAGTGATTGTCCAGGTCCGTCTAAGTCAGCCTCATTATCCGGTGTGCGGTGGGCCTTAGACACCCCAATGAATTCAAAGCTGCCACTAAATAAATATGAAGTGAGGTGACATCATGGTGGTTTGAACATTGACATTCTCCCCAAAAGTTCAGGTCAATCAATGATTCACGGCTTTAGTTGCAGAACGGGCCGTTTGTGTGCTTTCTCACTGGGTGTCATTTATCAGCTTGTGTGTTCAACTCAGCACTGCACACGCATTCCAGCCTGGCAGTCTGGAACAATTGATGATGGATTAACAGAGGAGGACACTGGGGTTTGTCTAAAGCCAGCAGATGTGATTGTATTACGCTTGCCACTCCGTCCAAATCTCCTGTTCTTTTCTTAGGAAGATTCATCTTACATTGAAACAAAACAAAACAAAACAAAACAATCATGTCAAAGCCGAAAGGTAAGCAGAGTCGCAGTGAGTTTTGTTGGCTCATGTATTTGTGTTTGCCGATGTGACCTCCACAAAGCCGCTAAATTGACAATTGCATCAAGTATAGAGCGGTGTTCGCCAACCTTTAGTGTGCCATGGCACACATTTCACATCGGGAAAAAAAATATACAGTATATATCACAAATACGGATATATAGGTTAGTTATGCACCTTCAAGTAGAAGAGGAATTGCTTGTTCTGCCCGTTACGATGCGTAGTTGGCATAGATCAACGGTGTCAAACTCAAGGCCCGGGGGGTAGTTCTGGCCCACCACATCATTTTATGTGGCCCGCCAAAGGAAATTATCTGCACCCACTTCATGTTTCTTGCTGAAATACCAAAATTGCTAACTGTCTTCACTTTTAAAAATGTTGAGATATTGCAAACAGGACAGCAAAACTGTTTTTATTGGCCTCTGATTTCAAAACTAGTTATTCACCAATTTGTCATGTAGCCTACATGTAATATGAGACGTTCTACATGAATTTGGGTTCATAGTTCGAACAGCCCTCCGTACGAAACCATAGCTATGATGAGGCCCGTGACAACAATGAGTGTGACACCCGCCAGCATTGATGAATATATCTGTATTATTCATAGAAAATAATAGGGGTGGAACAAAAAAAAAAATATATATATATATATATATTTAAATTGTTGCAAGTGCGTTGAATCGAACCGAATCATTCCACTTTAAAATATACCCAAATACATATTGAGTCATCTTTGTTTGCCAGTGTGTGTGCAGGTGGCAAACAGTCACAAAGATGTTCGCCACCAATTTTAACAGTCGCAAACAGTTTTTATCATCGTCCCTGGTGAACATCAACTTGCGAAACTCTCGTCGCTCAGTCAGACGGGCTTTAAGTGCTCGTTTTTTTCCATTTACTCTTGTCTGATTTTGATTAAAATAAATGTAATTTACCTCATTTGTCATAGCCAATTAATTTAACGCACAGGGTCTACTTGTCTGTTTCCATTATCACCCTTTTTTTTCTATCTTGCTCTGAATGACTATAGAAGATGATGTACAGAAACAAACCTTTGCCCTACACGCTAGAGCCGCGTACTGGTCATGTTAAACAATTTCTTTGCGTGTGGGAGTTCTGAGGAACCTCAAAGTGAATTTCCCCTAAGGTTCTATTCTTCTGAATTTGACCTCAATCATGAGTGTTACATGTCCTTGGCTGCTTGGATAATGGCTATAATGACCAAAATCTCTGACTATTTACCTTTTGAGATTTTCCAGCAAGTACCTCGCTTTCACATTATTTGCTATGCTCAGAGAAGACCTCCTGATGTTTTTTTTTCCGTTCTACCCAGTAGTCAGTGTGTCTTGTTATCTTTCGCTTGTTTCTATTGAGCCCGCATAAAATGATCAATGTCCTTACTCAATCGCTTCAAGTGCAGTCACTCTGTCCGTATACAGGCACTGGTCGCTCGATAACAATTATCCCACTTCATTTATATGCAATGCCGGAATCACTCTGGCACGATTTTGTCGGTTCAGTGCAGATGTCCTTGCATTAGTGAGACTGTATGATTAAAAAGTTGAGGGAAGGGCAACTCATTAAGAACACTTAATTACATGTACAGTAATCTACTCACCTTTGTTCAAATGATTTTTTGATACATACAAATGACACCAAGACATATCATACAAATAAAGGAAAACAGACAAATCTTTTCGAGGTAGGAAGTAAAAAGAAACAACAGCCATAATTTGGTTGTAGAAGTGCGCACACCCTCATAGCTTGTGGATACGGCTGTCTTCGGAATTAACCAACGACTTAATTCGGAGAACACGGCAGAAGGCAGGGGCCTCTTAAGACACTCAACTCAACAAGAACAAGGGCTGGATAAGTAAAGGAAGTCCAAGTCCAAGGACAGAACACAACACATCCACAAACAGCGGCAGACACATGTGGCTAAAACTAAATAGCCAGGAAGCAATTTGGATCAAGTAACCTTGAGCTTAAATAAGAGTCCAAACAAGACTGCGAGTTCTGGCCTTTTAAAGGGGCTTTTCCAAAGCATGTTGGGAAAGAGTCCAGCAGAAGTCTTGAAAGATGGCGACAGTGGGGACGAATTGAATACGAGGGGGAGCGTCTGCCAAGCCGACACACAGAGGATGACATCAATCTTCATCTGTTTGTGTTAGTGCTTCCTTTGGCCTGAATGCACATGAGCGTCGCTTTGCCACATCACACAGCCACTGATGAGGCAAACGCTGCCAAGATGGCAACCAAACACACACGTCTCTATAAAAGCACTCTCAGTGCTCAGCAGATAACCATCCAGTCCGAGTTAACCCCTTCGCGAATATTGGACACTCTAAGAACTTCAATTATTTTCATTGAGCGTCAATCCCCACTTTGCCGTGGTTCATCGTTTGCGCCCCCGCAATAAACCTTTTCACTATGATGATGACACGTACTTCCGGGTGTCAAAAGATCAAACAATCCCTGACATCACCCACCGGCGACTGATCAATAGTCAATCACTCCAGTGTTGCGTGATTAGCGAGGCCTTTTTGGTCTGGGGCACAACAATGTTTGCATTTTAATCGTTAAAATAAGCTGTCACGTTCCGTACGAAGCAGGAAAAGGGAACTGCTTCGTACGTAACGGAGAAAACGAAAACAAGCGGATCCCCGAAATAGCAGGCTCCGACAAGGACTTTGTAAAAACAATAATATTTATTACAAACAAAAATCCCGCCTAATAAACAACAGAAAACGCTGGTCAAAGGACGATAGCCAGGAAAGGAAAAACGCGACAACAGAAAACGCTGGTAAAAAACGAGAACCAGGAAAATAAGAAAACACGACAACAGAAAACGCTTGCAAAAAACCGGCAAGGAACGTATGTTCATACAAATACTAGATCAAGCACGATACTATAAGAATTCCCTTGGGACGACGAAAATGTAACTAACCGCGAATGGTATCGAATAATTTGTGAAACATGGGCAACAGCAGTGGCACGGCATGTAATACTCCGGCAGTGATTTGACTGTCGGAGCGCCTAGATATAGCAGGTGCAATCTCTGGCAAATAGGCAGCAGGTGTGCAGGCGACAGAAGTGAACGCGTGCCACCTGCTGCCGAATACGGATCATGACAGTACCCCCCCCTCAACGGACGCCTCCCGGCGGCCCACCCGGTTTGGACGGGTGAGAAGCGTGGAAGTCATGAATCAGGGATGGATCTAGGATCCAGGAGCGGGGGACCCATTGCCGATCCTCTGGCCCATAGCCCTCCCAGTCGACCAGATACTGGAACCCCTTACCCCTGCGCCGAGAGTCCAGGATAGCCCGCACAGTGTACACGGGGTCACCGTCGACAACCCGCGGAGGAGGAGGCGGGGTGGGAGACGGAGCCAAGGGACTGGTCGCCACCGGCTTGATCAGCGAGACGTGGAACACGGGGTGAACCTTCATTGAGGCCGGCAACCGGAGCTTGACCGTGACGGGGCCGACGACGGAGTCCACCACAAACGGTCCGGTGAACCGTGGCCCCAACTTGGCAGACGTGCCGGCCAGGCGCAGGTCCCTCGTAGCCAGCCACACTTTCTGCCCCACCACATAGGTCGGCGCCGGGCGTCGCCGACGGTCCGCGATCTGCCGGTTCCTGGACGCGGTGCGGGACAATGCGGCCCTGGCCTCCTTCCACACGCGATGAGCCCGTTTGAGGTGGAACTGCACCGACGGAACCTCCACCTGACCCTCCTGGGACGGGAACAGCCGTGGTTGGTATCCGTAGGCCGTCATGAAAGGGGACCGCCCAGTAGCTGAAGAGACGAGGGTGTTGTGCGCATACTCCACCCAAGGTAAGTGGTCAGCCCAGGACGAGGGACGGTGGAGACACACGCAACGGAGGGCCGCCCCCAGATCCTGGTTAGCGCGCTCCGCCTGCCCATTGGACTGCGGGTGGTATCCCGACGTCAAACTCGCCGTGGCCCCCAGGGACCGGCAGAAACGCTTCCACACCTTGGACATGAACTGGGGCCCCCGGTCGGATACAATGTCCTGAGGGATGCCATGGAGGCGGAAGACATGCCTGACGAGGAGGTCGGCGGTCTCCAACGCCGACGGCAATTTGGACAGAGGGATGAAGTGGGCCGATTTAGAGAAACGGTCCACGATGGTGAGAATGACGGACCACCCACGGGAGGGGGGAAGACCCGTGACAAAGTCCAGGGAGATGTGGGACCAAGGTCGAGGAGGTATGGGGAGTGGTTGGAGCAATCCCGCCGGAGGCCGATGCGAGGCCTTGCCGCAGCCGCAGGTGGAGCAGGCGCTGACGAACTCCATGACATCCTTCCGTTGCGCCGGCCACCAGAACCTCTGGGAGATGAGGTGCAAAGTCCGGTTCACCCCGGGATGGCAAGCCACCTTGGACGCATTCCCCCACTGCAACACCTCCGAGCGCAGTGGTGGAGGCACAAACAGCTTCCCTGCGGGACAATCAGCCGGGACTTGGACCCCATCTTGGACCCCCTGAACCCTCCGCTCGATCTCCCACCTCAACGCCCCCAGGATGCGATGATCCGGAAGGATGGCTCCTGGTGTGGGGTCCCTTTCCGCAGGATCGTGGAGGCGGGAGAGGGCATCAGGCTTGGTGTTCTTGGATCCGGGACAATAGGTCAAGGTGAAATTAAATCGTGTCAATAGAAGCGCCCACCGGGCCTGTCGCGAATTCAGTCTTTTCGCGGACCGAATGTATTCCAGGTTCTTATGGTCCGTGAAAACTGTGAAGGGCTCTTTAGTCCCCTCGAGCCAGTGTCTCCACTCCTGTAGTGCCGCCACCACAGCTAGTAGTTCACGGTTTCCCACGTCGTAGTTCGCCTCGGCGGCACTGAGACGACGAGAGAAAAAGGCGCAGGGGTGCAGCTTCTGGTCAACCGGAGAGCGTTGAGACAAAACTGCCCCCACTCCTGAATCCGAGGCGTCCACCTCTACTACAAAAGGGTGGTCAGGATCAGGATGCTGCAGTACTGGTGGGTTGGTGAAGGCTCTTTTCAAGTTTGTGAACGCTGTGTCTGCGTCCGAGTCCCATGTAAACGGGAGCTTAACGGAAGTCAACCGGGTTAACGGTAGAGCCTGTTGGCTATAATTACGAATGAATCGTCTGTAGAAGTTGGCAAACCCCAAGAAGCGTTGCAGTTCCTTGCGGCTGGTGGGTGTAGGCCACTCCACCACCGCCTTGGTCTTTACGGGGTCGGCTCTCAGTTTACCCTGCTCGATGATAAATCCCAGGAACGAGATGGCTTGTACGTGGAACTCACACTTCTCTGCCTTGACGAAGAGCCTGTTCTCTAATAACCGTTGTAAAACGAGCCTGACGTGCTGTTTGTGCTCCTGTAACGACCGGGAGAAAATTAAAATATCATCGAGATAGACGAAACAAAAAACGTTCAGCATGTCCCTCAACACGTCGTTAACCAGACTCTGGAACACAGCGGGGGCATTAGTCAGACCGAAAGGCATGACTAAGTATTCGAAATGGCCTAATGGGGTCTTAAAAGCCGTCTTCCACTCATCCCCTTCTCGCACACGAACCAGATGGTACGCACTACGCAAGTCTAATTTTGAGAAAATGGTGGCCGATTGTAATGGAGCGAAAGCGGAATCTAACAACGGCAGAGGGTATTTATTTTTGATCGTAATGTCGTTGAGCCCCCGATAATCCACACACGGCCGTAACGACTTGTCCTTCTTCTCAACGAAGAAGAACCCGGCACCTAACGGTGATCGTGATGGTCTGATGAGACCTGCAGCGAGCGAGCTATTAATGTAGTCCCTCAAGGCCTCTTGTTCAGGTCGAGACACTTGATATAATCGAGAGCTCGGCAGCGGGGCGCCCACCTGCAGGTCTATGGCACAGTCGTACGGACGGTGCGGAGGTAGAGATCGGGCGCGATCCTTACTAAAAACCTGTTTCAAATCGTGATAGTAACTAGGCACCCCGTCAAGGCAGATGTCTTCAGGGGCATCGTTACCGACACGCGTGTGCCCCCCTACGGCAGACCGCAAACAATGCTCGTGACAGAACGGGCTCCATAGTTCTATGGCCGGGCGGTTCCAGGAAATGCTTGGGTTGTGAGTCTTGAGCCAGGGTAAACCGAGAATAACCGGAACGGCTCGGGTATGCATCAAATAAAACCGTCTGTGTTCTACGTGATTCCCTGACAACCTGAGTTTAAGCGGTTCGGTGATCCGTGTTACCACCGCTAGAAGGCGTCCGTCGAGGTCGTGAACACGTTTCTTTTCGGCTAGTTCCTCACTCGAACAGCCTATCTCCGAGGCAATGTCGGTGTCCAGGAAACAGTCATCGGAACCGGAGTCTATCAGGGCCCAGATCTGACGCGCACGAGACGCCCCATAGATCTCACCCTCGAGTTCCAGTCTCCTGGTGCGTCCCGGTCGAGAGTCGACTCTCCGAGGTTCTCGAGATTCAGCGCGGGGTCGTGACTCACAGTACTCGACGGTCGTAGGTGGTTGAGGTCCCGATGGGCAGGGAGCAGCCCGATGTCTCGGTAGGTCGCGGTTTGAACCAGCCTGGTCCTCAAACTGGCGCCGTCTCTCCTCCGGTCGGGAATTGCCGCCCCCCAGCTGCATTGACTCCTCCCTGGCGGCAGCCCTCCGGTCGCTGGGGTGCTCCCCGGACCCAGCTGTCCGAGTTGTCTCGGGGGATGCACCGTGGTCCGCTGTGTGCCGGAACGGGAACCATCCACCTCCGCGCTCCCGGCTTCTCTCTCTCAGGCGATTGTCCAAGAGCAGAGAAAGATCAATCAACTCCTCCAGGTCTGTACTGTTGTCGCGGGTGGCCAGTTCGTCCTTCAGCATCGTGCTAAGCCCGCGACGAAACAAGCCACACAGCGCCCGGTCGCCATAGCCACTCTGGGTGGCCAAAATGCGAAACTTGATCGAGTAGTCCGCCACGGATTGTCTTCCTTGGCGGAGCTCCAGGAGTCGACCCTCAGCCTCTCTTCCCCGCACGGGATGATGGAACACCCGACGAAACGCCGCCACAAAGTCGGGGAAGGAAGACCGAAGGTTCGGTTTTGCTTCGCGCACTGCAATTGCCCATGACGCCGCCCGACCAGTCAATAAGCTCATGACGTAGGCAACCTTCGCGTCATCGCTGACATAAATGGAAGGCTGCTGGTCAAAGATGAGCGAGCACTGGTGGAGGAAATGCCCGCACTGACCATGCTCGCCTCCATAGCGTGGAGGATGTGGAAGCCTCGGTTCCCTACAAAAGGTAGGAGACGGGACGGGTACCTCCGGGGTAAATGCTCTCCGTCCTTCTAAAAAATTTACGCGAGGTTCGTAATCCTCGAGCCTGTGAGCCAACATGTTGACCGCGCCGCGGAGCTCGGAAATGGTTTGGTTCTGCTGACTCCTAAGTTGCTCTTGGCGGGACAGAGCCGACAAAACCTTATCGATGTCCGCGGGATCCATGGTGGCCGGAGTATTCTGTCACGTTCCGTACGAAGCAGGAAAAGGGAACTGCTTCGTACGTAACGGAGAAAACGAAAACAAGCGGATCCCCGAAATAGCAGGCTCCGACAAGGACTTTGTAAAAACAATAATATTTATTACAAACAAAAATCCCGCCTAATAAACAACAGAAAACGCTGGTCAAAGGACGATAGCCAGGAAAGGAAAAACGCGACAACAGAAAACGCTGGTAAAAAACGAGAACCAGGAAAATAAGAAAACACGACAACAGAAAACGCTTGCAAAAAACCGGCAAGGAACGTATGTTCATACAAATACTAGATCAAGCGCGATACTATAAGAATTCCCTTGGGACGACGAAAATGTAACTAACCGCGAATGGTATCGAATAATTTGTGAAACATGGGCAACAGCAGTGGCACGGCATGTAATACTCCGGCAGTGATTTGACTGTCGGAGCGCCTAGATATAGCAGGTGCAATCTCTGGCAAATAGGCAGCAGGTGTGCAGGCGACAGAAGTGAACGCGTGCCACCTGCTGCCGAATACGGATCATGACATAAGCATGTAAACTGATTTAATCAAGCTCATCAAAGTTCAATCTTTGTCTGCTGGAATGACTATTCATTTCAAGTTTAAGTCCCTTTGTGCAACTGTGATTTTTAAAATTAGTTTGTTAACATTGTTTGCTAGCTTCACGTTCAATGCTTAATGCCATTGCTTTTGTGATTACAAAGCATTGTAAATATAAGTAAAAATGTTCTCTGCGTGACTGTTATTTCGATCGAAAGACACACATACTATTAAATTGTTAACTCAAACAATGTCTAAGACTTTGAATTATGGGGCTTCAGTGTATTATCGCATTGTGCTGTACATTGCCGCATGAGCAGCAGTAACGTTGACTGTAGCACAATTAACAGCAAGAAGAAAAGACAGAGAAGGGACCAAGTCGAAGTAAGCCTCAACGAGTCGCGCAGGGCCCCATTCAAGGTCACTCGTGCTCATTGTGCTGCTCGAGTGACGTTTGTGTATATGAACAATCATTACAGTTGTTATCCCGCTTTGTTGTTTAATTGTCATGGACACTCAAGAGAAATGTATTCACACCCTAAACACACACTCACACATGCGCTACAGTAACACTAGCGCCAGTGTATGCCGGCTTTAGCACTTTAGTAAGAGCCATGATTTTCGATTTCTGAAGTGTCAGAGTTAATCTTTCAGAAAGACTCCTGGAAACACTTGGCACTCATTTTCCCCTCCAGCACTCATCTTGATACAGTCTGGTGCACTCACATTTTTTTAAATTATTTTTTTGCACGCTGGTACATTAGATTTACACTAACTGAAAAGCAGATTATTCAGCACTCAACCATAATATTTAAAATACAACAAAAAGATGAAAGAGTGTACACCCACTATGATCTGGACCAAATTTATCATGATTATTGATTATTGATGTATCACAATAATACTGAAATAAAACAAAAAATGCAGACATGATCTGGAAACATTTCATCAGTTCTCCAAATTAGAAGCGCAGCGTGCTTGCTTCAAGCTGTTTATTTGTCACTTTCAGTTAAAGTTTGCTGTAAAACTAACTCATAAAACAAAAGAGAAGTACACTTTGTACTTTGTATGCAAATATTTAAAGACCAAAATGTTCCACCAACCCATCTAATTTCAATTAACCAAGTCTGCCATCTTAATGCTTACATATAAGCTCAAATGCCAATGACAAGTTAACCGAAATTAAGATAGATGATTATAAACCATCAAACACAAATGAAGCAGCAACACGTATAAAAAGAGAAAACAACACTCCTCACAGGCGTATATTCTCTCTGCTCTACTATAAAATAAGACAATTGCCTTAAAATCCACCATACAGTTGATGTGCAAACGATGAACCTTGATCTAAAAGGGCATTTGCCGTATATCTGTTTATAATTAAAGCCACAAGCACAATTATGGTGTTAGACACATTTTGAGTGTTGTATGATAGAATTTGGCTCGTTGTTGGTGTTCCCTACACAGTCAATTTTATCCATCCATCCATCCATTCTCCGAACCGCTTGATCCTCACGAGGGTCGCGGGGGGTGCTGGAGCCTATCCCAGCCGTCTTCGGGCAGTAGGCGGGGGACACCCTGAATCAGTTGCCAGCCAATCGCAGGGCACACAGAGACGAACAACCATCCACGCCCACACTCACACCTAGGGACAATTTAGAACGTCCAAACAGCCTGCCATGCATGTTTTTGGAATGTGGGAGGAAACCGGAGCACCCGGAGAAAACCCACGCAGGCCCGGGGAGAACATGCAAACTCCACACAGGGAGGCCGGAGCTGGAATCGAACCTGGTACCTCCGCACTGTGAAGCCGACGTGCTAACCACTGGACTACCGGGCCGCCCTAGTCAATTTTATTTGATCAGTATACTGTATAAACAACATTGTGACAGCTGTGACTAACTCCATATGTAATGATATAATAATGAGCTTTAGCGACATCAATGTAATTAAGCTAGACACTATTATAACGGTGTCAAAATGACAGCCAGATGTCAGAGGGCTGCTAAACATATTGCCGCATCCTGTCAGAAGGCACCGGAGCTAATTAGGATACCAATAATACATTCCACATCGTTACTTTTCTCTCAGCGCCGGTACACATGTACGGCAATTTCTCACGTCTTTAAGCCAGTGTCGAGCTTTTAGGTCCCAGGCCGTTTAGTTTTCGGACGCCAGCAGCTGTGAAAGCGAATCTCACGAGCCTCGTCTGACACTTTGCTGGATTTTATTTGCCCTTGTAAACTGACAGGTGGATTTCGTTTTGCCGCCCAAGTGACCCAGAATTTCCTAAAATATGATTTTGAACACCAATGTGAGGAGGATATAACTCCGACACTGCAGAGCTCCCACAATGGTGTAGCTTAGTTTTCAACCCAAATCAAAATCGTAATATGAAATGACATTCATCCATTCTTATAGGGATGTGTTTTTAACAAATAAACTGTATGTAAATGTACCGTTTTCCCATGACTCATTCCAATTTGGTCATTGTGTGGTCTCATTGTGTGGTCACAAAATTAAAAACTAAAAAAGCAAAATGGTGTGAGGCCAAATTTTATTAGATTTTCGGTTTATCTTTGTGACTTTCATTACAAGCCACTCTACCATCCGCATGCCTTTTTAAAATGTATTTTTATTTATTGTTGTTGTTATTTTAGGTACTTTAGGACTTTTAGGAACATCTCTCAATTGTGAATATTTATGTCACTGAACATGTCAGTGCCATCAGATCCTGCCATGCATGTTTTTGGAATGTGGGAGGAAACCGGAGTACCCGGAGAAAACCGACGCAGGCACAGGGCGAGCATGCAAACTCCACACAGGGAGGCTGGACCCGGAATCAAACCCTTCACCTCTGCAATGTGAGGTCGATGCGGTAACCACCGGACCACCGGGCCGCCCTGCACAACTGACAATGATGTGAAAATTTAACAAGTAGTTTTCAGAAATTCAATTCTGATCGGAGAAATGTATCCATGCAACTGAGAAACTCTGTAGTCATTTAAAACCAGAGCGAACCTCACGTTCTGCTTTGGCTTGTTGTACAATATTACGGGGAAAATGCTGAAAGAACATTAGGACACTTTGGTAAGGGTCATTCTGGAACTGAGATGGAGACTCAAGTCATTCTGACTTTGAGTCGAGTCAACTCGAGTCACTGCTTCTGTGACTTGATGACAAAAATGATTTGAAACATGACTTGCAGTTGGGAGATAAAGACTGAGGACTTGATTTTAATTGAAACATGATTACTTGAAAGACTGTTGTTCATTTTGTTTGGGTTAAAGAGAAAACATTTAGCAAGATAGATATGTAGATAGCACTACTTATAGTCAAAATTGACATGTCTAACACAAGCCCCTCCCATGAATAAACCGTGAATTGTTGGCGGAATACTGTATTACATGTAACATACTTCCATCCATCCATCCATCATCTACCGCTTATCCGGGGCCGGGTCGTGGGGGCAACAGCTTTAGCAGGGAAGCCCAGACTTCCCTCTCCCTAGCTACTTCTTCCAGCTCTCCCCGGGGGATCCCGAGACGTTCCCAGGCCAGCTGGGTGACATAGTCTCTCCAGCGTGTCCTGGGTCTTCCTCGGGGTCTCCTCCCGGTGGGACATGCCCGGAACACCTCACCAGGGAGGCGCTCAGGGGGCAACCGAATCGGATGCCCAAGCCACCTCATCTGGCTCCTCTCGATGTGGAGGAGAAGCGGCTCGACTCTGAGCCCCTCCCGGATGACCGAGCTTCTCACCTTATCTCTAAGAGAGAGCCCGGACACCCTGCGGAGAAAACTCATTTCGGCCGCTTGTAACCGGGATCTCGTTCTTTCGGTCACGACCCATAGCTTGTGACCATAGATGAGGGTTGGAACGTAGATCGACCGGTAAATTGAGAGCTTCGCCCTTTGGCTCAGCTCCTTCTTCACCACGACAGACCGATACAACGTCCGCATCACAGCAGACGCTGCACCGATCCGCCTGTCGATCTCCCGCTCCCTCCTGCCCCCACTCGTGAACAAGACCCCAAGATACTTGAACTCCTCCACTTGGGGCAAGATCTCCTCCCCGACCCGGAGGGGACACTCCACCCTTTTCCGACTGAGGACCATGGTTTCAGATTTGGAGGTGCTGATCTTCATCCCAACCGCTTCACACTCGGCTGCGAAACGCTCCAGTGAGAGTTGGAGAGACCCGTTTGAAGGAGCCAACAGCACCACATCATCTGCAAAAAGCAGATGATGTAACATACTTCATAATGTAACATACTTATGATTATGAATTAGATGGCTAACAGAGTAAACGCTGGTATTGTTGCAAAATGGTTCCATACATGCCAGTATGTGTCCTCACATTTTTCACAGTCAAATCATGTTTGAGCTGCTTTCAATGTGAATGTTGTAAGAAGAGTTTGAATTCATATTTAGATGTATCAGGAGAATAATTAGGTTTAGTTTTTTTTTCAGATGCGGGTAATGATGCATCGTTTCGCCAATAATTGCAAGCCACATGATAGTGAGGGTTCACTTTATACAGTATAGCATTGGTTTCCTTTAGAGCTTGCTAGCTCTCCCAGTGGACTCCGGCTCACATTTGCCATTCTCTGTGTGCAGCCCTTGTTATCGTATTCCTATGGAAACAATTAGCATTTGACATGCACACGCAGACGCCCACACACAGACCAAAGCGTGCGCTGGCATGCTAGATCAAGTGGCATGCTCAACCGTTACTCCCTCTTCATTTTACTCGCGTCTCTCCCAAACCTGGGATACAAAATGGACACTCTTAGCTCAATTTTGGAGTAAGCAATGTTAGACAAAAGCTAGGAAGTGTGTTGAGTTTGTGTTTTGCTCATTTGTATGGACGCAGGATGCTTCTTGATATCTGTCAGTGCCAACATGATGGATGCGAGCGCGGCCAGGCTGCGGAAGCTTTCCCGGGAAAATCAACTGCAGTGTCCTATAAGGATGCCGTGCCCCCGACAGTCATCAGTCAACATTACCTCAAATAAGATGGGTAGTTAGATCAGCTGTCCGGCTAGATTAAATGTCATATTTGCTGCTTTTACCCTCCTGTTATGGTGCACGTAAGATGTCATGGTTTTCATCCGATCTCAGAAGCTAACTAGCGTCACCCCTGGTAGGTTCTTGGCTGAGGGACCGACTGGGAATTCCATATATCATCTACTTACCTAACATCTGGCTGGCCACACCGTTGCAACTCAGTGCCAGGCTGCAGCCCAGATAAATGGGGAGAGTCAAAGTTAGGAAGGGAATATGTCTATAAAAAAATTCAGAGGCAAAACTTCAAACCATGAATGGCTTCCTATTGGCATCGTGACACGTTAGTCATTGATGTTAGCATGGGGGATTATTGCCTCCTTGTGGAGACATTATACAGTGTCATCAAGTATTTTGCTAATAAGCGAAATAAGGTTATCGATATCAAGGAAGTAAAACATTTTTGTTTTTGAAGACCCCTGTATTTGGCTAACTAAGCTTAGCTCACTGCTGGTCGAAATAGACAGAAAGTGTCATGTCCGCCGCCCTATGTGTATGGTTTTGATTTGCCGAGTGAGACACAACCAGCAATGGAAGTTTTGTTATTGTTTGGCAATTGCAAATTGTGATGTTTTCTACTTTTTTACTTCAAATAGATTGCTATTACCTGTACATCAAAGTAAGTGCAAGTTTTTATTCCTTAAAAAAATGCCGGTGGTAGTTTTGTAAATCTACTGAGTAACATGAAACAAACCGTTCAATTAAATGCTCAATCCATGAAAGTTTGATATAAAAAAAAGGATATTTTATGTAACATCACATGTACTCCTCAAATATTTTGGAGAAGCTTGTGTCACTGAAGATGGCAGAAGTTGAGTACCATTCAAGCTAGGATTGCCACTGTGCAGCGTTAACGCAAGGCTGGTCAAGTTGGGGTCAGTGGCAAGTTGCCACGTGTTGTTGGCCACATCCACGCTGAGGTTCAAAAGTTCATGCTTGGCAGTGTTTATCTCCCACTATAATCCCAGCCAAGCACGTTCGGCAAAAGTCCGCATTATGTTGATATCTCAACAATACAATCAATCGACGCCTCAATGTGATCCAGTCAGCTAATAACATTATTAGCATGTCTATTTATAGTCTTGTGGCGTGTGTCAGCATTGAGGCCAGCTGGTCGGCCTGTGATCCTATTACGCCTTTACCTCTTGCGGTAAGAGAGGCGTTAACCTTCTCAGAGGCTGCGCTCTGACATGACTGATGGACACCTTCTATTCTTCTGCTCGGTAACGGCTTGCTCCTCCATTCAGGCAGAAGCACTGTTACACGGTACGTGTCGCGATTGTTGCCATGCGTGTCACGGTTACGAGTTATACGATCGACAATGTCTGTAAGAGTGGCGCACTTCACTTGAGATTTAAGATTTACCGGTATTGTGTTTGTGGTTTTAAACCTCGACAAAAGTAGAAGAACCAGAGGTGGGAGTATGTCATAAACAGCATGTGCACATCTTCGTAGTAATTCCCAAGTTACTGTGGCTATTATCAGATAAAGTGAGTGAAGGGGGCCCAGTTACATATACACGTTTGCGAGCCACTTTGCGCTCAGTATTTTGTAGCATCAAATTTATCTTTATTCATTCTCAATCCAGTCCCAAACAAGTCTCTGTGTTGTCCATTATTCTTATTCTTGTATTCTCAGTTCAATGCATAATTGAGTCGATGAAAATCCAATATGAAAAGGATATTTGATGTCAAATAAGGATATTTTAGTCAAATATAAAATTTGACTAAATTGAATATGAGGTAGCTCCCTTGCTTTTTGTGGGTGTGGTTGAGGGATGAAATTTGATGTGGTTTCTGTTTTGTCACTTCTCTTTGTGTCGCAATCCTCGTCAGTTGCAGTTTTCCAAAACATAGAACCCTCCGTGATACTCAATTGCTTCGTGTGGTGGCTTCTGCACTTAAAATCATACCCTGCTATTGGGTTACCGGGTTTGTGTCTACCACACAAAATATAACGATGCTTTCCAAAATGAAAATAAATGCACACTTTCTTCAGAATGGAGATGTTCTGCTCTCAACGGGCAAGGCCTTTTAACTCGTACCAAGTCTATTCCCATGAATGCCAAGTCAAAGTAAAGTTGAGCTTTGTTTAAGTTATAGCCAGCGAGTCTTAAAATTGGTGACTTCAGTCTGACTGGTGCCAAGTCTTGTGACTCAAGTCCCCATCTCTGACCGGGCCTCGTGGTTTACATTTCACCTTCAATGAAAAATTTGAATTAAGTTGGAGTTGATTAAATCTCTGCCGTTGTGTCCCCATATGTGAATCTCATGTGGGAATGGTAAATGTGAATAACTGACAGATAACCGGACTTGGATGACTGAGAATCTTATTATTATTTATTTTTGATTGACTTCAGGTTATGATGGGGATTGGACTTTTTGTCATTTTCAGCCGTACCTTTTGAAACAAATAACAGGAAATTACTTTCTGCTTTTGCTTTTGTTAATTTCCAAACAGAACATCCCAAACAAATAAATAGAATAATACAAGCCTCTCTTTGTGATCTCCACACTCATGCCAAATAAGCAAGTGAGCTTCCTGGCGTCATTGACTGTAGCCCACAGAGTAACTCCTCAAGTGAACTTGATTGCCAGCTGCGCTCTTCTCCATCCGCGCATGAATGAACAGGAACTGCTCCGTTTTACGGCGGCACTGAAAGGCAAAATGTGCATTTACTGTCATGCTTAAAACCCCTTATAAAGATGGCGTTCGCTAGTTAAAGCATGACAGGTGCAGATGGTCGGGGGCCTACACTGAGCAAATGTTCTATGTGTGTGATGAGGCACTTCACCTGAGGAAGCGCCACTTAGCTCCTCATAAGGCAGATAAAACCTGCAAATCAGGTGCTATGGGTAATTGATACGGGAGTCTATCGCTTAGATCAGGGGTGCCCATTAGGTCGATCCTGATGTACCGGTAGATCTAAGACAGGTCCCAAGTAGATCCGAGGAGTGTCAAGGAGAAAAAAAAAAAAACAACCATTTGTGTGTCTTTGTACATGTTAGTAATATATTTTTTTGTGTTAATGTACACTGCACCCTAATCATCTTATCAGTCTCATTTTCACCAAAAAAATATAAAAAAAAAAAAATAAAGCAGGTAAATCTTGAATTTACGGTGGCGCGTGATTACGTCACCGGAAGTTGTTAGCTCTCAGCAGTCTGCAATTGCAGCTTGTGATCAGAACTGTTGCGCTCTATCTTTTATCGTCATTATTCTCATTTAGAGTTTGCTTCGTGTACAATTCACCGAGGGCACGGGCAAAGAATAGGAATCTAGGAGGGCCCAGGGAAGCACTTTAAAACGGTACGTGTGAGCTACGATAGTTAACAGGCTGCAAAAGTGCATCGCATGCCTCAGTTTCAGGCTGTTTCTCATCATGGCGTGCGTGTGTGTGTGTGTGTGTGTGTGTGTGTGTGTGTGTGTGTGTGTGTGTGTGTGTGTGTGTGTGTGTGTGTGTGTGTGTGTGTGTGTGTGTGTGCGCGCGCGTGCCGGTAAGGGTAGATCCCGGGAGGTTAGTTGATCGAAAAGTAGATCTTCGATCCAAAACGTTTCTGCACCCCTGGCTTAGATCTTTGATGTTGACATGTGATGTGTTCACCCGAGGCACACTTTGACTTTAAATGGTGACCAAAAATATATTGCGATGTGTTGGCTTTTTAGTCGTCACTGGACAGTTTTGCATATTCTACCAATGGTAACAATATTTACTAGGCCTGGAAGCGGTGCTGTGACACTGGCGCTGGAAGTCACAAAAACACGGGCAGGCAAAGATATTAACATTAATGGCGGAGAATAAAAAACATTTCCAGGCTCTAAGTATCAAAGAATCAAATGAAAAACAGCAGTAAGCATGCTTTCTTCTTTCAGGCCATGTATCCTAGTTCTTTGCATGGCCTCGTACCACTTTGGTTCCACTGTGCTGCAACAAATGACATTTCCCTCCTCGACGTCGTCATATTTGTTCACTTTGCTGTGATTGTATTCCTCATTTGGTGGTGTCACAAAAATCCAAAACAAAATACCAAGATGAACAAAGGCCAAAAGAGCCCTCTCTACCCGCAACTCCCCTCTCAAAAAAAAATCAAAGCACAATTGCGACATTATTCTTTGAACGTCACTCAGCCTTTTTCTCCTCTTGCATTTTGACTGTATTTGCCTGCAGGTGGTTTGTGGTCTTAATTGAATTTAAACACAGTCAACTCAGACATAAGTCACATGAATATTAAAAAATGGATATTGGAAGTAATTAGGAAACTGCGCACTCAGGCCTGCAGTGTGAAGACACAAGTTTGTCATGTGTCTCAAGATGTTACATTCAGGCTTGCATGGGCTGAGCAAACAGAACGTTCATTTTCACTGTAGACTGAAAACATTTGCGTTTGACATCAAAAGCTTATTCCGAGACAAGAGATCAACCGTTACATTCTACTTTTAGTTACGCGTGTGGCTACAGCAAAAGTAAATGGAACTGGCCTCGTTGCTCTAACTTTTGGAGGAAGTGTGAGTTCAAGATCAATAACAGAGTAGACATTTCCCATAAGATTAATAAAAAAAAAAGTAAAAAAAATACTGCTTGTCTCTGTTATATTGGACAAAATATGGCCAGTTTTCAGAAAATTGATTATTGATTTTTCTAGGGAGGTATTTTCTATTTTCACTTGTTCTTCTGCTTGATAAAACATTGACATTGATTTCCAAGTTCTAAAAACAATACCTCACAACCAAACAAATTACCGGTACATTAGGCGTGTTTGGCTTAGGAGGCTAAATGTGCAAAAAGATACTAGATTTCAACACGGACATGACGAAAGTAGCTGTGGGGGAGAGGGACTGGTAATTGTTGGCTCTGAGTTTTGGCATTACAGAGGGAGAAATGAGCGGCGATGCCTGGCTGACTTGTTACTAATGACTCCGTACAAAGTACCGATGGGAACCACTGTGTGTACTGGTTCGGCTTGACTTTGCGTTCATTTCCTATTGGTGTGTGTTAGGACCATGTTTTCACAGGGGAAGCGCTTTGTGTCTGGCTGCAACCAGCTTGAAATGGCAACTTCCCACCATTACAGCACCTCGGCTGATTGGGTTCAGAGTGTGTATTGTGTACAAAGTGTGTTATTAGGCCCAAGGACCAGTCGGTGATCAGGCATTCTTGAAATCATCGTGTTTAATCTTATTCCAACAAATGAATTGCCCTTTTCAGAGCTTCAACATGCCTGGAAAAAAATATAAATAAATGAAAAATCACCAATCACCAATTTTTACACATATAATGTATTTATTTTAGTGATACCCAATACAATTCCCCTCTCCCTGGGGGGAAAAAAAAGTCCCCCGACACCCCCGACGAATCAATACGAAATTGGGTGGATGTGTCTTTCATCACAGGACACAAGAAAAAGTCTTGTCTTGTGTATTGAACTTCTCTCGTGAAGGATACGATGGTGGCAGCAGGTTGTTATTCTCTGTCTCTCCCTGTGTAGGTTGCACGCACTTAAGAAGTGGATTTTCTCCAACTAAACTCAACTCAACTGTATTTATAGAGCACTTTAAAACAACCACCGCTGTGTACAACGTGCTGTACATAGAGCATACATCATATATACAACAATAAACAATAAACCAATGAATTAATAACAAAGACAGCAGAAAGCACAAAAACAGTAACATTAAAAATCAAGTCTGAGTCATGCTGAGTCAAAAGCCAAAGAATAGAAATGAGTTTTGAGACGAGTTTTAAAGATGGTCAGGCTTGCCTAATGTGCATCAGGAGGTCGTGACCAAGAGAGGGACCAGCAACGGAAACGGCTCAATCCCCTCTGAGCCTCCACTTAGTTCTTGGTACCTCGAACAGTGTCTGGTCCGCAAACCTGAGGCATCAAGCAGGTGTGTAGGGGTAGAGGAGCTCAGAGAGGTAAGGTGGAGCGAGGCCATTTTAAGATTTGAAAACAATAGAATAGAATCTTAAAATGAACTCTAAAATGTACAAGGATCAGGTGAAGGGAGTAGGAGTTATGTGCTCCCTCTTACGAATACCAGTCAAGAGGTGAGCAGCAGCATTCTGGACCAACTGGAGACGCTTAATGGAGGATTGGCTGACTCCAAAGTAAAGTGGATTCGAGTAATCCAATCGCGATGTGACAAAAGGCATGCATTACTGTTTCAAAGTCATGAGAAAGGAGAGGATTTACTTTAGCCAGCTGCCTAAAATGAAAGTACTCCGACTTCCTCCTGTAATGGCAAATATTCACAATTATGGATTTTATATTCATGAAGACTTTAAATTGTCCATATGAGTAGATGGTTGTTTTGTCTGTAGGTGCCCCGTGATTGGCTGGTGATCAGTCCAGGTTGTACTTAGCCTCATGTCCAACATCAGCTGCGATAAGCTCCAGTTTACCCGTGACCTCAGTCAGGACAAGTGCGATGGAAGTATGGAAGATGCAATGACCATTATTCCGAATGGGTTGTGGAAGCAGATGGGAGGTCATGGAGAGATGACGGAGGCTCGTGCGTAATGACTCTGGCCGCTGCTCAAGAAAATGACAATGCTTTGGATTGAAACTGGGAAAGCAGACAGGCTTTATTATGCGCCGCATCGTGACACTTTGGTGTCGTTCAAGAATGATGAGCTCATTTCATAGGATTCAAATATCTGAAAAGTGTGAAATGTGTTCACGGTGAATCGACGAAAGTCCTCGATCACCACGATACCCCTTTGCCGTCACCTTTACTATCTTTGCTAACTAACAATGCACCCGGCAGCCACACTGTGTGAATTTGACTTTGATGCAAATATACAAGCCTTGTTTTTAGGGCAGGTCAGTCCGATGTTTATTGTCCATTTTTCGCGAGAATGTTGGCCTCATTCCGTCACCCCGAAGATGCTAACACATGTTTGCAGTAAACATCTGGCTCAGTGGCTGCTTGGACTCCATTGCGAGGTCAGTGCTTTTATTCAGGCTTCATTTCAAGCGGTCTGCCTATAAGAATGGGTTGCGCTTTGCTTTCTCTCTCTCTCTCTCATTACATAGCCACTTTTATCTGCTTGTCCACTTTTTCCCATAGACCTTTGTAGCATTTATTTCTCTTGAGAGGGAAATCAGATTTTCTTCTGCTGCCTCTTAGGCTGAAGTAGGGCAATTTGAAATGCAACGCATGTACATACTCAGACATTCACTTGGGCTTGCATACAAATGTATACACAAAGGCACCTTATACATCCCCTCTGGACCATGTTTTTTTTTTTTTGGTCATTATTGTAGCTGTAAAGCAGTGGTCACATATTCATATTCTCCAGAGGTTGTTGAGCTGACTTTCAAATACACAGGTGCATTTTAATGAATGTGTGATTTGCAACATCACTGACATTTTAAATCAGTGGTTGTAAAATGTAAACACAGAGTAACACCTCAGAAAATACTTTGCTCTCCAAGTACCACATTAAAATATAGTGGAGGAGCAGACCCAAGTATTCTTGACACAGAGATTTTATTTCTAAAAGCATTTTTAAAGTTACCCTAATCCACTATAACATCTAACACAAACTATAGTCAAATAATGATCCAATTAAAATTTACTCCACATTAAAGTTAAATAAAGCTGCTTGAATAGAAGTTCAAATACAAAACATTCAAAAATTTAATGCAAATGTATAGTACTGCGCGGCACAGTGTTCTACTGATTAGCCTGTCCGCCTCACGGTGCAGAGGTCATAGGTTTTATTCCGGCTTCGGCCTTCCTGTTTTGGAGGTTGCATGTTCTCCCTGTTCCCGCATGGGTTTTCTCCGGGTGCTCTGGTTTCCTCCAACAAAACATGCATGAAAGGTTATTGGAACACTTTAAACTGTTTAAAGTCTCTGTAGGTGTAATTGGAAGTGTGAATGGTTGTTCGTGTACGTGTGCCCTGCGATTGGCTGGCAGCCAGTTCAGGGTCTACACTGCCTACTGCCCGAAGACGGTTGGGATAGGCTGCGGCAACCCTCGTGAGCATAAATGGATTTGAAAAAGGATGGATGGATGGATTGTACTGGAAAGTTAACGACAGCAGAGCAGTACTTAGACAGCAGTTCATGTGCCACGAGAAGGAACCCCGCTTACCTCTTGTGGTACTTTGAGAGTCATTCGAACAAAAATGACTAAAATGCAGTCAGGTCCATAAACATGGTGGCATCAACACAATTCCGATCTTTTTGGCTCCCAACACCATCACAATAGATTTGAAATGAAAGATGTGCTTTCATTGCAGACATTTTTTTAGCTTATTTACATCCAAATCGGGTGAACGATGTTGGAGTTGATGGGCTCTTATGGCTGTCAGTAGAACTGGTTCACTTGTATTTATTCATGATGTGATTGTTGACTGAAGCCGCAGGATGAATTCTGAAGTGTTTTGGGCAATCTGATTATCTGCTAGGAATCAACTTCAGAGGTCAGTGGACGGCTCTTCACCGTGCAGATGGACAATGACTCGAAACATAAAGTGAAAACAACCAAATAGTTTTTTAAAGCAACAAAGTGGAATGTTAGCTAATGGCCAAATCAAGTCACTTGACCGGAATCGGAATCTGATTGAGCTTGCTTTTGACTGCAGACAAAACTGAAGGGAAAATGCTCCAGGCCCCAACAAGCAGGAATTGAAGACGGTTGCCGTAGCGCCCTGGCAGCACATCGCCGGGGATAAAATGCAGCATCTGGTGATGTAGATGTCGTCTGTGCAATCCAGACTTCAGGCTGTAATTGACTGCAAAGGTATTAGAAATGTTAGAAAAGTGAAAATTTGGTTTATGATTGTGAATTTGACCGTTTCCTTTTCATGCTTCAAAGTGTCAGAGGCATACATACAAACTGTTTTCATTCCCACACTGTTCATCTGATTTGAATGTAAATACCTTAAAATGAAAGATGAAAGTCTACAGTTAAAGCAGATCGTTTAAATTGTGTTGATGTTGATGACCAAAACGATGAGAATTGAGACCATGTACCAATATTTTTGGAGCTGACTGTATACTGCAGACCTAAAAAAAAAAAAATTCAAATGGTGGTCTGGATTTACTCGTTTTTGCGTCATATTCCTAATTGGGAATTCAAATAAGCCTAATTTGGAAGCAGGTATCCAGCTTTTTTCATCTACGACATCTAATGTGGGCATTGCATGTCATCAAAGTCTTTACATTCAGTAGCAGCATGTGGGGAAAAAAGCCCCTCACAATAGCTCCTTGGATGACACGATATTGGGCGTGCATCTTTATCATAGCAGGACACATGAAAAAAGCTGAATGAGCCATGCTTAATATTATACAGGAAGTCGGAAATTTGGTTTTGAAACCGTCAACCCCTACCAGGGAATGTTCCCAAATGAGCCCCAATTTGTGTATCCTCGATATTAAATTGCAAAGCTTTTTGCCAATAACATCTAATGGAGGCAGAGCATTGTGTCGACATTTGATGATCATTTTGAGAGTTCTCCATGAAAAAGATGGGGGCACCAAGTCCCGCTCTTCACCGCTCCCTGCATTCACACAGGCATCGTAATTGGGAGGCCTTATCTTTCAACTGAGGTGGTTACATTTGCAGAGAACGGATCAAAACAACGGATGGACGACAATAAGACACGGCGGCAGTAACAGTCGCAGATGCGTAATCAAGAAGTACATTTCTAATGGCTTTGTGCCCCTGTGTAACTATATTTCGGCTCCATTGGCACTGGCGTTTCCTTTATAATGTCAGCGCCCATGAAATGTGACACTCTAGCGCCTCTTATATGAGCCCTCCTCTCATCTTGTCATGCGGCCTCTTTGTCCACGTCACCGTTGTCTCTCCGAGGCGTAGTTGATAATCTAGTTATTTTTGAGGGGGAATATTTTCCCAAACATCATAAAGCATCAACTACTTTGGGCTGTATGCCAGTACGACCATAGTGGCGGAAGAGGCAGTACATCAACTCTGTTGTGTGAGTGTGTGTGTGCATGCGCGCGTGTGTGTGTGTCTGTGTGTGTGTGTGTTGGGTGTTGAGAGAGAGAGAGATAGAGAGAGCGTGTGTGAAATCTGCAGTTATTGACAAATGCGTGAATGCTGCAGCCTGTGTATCGGTGCTTATCTTATCATTGCACACGCAGTGGTATAAACATGATTTGCTGACAAGATAGGCTGCATAGGCAAAAGTATTCGGATACCTGCCGATTAGAAAAACACGGCAACAACCAAAATGCATAAACGAGCCCACACAATGTACTTTAAATTGAATGAGAAGAAAATGTAATAGTGAATTGCGCTTCGACTCAAATACAACGGTGTCTTGAGATACGAGTGACCCGACTTGGGAATTTTTTCAAGATACTTGATAGATTAAGCAACACAATCCGCACTTCTACTTAAATACAGCGTGACTGCTCCCTCTACTCATGACAAATGCTGACCAAGTGACAGCATTGTCTTGAACATTATTGTATTTCTGTTCACACAAATGGACAAATTAAAGCTCTGTTTCATAGTGCAGCCCACTAGTTGACACAGAATGACACGTTTTTTGCCCTCGTTGACCCCCCACCCCTGCCCCCTCCCCCTCTCCATTTTTGATTTGCTGCTTTGCTCTCCGTCCTACTGCCGGCCGCTGCCGCACTGTAATTACTGCACTTCACAGCGAGTTACGATGCATCGACTGCGTGGTGACAAGGGGAAGTGAGTGCATCTAAATGAGATAAGAAGACTAAAATGACACAGGAAGAATTTTGTGGATTCACTTTTGGGTGCAAGGGTCCAGATTTAGTGGCGGCCCGGTGTACGGTGGTTGGCGCGTCAACCTCGCAGTGCAGAGGTACCGGGTTCGATTCCAGCTCTGGCCTCCCTGTGTGGAGTTTGCATGTTCTCCCTGGGCCTGCGTGGGTTTTCTCCGGGTACTCTGGTTTCCTCCCACATTCCAAAAACATGCATGGCAGGCTAATTGGACACTCTAAATTGTCCCTAGGTGTGAGCGTGAGCATGGATGGTTGTTCGTCTCTGTGTGCCCTGCGATTGGCTAGCAACCGGTTCAGGGTGTCCCCTGCCTACTGCCCGAAGACGGCTGGGATAGGCTCCGGCACCCCCCGCATCCCTTGTGAGGATTAGGCGGAACAGAAAATGGATGGATGGATGGGTCCAGATTTATTAGGTTTTTGTGTCCGTGCAATTTTTCATTAAGTCTTCAACTATTTAGTTCATCCATCCATCCATTATCAATGTCTTTTATCCTCATTATGGTTGTGGGTAAGCAACAGCATAACGCAGGTGATATTGGGGCGAGATGCCCCCGAGCTGTAGTTTGTACACTCCTCATTAAAACATATTCTCACAAGTCACAAATTGATATAAGTATGGATCTTACGAAATATACACACACTGACGTCTCTGAAGGTAGATGGTGTCGTGAGTGCCTGTCGTTTACACCAGCCACATCTGGGCTTTCCACAAGCACGCTGCTGCAAACGGCGGCAGCAATTATCCCGCTGGAGCTTCAGAATAGAAACACTGACAACACCCTGGCTTTTTCAGGTGTTACCAGCTGTTGCTTATTTATTGAATTTTTTTTTTTTTAACCAGCACTCGCTTGCGCTGACTGTCTCTAATTAGCGGCAATCAGACACAACTAACGTTGCCCGAATGGCACTTGAGCACATTTCCTCACGTTCCAATGCAGTCTCCTATTGATGTCAGTCCAAGGAGAGTTTGTGCGGGAGAGGCCTCCTCTGGAAATGTCATCTCACTTAATTCAGTTATTTCACTGTAATATGGTGTACTGTGAAAGGATTGTGGAGGATATGTTCCAAGTTTGAATCTAAAGCACTTTTTAAACACATTGTTTAACATATTAATAAATGGCAAGTGGAAAATATAGACACAGAGACATTGACTCACATTAACAACTTAAGCTGTAATATTTTCAAGAGTCGATTCCCTTCATTTCCTAGCCTTTCACTTGGCTGCTCTGCTTCCATTATGTGCATGTGGATGTTGTATGTTTTTTTTTTTTATCCAATCGGATTTCAGTCTTCTTGTGTTGCCATGTCGATCTATTCTGCCCAGGGCTTTCAGAATCAGTCGTGCTAGCCCCTGTAACTTAAACTACATGAGCAACAGGACAGTTTCTTGAACCAATCAGACTTCAATTTATTCCTCACAGAGAGCTGCGGCTCCATCATATCGGCATTTTTCTGTCTTCTGATTGGCTGCTCAGAGCAAGCCGAGATCAACTGTCAAAACACGTCTTTCGTAATCTACACAGAATAATTAATGAAAATAATCAGCACGTCTGTGGAATATGATGCTTATTTCATTATTGTCATGTTCTTACATATTGATTCTGAACTGCTCCACATGATGTGTATGTATACATTAAGTCCAGTACATCCCCAATGAAGTCCCAAGTACTAAATGAACGGCCTGCATTGATAAAACTCTGTTGTACTCCAAGGACCCCTGCATTGTATTCTCCTTGCAAAAATGACCGATCAATAGTCCTAAAATGCCAGGAGTAGATGACTTAGCAGAAGCTTATGTCACCATTTAAGCGGGATCAAAGGAGCCGATCTTGATGCGATAATGACAAGCGTACCTTCTTCCACTTGGTTTGCTACGCTAATTAGGGGACAAAAGTCCTTTTATTGTTACCGTTCCTCTCATTAGTGCGGCAATCCTCCACGCTACAAACGGCAGTAATTATTTTCTTCAATTTTGCATGGATGCAAACATGAAGATGGAATGCCGGGTGCTGTTTTGAGGCAGCAACAGAGCAAGCATTGTAAAATATTTACACACCGGGAAATTTGCAGATCATAGCACCAAAACTTGTAATTGGAGGCAGATGTAATGACTATAAGTCAGAAATTCTCCTCTGTTACCAGTTTGGCGTCCACCGGAGTCTGGTGTGTTCTTGTTCTCATCGTGATTGATAAGCCTCATCTTCATGCATAATTTGATCAAAGATTTTATGATGATTTATCTTTTTATCTAATTAATTTGCCGTCACTTCTGTGGCTCAGGAGATTGTGTGGGGCCTTCTTGTTGAATCATCTTCTATTTTCTGATAAATGAGGAAGACCACTTATGGAGTCAGAGCGAGACGTGATAACAAAGACCAATTAAGACCAGTATTGCTCAAGGCGAAATGAGGGCTGCTGCAGCCAAGTGGAGACTGTGGACTATAAAAATAGAATGTCCATAGATAAGGCACAGGAAGTGAGTTGTGTTTGTCTACATTTTGAGCCACACATCCTCAAACGTTACAATGACTTGTGGAAATATTACTTTTCAAGCATTTATTCAATATCCTTGTTGTTGACTTTGATCATCATGCACTCATTTGTAAAGCAATTTGGCACACGAGTGGAACAACTTTGTTTTACTCGTCACTTGCCCAGATTCGATAACATGACTGGAAATCGGGACACATCACGTAATTTTCAGATGATCATGATCAATTAAAAAAGATATTCGGCTCACGGAGGTGAACGTTTGCTGTGCTCTGTGTCAGCATAGCAGAATATGTAATCATCGCCTCCATGGCGGCGAAAAAGCTCCACATCTGTAAGTATCGTTATAACAAAGGAAGGACAAGTAGTAGTAACAGGAGGAAGGTGGACAAGCTATGGTAAATGCTGAGCTGTGGACGTGCAGTCGCAAAACATCATATTAAGTGCTTGGGTGATGCAGTACACTTAGCACATAGGTTTGTCTGAAACCGCATTATAGCGTAGGGTAGGTTTACACCATGGGTAGGGAACTCCAGTTCCTCGAGAGCCATATCCTGCCTGTTTTAGGTCCTTCCCTACTCCAACACACCTGATTCAATTGCTCCGGCCTCAACAGAGCTTGCTGATGAGCTGATCGTTTGAGCCTTGTTTTTTAAAGTTTCGTAGATTTGTGTCTTTCCGACTCCAAGTGTCTGCAGGATCTTTTTAACTTTGTGTCCAGCCTCGCTCAAACGGATGCATTTCACTCGCTCCGCTCCAGTCATTACAGTTCTTCTACGTTTCGATGCGATGATCTACACGACGTAAGTGAATAAAGTTAAAATCTTTCGCAATTACAGTAAAACGCACGCCAATAAAAAGTCGCTTACACGTCTTCGTTTCGAATCTGATGAATGAAAACGGCGAAGCGAACACGTTTCTTCGGTCATGTCGAGTGGGTGCTGCTTTTAAGCTAGTGCCGCGTTCTCCAGGACGTAAGTGAATAAAGTTAAAATCATTCACAATTACAGTAAAACGCACGGCAATAAAAACTCGTCGTCGTTTAGAATCTGATGATCGAAAAACGCGAAGTGAAAAGTTATTTCAGCGTTGTGTCTTTTCCGTCGCATCGTGTGGGCGTTGCATGTATTTAAGCTCCGGCGGCATTACACCTCCATCCGGGTTAGTGGGTGGTGGAATTTCCGCTTACGCAAGTTCCGGTAACACTTAATCGTAGTCAAAATGTTAATGCATAGGTTTTTATTCCGGGTGAAGGATATTCCTTTCCATAGAATTCCGGGGATGGGAATATTTACTGTAATGCATGCAATCAATTGAAACAACTTGTTTATTTACTGTACAGTCAATTCTATTCACGGTGGATTAGGGCTGGCCCGGTCCACGAATAGCCAACACTTGCAAATAATTGACAGCCATTGAAATGCAGTTGGGAAAAAAAAAATGCAAAACGCAAGACAAGCATTCAATATCTAGAAAATGGGTGGGAGAATCCCAACAACCCTTCCAAATAAAACCAAATTATTAAAAAAAAATTGGAAAACATTAGAAAAAACAAAATCCAACTGTATATGATGAGAAACCTTGGATTATTAATGATGGCAGTACAGAACATCCCTGGAGTCTATGAGATTTTGTTTGCTGTCATGTTTACTTTGCAGATCCAATCAATGATGTCATTGTTCAATAAACAAATGATGACACAAAAAACGATCTCTGATTCATAAAATGTAAAAAATACTGTATATTAAAAAAATATGACAATGGTAATGTATTCAATTAATTGATTTATACAATGATTGTGAGGGACTGATGAATGCTGTCGTCATATTTATGAATGCAATTCGATGACGTCCACCACACACGTCCGCGGAGTTCAGAATATGTCTGCGTACACCTGGATCAATTAGACCAAAATGGCAGATGGTGACCTATGCCACAACTTAGACCTGCTTTCATTTAGTCTTACATCAAGTCTACCTTCTGTCACCAAATTGTCAGGTGTGCCAGGAGCATATAATTGAAGACACCCTCGGTCCGCTGGAAACATGCTGCACTAGACTTGCCAAGGCACGAAAATGAAGTTGCGCCAATTTTTGCACTGAGCATGCATGAGCCTGTCGATGAAAATAGAGCCCAGTGTGTGGTCTACGCATGGTGACCAACACAATACACCACACACAAAACACAAAATATCTCTACTAACCAAATTGGATTTGTCGTACATTTTCAACAGGATTGTCGACTGACCATTTCTCATACAGATCAGGGAAGAAAAACCCCTGATAGGACCACAAGAAAATCGCTCAGAATAATATTTCAGAGACCTGATATTCGGTATGTCTGAACCCCACTTTAATTGGCTGACAGGTTTATTAATGTCTCTCCTGAGAAACCCATTGATTATTAATAGTAATTCTGCATCAAAGAGCCAGCTGCCAAGCAGTAGATCAATAGCTAGTACATTCACATCTTTTGCTGCACACACGGCAGGAATGTAATTACAATTTAATCATGAACCACTCATGTCTATCATAGTTGTAGATGTGTTTGACCCTTTTGTTTTGCTTGCCATTTGCCCTGGTAGCTTCACGCATGCTGTGTGTGTGTGTGTGTGTGTGTGTGTGTGTGTGTGTGTGTGTGTGTGTGTGTGTGTGTGTGTGTGTGTGTGTGTGAGTGAGAGACAGAGCCGCATGCTGTGTCAGGAAATGATGAGCATCCGAAAATGTGGCTTTGGGACAGTGCTTCAGTGACTGTAGAGTATTGATTTCAAAAGCTTTTAGCGCGTGGCTAATTTTCCATATGCGGCGTGTGCATGTGGCCGAGTGATTGCGAAAGGGAAAGGTAAGGTTTATGGGGGGCATGTGTGTGTGTGTGTATGTGTGTGTTTTACACACAAAGTGGAGGATTTTCAGGCCTCATTGCAATGTCTTACAGCTGGATGAGTTTTTTTTATTTTTTGGACGCACACCTCTGGAGCCATTGAGATATATTCCAGCCACGAGAGGCTTTAAGCACATGTGTTTTGCTCAACCATTAGAAAGTTGTGAGATGAACTGGTGCTGATTTGTCAGGACGGTATGGTTTCCTGCATTGAGTGGACACGTCTACAGCGTCTTATAGCAGAGACAATAGCTTGATTTTTTTTTTAATCCGCATTATATCGTATTTTTTCATTTGGCAGGGACTTGAATAAAGTATTAAATTGCACCATTGCTGTGAAGTGATGCCATTTAAAATCTTGATGAGTTGGGTGTGCAGTTTATCGGTGACATTCATCGCTTTATTATGTTGCACCCCTCCGGACAACCTACTATAACAAGTAGAAGTATGAACGTTCATTATATTGTAGCCGAATTGTCTGCGCCATTCGTCAAGTTGGAGCTGTTGAATGATATTTCAAGCTGAGCTCATCTGTGGAGCCATAAAACACAATTTTACGACGAACAAAAGAAGCCTCCCAATATTCACATTGTCCTTTGATGTTTAATGCCGCTCCGCCTGTCCAATCAATTACCAAATTCAACCTCAATGGGATGTAGCACAAAAAAAAAAAAAAAGATGCCCGTGTGGGAGCGTGTGAAAGAGAAAAATGTGCCCCTGAAGAATCGGGGTTGGTAAATGGCCATGACATTTGCTTTACACGGTGTGGAGGAGCATGAAGCACACTGTTGTAGGTTATCACATTTACTCCTGCTATTCATGCTCTGTGGTTGGTTACCTGTGAGGGACTGACACTTGCCGCCGCGAGAAGCCTTTCTCCTCCACCTGAACATCAGAGGTTGTGACTCTGGCTCTCCGGCATACAGTGACCTGGATCCACGCTCGTGCAGCTTTGCAGGCCTCTAAATTATTCACTTTGTTTTAGCTGTGCCGGAGTGCAAAAGACGCGGTGACATGAAGACGCGAACTAATGGGAGGTGAGGTGCTGCTACTCGCTGAGGCATGGAAGATAACCTCCTTGTGATTCCACTCTTCAGTTACTTAATTTCCCAGGTGCAGTAATAAGGCAGTGGATCTGCATCCACAATTGATAAAGTATTGAAAGGAATCATGATATTATTGTGTCCTTTGTGTGCACAGAGCACGTGTTTCAGTTTCATCGTAATTCAGGTTTAAACACAGAACACACGTTTCGGTTTTATTTCAGACAGGATTCAATTTGGTGGGATTTTAACAGTGTCTGGGATTGCAAATGGGCGAAATAGGATATCTATCCATCCCTTCAATAATAGATAAGGTGGCAGAATGTGAGACGTTACTGCTGATCTGAAGATACCCAGTCGGCCATTGTAGAGATCGTCAAAGACATTGCTCGTCATCAGAAACTGAAACAATGACCAAACATTTCCTTAAAAAAATAACTTTCTGTCCGCATCTTTTCCAGAATGCTCTGTTCTTCATCAAAATTCAGCTCAGCGCACGGCATTGGCGATACGTTCGAATCTCTACATATTGCAATGAAAATAGGCTTTCATCCCCGACGGGAAAACTCGTATTTTCCTTTGTAAAGGAGATAATATGACATATTCATTGTATTCGAATTCAAGTACATTTGAATGGTAAATGTTACTTTCTTATTGTTGACCTTCAGTAACACTGAAAAACAATTAGACGGAGCTATTATCGCTGAAAAATTTCCCAGAATAGAGAACGACTGTCCACAGGTCACTGTCACCGGTGTATTGATTCATTTTGGACTTTTGCCTCGTTACCGGGTTCATTGAACATTAACACAAGTTAGTCTGCATTATCGGAGCTCAAAAAACATTCCAAATTCTTCCAAATCTAGGACATTTGACCTCCTCTCTCTTTCTTGTTTTCAGCTCAGCGCATATGCGTGCGTTTGGAATCTTAAGCCGCGGCCTATTTCTTGTAGATTTTGCATGTTCTCCTCATGATTGCATTGGTTTTCCATTGCGTTTCTCTTACATCGCCAAAGCATGCATGTTAGTCTATTGAAGATTCCGAATTGTCCATTGGTGTGAATAGCTCTTTGTCTAAAGCAGTGGTTCTTAACCTGGGTTCGATCGGAACCCTAGAGGTTCTGTGAATCGGTCTCAGGGGTTCGACCGAGCCTCTGCCATGGAGGTTAAGAGACACCAGACTCAAAATGTCAATTAGTTGTGGCACGCCCACTTGGCCATCACTGGCTGCAGATGATCACATTACATTGCTTGTCCAATCAGTGTTGCGGGAAATCTAGTTCGCTCAGTAGTCACTGTGTGACTGTCGTGATAGGACGTCATGCAATTTAAAAAAAACTATATTTATGCCATGTAATGTTATTGACTTTTTTTCTGTTTTTCATAAATGTGTTTTTTTAATGTCTTGAATTTGTAAAAAAAAAATCACATGTTTATTTTTCACTAATGAAGGGTTCAGTGAATGTGCATATGAACTGGTTGGGTTCGGTACCTCTTAGAAGGTTAAGAACCACTGGCCTAAAGGTGACTGGCTGGTCCAGGGTGTTTCCCGCTGCATAGGCTCCACCTCACCTGCCACCCTAACTAGAACGGAAAATGGATGGACAGACGGGTGGATGTTACTTTTTGAAGTGTGTTTACGTGGATCAATACAATCATTTTGTAAAATAAGGTGTGCAGTAGACTACAGTTGAGAGACAGTTTTTGGTACTGGAACTCCAATTACAAAGCAAAACTCATCTTTCCATTTACTTTTTCAACTACTTGAACTTGGTGAATTGATGAAAATACCCAAGGATCGAGAATCATAGATGCAATCACCCTCTCCCTGGAGTCCTGTTCAAAGCAGCCGGTTTTAGGAGCTGTCGTGTTCTGTCCCAAGCAGATAAACCATGGCTCACCCCACCCCAACCGACTGTGGGATGTGCCAAGGAGAGTACGGCGTTGCGTTGCCATGACGACTACTGAGAGTGAATCCTCGCAGAAACATGGCAGCCGGAGAAATTGCATTGTACGTTTGAGTCTCGAACAACTTGGAGAATTCCAGATGCAGTAGTCAGTGGTACTTTGCCGTTCTCTTCACACTCTGGCATGCAGGTGGAGTTCATGTGGCTTTTTCTGGTGGCTATGCTAATGACTGCGATCGCGTGGTTTCACTAAGAGCGTGTTTATGTACCGCTTTGCAGAGCACTAATCACACTCTGCATCCAACAAGCTTTTGGTTTTTGACATGATATTGCTTCTGTGTAGCTCGTGCGTCACTTGTGACCAAAAGAAATTAAGTATGCCAGGTCTTTGCCCGTAGCTGCCAAGTCATTAAGGATGAAACTTGGCGTGACAATGTTTTTCAAATTAGAGGCAAACACATTTCTTGACATAGGCGGCTCACTAAAAACATTTTTGGTAATGTAAATTCACACAGACCCATCTCTTTGGAACTGGCCGCCACTTGTTGGCGTCTATGACATTTGACCAAGATAAAAACAATTTGAATAATCAAGAGTAAATGGCTGGATTGATGATTTTACCTTTCTTCCCTGCTGCTGTAGTTTAAATGTGTGACAGGTTAAGATGTTATGTGTGGTAGCATGCTTGAAGGGGACAAAACGCCAGCCATAACAACTGTACATTTTAACAGGTCCGGTATCGTCAATGGGTTAGACCAGGGGTGTCAAACTCAATATATTAACAATTTATTTAACTATTGTTTAAGTTACTGTCATGAGGGGTTTGGTAACAAGAAAATTCTTACAATACAGTTTCTCCCTTCTTTATTACATCTCAGAATTTTTAATTTTGGAAGAGATTTCAGCAAGCATCATGAAAGTTGACGTTTGCTTTCGCAGGCCACATGAAATGATGTGTTGGGCCAGATCTGGCCTCCGGGCCTTGAGTTTGACACCTGTGGGTTAGACCTTGTGGAAATTTAAACAAAGTTAATGTGATCTATGAGAGACCGTACTTTTTGATGTCTGACAAACTCTTGACGGGAATCTTTTTTGGCTTGAGATGTGTGAAAATACGCAGAAACTGTGACTGCTACACTGCACAGCCAATTTTCCGTTTGGTCAGCTACAACCTGTTTCTCTCAAGTAGTCCGGTTCATACTCTGAAAAACACAATGGCAAGCTGTGTGGTCCAACTGCGCACTTTTTTACATGTCGTTATGTTCAATTTTTTATACCGTACCATTCCAGTGGGTCATTCATGTCGTTTTTTTTTTAAATTTGGAGTTTACATATCTCTGCCATCTTTTCTGTGCACTCATGTACTCCGTGTATGTCCAAGCACATTACGCTCTGTAGCAGTGGTTGCGTCACTCCCCTGTTGACAAGCATATTTAAAATTCCAACCAATCGCAGCATCCTCGTCCCGAGGCTGCAAGGTCAGCGTGAGCAGCGACACTGTCTGCGAATACTTTGCAGCATAGCACTAACTTAAGATCAGACTGAATAATTCAGGAACCTGCCAGAAATGTTTTATGGCCCATTTTCCTCCCATCAGAAGCTCACTTGTTCAACCAGCGATGTTTCACGTAATCGTCAAAGCCTTAAAGTATTCATTTTACACAACACTGAGTTCATGTCCTGATCTCTTCTCGTGAGTGTTCCCATTGGTGTCTTCATAACTAAGAATTTAGTTTCTGTCTTATGAAACAAAATTATTTTATTTCATGAAGATATGTCCAGTTCTAATAAAACTGCTGTCATTCAAAGAGTACAGTATTTCCATTTTCTTTGGGGGCTGCCGATGGAGTTTTGCAAACTTTTACAAACTAAAGCCAATTAAAATCACAACGTCCTTGGCGGAGGAAATAAACACCTTCTTTGATGAGGAAACCCTTCCCACTAAAATTGGACATTTATGATTGTTTGCACTTTTTGTCAGTGTGTTTTCAGCAGATAGATAAAGCCGAGCATGACAGTCACATCCTGCCAGTAGTGATCTGTACAAACACCCGATACAGCCGCCCACCTTTCCCCTTGTCCTACTATGGTCACACATTGGAGCAACACTTCTGATTAAAGCAGTCGAAGGAAACCTATGGCCTGTGGGCCATGCATTTTCCAGATTACCTCCAAGTACAAATGATTACAATAATTTGCGAACACCAACAGCGGACTAAATGCTATACAGTACAATGAAACCTACCATAAAAAATATGGCAATTAAGTATTTGTATAGTTGTGCCCCTCCTATGCATTTAACTTCCGTGAACACATCTATATGGCATTTTAATGTGTATGCTTGCATTAAGCTGGCAGGCTTTTGTTGGATGCAATTTCACTCGTGGTGCCACAATCGATTGGTCATCGATTTGTAAAAATATGTGGAATTGGAAAAATATTGGAAAAGTTTGCGACCGACTTCTGGTGATCAATGCCTGTACTTGCCAATCACAAAAAACAATACGCAGCATCTCATACTTAGCTGCATATAGCCAACGAGAGATCAACTGTGTGCGTCCCCCGCCCCCCTGCAAAAAAAAGAAATAAATAAAACAACAACAAAAAAACTGAAGCTCGCACACTTGGGATCTTGTTTGGAGAATTGTGAGTGCGAGCGTGAGAACTAAGGGATACTATAAGTTTACATGTAATGTGTGGGAGAGGTAAAACACTGTGCTCTATCTGTTTTTTTTTTTTTTTTAAATATGACTTCTGTATATCACATATTTTCAGGTATTGCAGGCTAGTCTGGAACATATCCCCCACAATAAATGGGGGTTCACTGTATAGAAAATTGAGGGAAGGATGTGACAAAAATGAGAAAACATTTAACCGTAAGTACTCTCTTAGCCAACTCAATCTTCAGTACGGCCTTGAGAGAACTTCATAAAAACCGAAAAAGCTTCCCCACCCTTGATTACAGGGATTCCTTTTTGTGCTCTCAGATTCTGAATGCTTGTGCACTTCTGATCCGTCTGTTTTTTCCCCCCTCTCCATCTCCCTTCTGTTGCCTCCCCTCTTCACCCCATCCCTGGCTATTCTCTCCCTTCCTCTTTTTTTTTTTTTGTTTCCCAGGCGAGAGATGCATGCTCAAAGAGGTGTGTGTGTGCCGTGTGCGTGTCAGCCACAAGGTTGTGTGTCTTTTTGTGTGTGAATGTGAGGGAGAAAGAGAAAGCGAAAGAGAGAGAGAGAGAGAGAGAAACATAGTCCAAGTCCTTAACACGGAGCATGCCTCTGCGTCCGGCAGCCGGCAAACATGAGCCACCCAGCCCTCCACGGCAGGACCAGCAGCAGCAGCAGCAGTGCGCGCACACACACCCGCGCGCACTCCCCTCTTACGCACACACCGCCAACGGCAGCCAGGGTGCCAGCACCGACAGCGGCAGCAGCTCCCTGGAAGAGGACATCGTCGGCGCCGGTAACGGTGACAGCGGCGTTCCCATCGCAGTCTCGCCGGCGTTCCTACCCGCCGCCACTGCATCCATGGAGGAGCCCACAGGCAACACGGTCGTGATCCGCATCGGAATCCCAGACCTGCAACAGACGGTAAGAGACAGACTGGAGACACGCCTCTCCCCTCTCTACGATTACTTTTTGCTTCAGTCATCCACCGGTGTTTTCTTACTTTCTCTCTGTACCTCCCTTGTTTCATCACTCTGTTCTCCATATGTTTCTTTTTTTTTTCCTCACTGGGTTTATCCATGCTGCTGCCTTTCCAAAAGCCCCGCTAATCAATCAAGCTCTTCATTAAACGGGCTGCAGTTGACTTTGACAATTGGCCACTTAACCCTTATGTACTGTTCATTTTCTATGCACACATAGTATATAGTATCTTCCGAGTCAATTTTGGCTAGGACTGAGACTATCCCTCATAATCTTTGCCTAAATCAAATTTTGAACTACAGAATTGTTCAAATTGTAATAACAGCTTGGGTGACTTTATTAAATGGATGATCAATCCTTAATTAATTTCCGAGAAAACGTTGCAGGTACCTGTTTGTCCAGCAGGCGTACATCTCACGCTTGTGCCAAGGCACCCTTTGACCTCTGTTTGGCTTGTCTGCCTTACGTTATCATGTATGATCATTCCTGTGCCGCTTAACTCCTCCAGTGTTTCGGGATTTCCCCATGACATTTTAAAGACCAACAGGTGCATGTTTCTGCAGAAGCCTGTGCAATTATAGCGGGAATACTGACAGTTCTCGGACAGTTTAAAGATCCTTTTTGAACACTGTTACCCCTGTCTCATTAAAAAAAAAAAAAACATGGCACGTGCAGCTTCATAGCTTCAAGATGCCCACCATTACTACCATTTTCCTTGTTTTTGGGCACACTGATAGATCCCAAATCCATATAAGTGAATATGGTCAAATATGACCCAGAAACACAAACTGTGTAGCACCTGTACAACGGAATGACATTTTCATTTTTATGTTAGCAGTATAGAAGATGGATTGATGTATTTTTCCTCACTTTAGGAAAAGCCATCCAAGTTCACGATAAAAAGAATTACATTTAGGGTACTTTTAACAGTTTCCAAATATGAAAACGGGTGAAATTTGAATAAAAGTTGTATAAAAGGATGGAAGCGAAAGCTGGAAATGAGGAAGAAGAGGGAAGATGGACAGACAACATGAGAAGCATTGTAAATCTTCACAGTGGGGGGGGGGGGGGGGGTAATAAGGTTGATGTGTAAAGGTAGTTATGACCCAACTGGCAAACTTTACATTCTTCTTCATAAAATAGTTCAATCCATTAGTCAGTGCCATTGATTGCTTCTTGAGAATCCAGTAAATGCATACACGGCCTCTTTTTCGCCGGAAAATGCACAGCCAAGCACATCATTTTCTAATGTAAAAGTTGGAGGTCATGCCTATCCTCGCTGTCCATTTCCAGTTTTTAATCAAAACATAGCACAAAGGGCACATTTTTTAGATACCTTTAGCACAGGACATCAATATAATACAATACAATACAACATCAGTCACAGACATCAGCCAATCGGTCATTTGGATGATTTCTTTACGCTGACTTGCAAGCACAAACTGGTGATACGAACGCTGTATGGGGGAAGTGAACTCATTTCAACTCACTTCACAATAAGCATCACTTTAGAAAATAGGGAACAAGTCACCACAAAGATTCTCCCGTTTTTTTGCCACTCCTACTTGAAGTTTACTGTCAAACGAAACGTAAAACAACGAGAATGCCACATTTTGTATTTAAAAACAATCAAACCATTTTGTCCTTGGAATGGCCCCACTCACCTAAAGCTACCATATAATTGAAAATCCTTTTGACGAGCTAATGATTAGCATCGGTAGTCTGCGTGTTAAAACCGCAATCGATATTTCAACACAAATGGTGAAGCAACACACGTTGACAGATATCAGAGTGATTATAAGCATATATTCTTTATCCTCTGTTAAAAAATGGCTAACATTATTTTAACTTAGTGAGTTACTTAGACTGTCAGTTCTTCATTTCTTGTTTATTTATTGCGTTCTATATTCTGTGTTCTAGATGTTATTACTTTTTGTTTTTAAAAAATACAATATTATACAGTGCTATTTTGCTTATTAAAAAAAACATAAATGGATGGATGGCTTTGATAAAGCAAACTGGAAAAAAAATCGAGCACCAGTTTCACAGATCAACAAGATATTGGGTGGTTGTGTCTGTCATATTAGGGAGCAGAAAAACAGTCTCAAAGAGCCATGCCTGAAATTGAACAGAAAGCCATGTTAATTTCATCAAACCATTATTGAATTTCAGGGATCTGACTTCCCCAAGCTCGGAAAGTCGCCCAAATGAGCACCACCGTGACACAAGACGCGTGGGCAACACTATATCATCACATTTTTTGCTTTCTGAACTGTGGTCATCATGGTCAAGGATTCATGATGAAAAAATGGGTGCAAAGATCCCAGCAATTCCTCCTTGCTGCTTTAATCCAACCAATCCGACCAAAAAGACGTTTTTTGGTCGATTATCAAACCTGGAATGAGAATGAGACCTATTTTAACCTGCTTGATCGCCATCTTCTTAAAACGTAATGGCGTATAATGTAAAACAGAATCTAAGGTTGTCGGCCACAAAACAGCGGTGACCGGTTCTTGTCCTGACCGGTTCTCTTCAAAAGAAAACAAGTCTGGAATGAGTGCTGTGAAGCTGAACTACCTGTTTTGAAGGACATCACTTGTGAAAATGCTTGCAAAATTTATGCCGTTACAAATCTTTAGTTGTTGGGCTTTACACTGTTGATAGTACAGGCGCTACTCGATTTATTTTTGCATCACATTTTCAGGAGTGATGTGAACTGAATTTGTAAGTAAGCCGTTAACTTCCCGTCATACTTTGAATAATACTTCCATGAAAAACAAAGCACCCAACACCCTGCGCCTGGAACTTACACAATGATGTTAAACAGTGATATTCAGTGGATGAATTATCGGTACTCAACACAAACAAACCACCTTCATGCGAGGCTCATCAATAGTCGCTAGTATAGTAGCCTAAATAACACACGGGCCAACAAATACAGTGGACCACTGGATTCTACAAAAAATAAAAAAAATAAAAAATCATGCTTTTATTTTTCTTCCCAATGCAATTATAACAAGTGTCAATTACCGTATTTTCCACACTATAAGCCGCACCGGAGTATAAGGCGCACCTTCACTAAACGGCCGATTTTAAAACTGTTTTCCTATATAGGGCGTACCGCATTATAAGGCGCATAGGATAGAAGCCACAATAGTGGCTGAGGTTGAGTTATGCATCCACTAGATGGAGCTATGCTAAAGGAAAGACAATACTGATTTATTTATATCGAGCTTTCACAACCGTTGCAGCTGTAACAAAGCGTTTTACAGAACATTTGAAATACTATGTCCAAGAAATCAGAGTATTGATCCGCATATAAGGCGCATCGGATTATAAGGCGCACTGTCAGCTTTTGAGAAAATGAAATGCTTTTAGGTGTGCCTTATAGTGTGGAAAAAACAGTATTTGTGGATTCTCACTACTCGTGGGCCACTCTATTCCCCTCGAATAGCAGTGCACACTAGCACTTTGAACATATGATACAAGTCATTAAATTCATTTTTTTGCATTCACACACAATAACGAGGTGCACTCAATGGCCGCCCACAAAACTGGACATAATAATAATAATACATTTTATTTATAAGCGCTTTTCAAGACACCCAAGGACACTTTACAATAACAAAAAACACAAAACAATACGGCATCTTAAACTCAGACCCCCCAAAAACATGAACGAACTGAAATTACAACATAATTGATTTCACAAGATGCCACCTAAGTTTCATTTTTATTTGGACAATAACGGAGGAAAAGGTTCCGAACAAATCTAAACAGATGATGGGAGACGTTACAAATGTCAAGCTGAATATGTGGGGGTATGCTGCAAATATTTGCATGAAGAAAGACTTAATAATCACATTAAAAATGGGAAGGGCTGCTGTGAAAGAGTGTGGCTTGTTGTGCTCGTGCCAGGTAACGTTATTCACTTCACAAACTAGTTCACTGCATGTCATTCTTAATATGTTCAACCGACATTCCCGTTTTTATATGAACGGAAACCCTTCATGTTATTATGCTAAAAAATTTAAATTGTCATAAAGTGGACACACTACATATGTTGTATTCTTTAGACTGCGACACTATTGAGCGTTTTCCCGCAGTTTAGGTCATCAAAGGTTTGTTGATTAAAGTCACAGTGCACGTAAAAACTTTTTTTACATGACCTAATCAAACAGTCATTGCTCATAGAATCAAATGGATCCGTTTAGCGTGGAAACATAAACCTCCCTGTGTACCCTTTATGCCAGTCCTTCAGCTTTAGCTATTACACACAAGAGCAATGCTGGAGAAATATCTGGTGACAGTTTCCTGTGTAACAACACGCACACACACACACATACACACACACACATACATACATGGGCCCCTGTCATCTGTCCTCGGCTCACCTTCTCTCACGTTTCCTCAGGAGACCCGTGTCCGCTAATGGTGGTGCAAAATGCAGATGGACCTTTTTTTATGGGGTGTCACGATGCTGCATGCACTCTTGGCCCTGCTGTCCTTTGCATTTATTTGGTCGTCCCATGCGTTTATTATTGTTGATCATCCATCCGTGGTGGGCAAGTTTTGTGAAATACGTGCTGAGGAAATGAAAGGAGCAGCAGTAGGAGTTGAAAAGAAAGCAGAGAATTCCCCAAAGGTGCTGCGGAATCGCCGTCTGTGAACCAAAAACGATTTTTCTTCTCTTGGTGGCACACACACACACACACACACACACACACACACACACACACACACACACACAAATCTACAGGTAGTACTGAGGAGCTTGGCTTCAAGATTTTGATCACTTTTACCCGGCATAATTCAACATGATAGCGCTTTATGTCAGTTCAAGGTCTATTAGCTGTGTACGCCTTCACTTAGTGCAGTGCGTCCTCCAGAGGGTACGTGAGATTAAACATATATTATCACAATATACAAAGGTTAATGGTCAGTTTCTCATATTTTAATTCTTGATAAAAAGGATAGGCCTTTTGGGAGGTGTTTTTTTTTCTTTCATTATGCGTAGAGTTGCAAAGGCACGGATGCATTTCCGACACATTTCTGTAAAGGTACTGGTAAATTACCATGAGAAGTGACATGAGAAATTTCGGAATTCCCTTAAAGTGGAAACCTTTCATGGGATGTATGGCTCATAACTGGGAAGTGAGGTAAATGGATAGGTATTGTATATACACATTGTGTTTTGTCATATGCAGACAACTGTGAAAAATTACCAACTTTGTTTTGCTTCCTTTAAATCACAGGTGTCAAAATCAAGGCCCAGGGGCCAGATCTGGCCCGCCAGGTCATTTTATGTGGCCCGTGAGAGCAAATCATGTGTTTTAACTTGCTAAAATCTGTACCAAAATGTCACATGTAATAAATAACATTGAGATTTTGCAACCCTGTTTACACTTATTTGAACAATAATTGAACAAACTATTATAATCGACTTGACTGATTTCAAGGCTAGTACACTGAAACTCCTCTACAATGAAATCATGTTTGCAGCAAGAAATTTTTCACAACAGGGGACTTTTCATTGTAGCAAATTTTATCTCAGACGTAAACACGAACACACACAAAAAAACCTATATATGTAAGTATAAGTATGAGCATACACTTATTTGACACTTCATATAGCCAGCGTAGAAAGAAAAAAAAGGGAAAGAAATTGCGAAATTTACGATCAGCATTTACTTTCACTTACATCAATTTCTTGCATAATGTCTTTTATTTTACTTCCTCCATCTTTCATTTTGATTACCTTTATCCTGTCTTCAAGCGTTAAAGATTTTCTTTTCTTAACTCCTTGGTATGCAAAGGTCCGTTTTGTCGCCATTTTAGCAATGCAACGTTCGTGCTGCGTCTGAAACAAATACTTTCTGTACTACTGCGCATGTGTAAACCAGTGTGGTGGTTGCTGTGGCCGTTTCTGAACGAAGCAGTAGAGGTCGCTGTGGCATGCTCAGTTTGGATTAGACTTTTGAAGAAGGCTTGTTTTCGTTGTAGTGAATCTCGTTGTGAGGCAAGAGCAGAGCAAAAGATTTCGTATAACGGAACAAGGGGACTTTTCTTTGTAGGGGGAGCCGAAAAGTGGGAATGGCTTTCATGCATGAAAATGTTTTCACACTCGGGGGTATTTTCACCCATTGAGGTTTCGTTGTAGAGGAGTTTGACTGTAATCTATGAATTTGCTGTGTACAAGTAGCCATTTTGTGGTTTCACTGTCCAAATTGGCCCGCGCCAAAAATGAGTTACTCCTGCTTTCAATGATTGTTGGTTTGTTAGTAAGCAAAAACAACCACACTTTGTACAATGTGCCGATTAAGAACATATTGCATGTTGGTAATGAGAAGAGTAGAGGTGCAAATGCAACTATTTCAACCTCTTGCCAGGTGAGGAAAATGACCAACCAGACCCAACAGACGGATTTGTTTTGAATCCATCCATCCATCAATCAATGTCAAACTTCAGATCCTGAAGTCACGCACTTGACCACGCCTCCGAAAGACATAAACGCAGTACCGATACTACAATATATACATTAATGATACTTTATGAAGCCGCTTCATTCCTTTACTTTGGCTTCTACTACAGTACCGAAGAAAAATCCAACTAGCGCTTTTCTCAACAATCAGCCCTCATTGAACAGACACACGCTTTGAATCAGAGACTTCCATAGACAGTCTCATAGACAGTCACATTTGATAAAACTCCTGCAATAATCAAGTCACAGGTGTGTTATTGTTTTATGGTAGCCTGAAGACGAGAGGCGGGTGTGTGTGCCAGATCATTTCCTACCTCTGCCTGTTTCCTACCTTACACTGTGTTTGTGCTTTGTGCTACTGTTTTTGTAATCTTCATTTAAAAAAAAAAAGCATTCAAGCAAAAGGTTTTTCGTCATGAGATAGTTGGGTGAAATGAAACTCACAGCTGTCCACTAGTGTGGACTGAATGGGTGGCAACAATGGGGAAATGCCAGTGTTTGGAGGGCAATATTTTGCAGTGAACAAGCACAATAAAAATGTTGTGGACTGAATTTTGAATTAGTTTGTCAAGAAAATGACGGCCCGGTGTGCGTGGTTAGCACAGTGCAGAGGTACCGGGTTCGATTCCAGCTCCGGCCTTCCTGAGTGGAGTTTGCATGTTCTCCCCGTGCCTTCGTGGGTTTTCTCTGGGTACTCCGGTTTCCCACATTCCAAACTCAAGAACGGTAGGTGAATTGATCACTCTAAATTGTCCTTGGTGTGATTGTGAGTTGTCATGGTTGTTGTTTGTCTATGTGTGACCTGCGATTGGCTGGCAACCGGTTCAGGGTGTCCCCCGCCTACTTGCCAAAGACAGCTGGGATAGGCTCCAGCACGCCCCGCAACCCTTGTGAGCATAAAGCGGATTAGAAAATGGATGAATGAAAGAAAATGAACTTTCCCCAATACTAATATCCTGTAACAAGTCGTGACTGCAGTTGCATGACGTGAAGTGGCATTAGCGCTTTATAAATTCTGACTCCGCGTGGCAATGACGGTATCTGATTGGGATTGAATGAGAGAGTGTCTGAATGTGATTGGATGAATGATTCAGAGGGCGGGGCCTTTGCGACTGATGTCGACAGAGCGAGTGAGTGAGAGATCTGAAGATAAGTCTCACAATGGAGAAATTCCCAATTATGTTTGGAATCCGAGAGAGTCGACGGCTTAAAACAAATATCAAATACAGTATATAATTGGGTCAAATTGACTTTCCTCACCAAAAGCATCAACTCCAAAAAATATTAAGTTGTGCTGTCAGTAATAAGGAAGTGAGCAACAGAAGACAGAAGCATAACGCGCGTCTTTATTCAAGCAGCCATGAGTGACTTGTGTGCACCGAGCGGCAGATTATAGCTGGAAAATTGTCCTGAAGTAGGCTTACGTGTCTCCTGCTGTGTTTCAAGAACGGATCAGGATGAGCAACATGCGAGGACAACACCGGCGACACTTTTGTCTTTTCAACAGCAGAAAGAGGAAGCGAGGAAACCTCCTGCAGGGTTAAGCTTCAAGTCCAAAATGGCTTAATTCTTCAGTGACCGCTCAATCGCAATAAATGCTGGCTCAAGTATGGGATCAAAGCCCGAAGCACTTAACTCCTCAGCATTCCTGTAGGACAGCACGTGCCCTCCTCTGTTTTGTGCCCAGTCCAATATCTGCTCCTCTCATCAAGGCCATTGTCATAGTTTTAAGACTAATCAAACATCAAGGGACTCTCATTACTTGTCCATTATTGGTGAGTCTCTCATAATGGGGTTGTGGTTCATGGCCTTCTTCAGTGTACCCATGTCAGAAATTAATAGCGGATCCATAAAGCGAAGACTTTTATTTTTAATTGTCCGCCACTATCAAATATTTTTGGATATTTTTCATTCCTTTTGTTTTTCTGATTGTATGTTATTCATTTAAATGGAGTTTTATGTTAACCAGAAATGTCTGTTTGAATGCCTCAAAATTGGGGGAAAATTTTTATGTCAATGCATTTTTGTGGTTGACTTGCCCAATTTTTCTTTTTATTTGTTTCGCATGGCCCTAATTGTATCCCACTAACGAAACACATGTATTTGTATGTTTGCTTGACTCCACGGGCCAAATATAGCTTGTCTTCATTCAATTTTAATTTCATTCTAAGTTGTTACTTTGTTTTCTCATCGATTTCGTGTCACTTAAAAGGCTGTTTCGTTTGAGACAATCCTATGATGTGAACTTGACCATTTTCTTGAAATATTTTTGTGAATTCCTGCTCAGCGTTAGAGTTAGAATTGGTTTGGATTTGTAATTATATCCATCTAATTATCTGATCCGCTTTATCCTCATGAGGGTTAGTAGATTTAAAAAAAAACGAAAACAAATGGATGTATACATGAAAGGTTTTGGTTGGTTTACAGTATACCATATATTTGTATGATTCCTCTGTGATCCTCTGGGCCTTGAATATGAAACAATCCAGTGAAAAACATTAAGACTGTAACTGAACGAACCTTGTCCCTAATCCTTCAAAAAATTTAAACCGAAAGAAAAGCAGCTGTGTTTTGGTCGTATTAGCAATGAATATCATCCCATTCAGTCAGACCTTCGGGCAGATAATTTTTGAAGGTTGTTGTCGTTTTTTTTTTTTTTAATGGCCATGTTTTCTCATTCATCATTTCCAACTCCACCAAAAACTCAATTTCTATGAGTGGGCCAAAAAGAGACAGCTTCCCAATTCTGCTAATGGCTGCTATTCATCTCGCAACAGTGGCGAGACTCTGACATCAACAGTCTGCCCCAGTGCTTTCTTACTGCATGCATCTGTACTCTCTGTTTGCACCTCGTTTTGCCTCCTTAGCATGCACTCTTTCATCATTTATCCACTTTGTTCCAGTGTGAAGTTAAGTTCATTCAAATAAAACCCGCCCAGTCAGTGCCGATGTGAATTCCCACCTCCTCTTTCCAAATTCTTCAATTGTTACTGCTTTAAAAAACGAACCAGGTAAAGCCCCTTGTATGGTCACACGAAAGCAAGTACTATGAGATACTATTTCCAGTATCTGCATAGCTGGGGGTTCCAGTGGTGCTGAGTGAGGTCGCCGGTAATCATTGTGGAGTAATTGCAATATTTAAGAAAGAAAGAAAGAAAGGACAGTGAGTAAAAAAAAAAAGGGTATATATCTAGATCTAAATTTATATTGCACTTATATTGAACTGTGTACAGCTCTCTTCTGAAACATGTCTTTTTGTGCATGCAAACACTTTGTTTTTTTTTCTTTCTACCCCTCAATTTTGCTGCTGTAGACGGTAAATTTCCCCAGTGTGGGACAAATAAAGGATATCATCTCTTATCTTATCTTATCTTATAAAGACAGGAACAAACACATATTCTTTTACATGAGTATCATAGTATATTACTCTGCAGTCTCCACTTGGCTTCAGCCATCCATTTTCTTGCTGCCCTGGCAAAAACGAATAGGTCTGCTAATATGAATTTACCCTGTGTCTTCGCTCTGGACATTGGACTCAGAAGTCTCCATTTTGCTTCATCGGCCCAACATTTGATTTCTTTACTCATAGAATAGTCACATGCATACAAGTGAATGCAGGAGACTCTAGTTGTCCTCCATTGTTGCTGTTTGGTAAAATGTACGGATCTGTGCGATGATTTCAGTGTGGCGTGGTTTTCACGGTGACCTATGAAGTGGAGCCTCCCCCACAAAATGATGGGAAAACATTTCTGAGTTCAATCCTGGCTACAATAATTGTTAAAGGTCTCTTCACCTACAATGGGTAGCTTCAGATGGCGGACCGTGGTCTGGGACCGGACCAAGCCGAGGTCTCACACGGACCCGCGATCAATTTCTGTTAAATAGTTACAAAATGTGTCTCGTCACACTGCTGTTTTTTTTCTCACATATGTCGCAGACACATGATGTGTTGGCAGATCTATTCAGTATTCGCGTAGCCCTTGTTGTGTTTACTTGACAATAATGTGTCAATCAAACTATTTGTTTACAAAAGTGATTACAGGATTGGTGTCGTGATATGGGATCAAAACTTGAGAAAGTTGACTCCGAAAACTGAATTTTTACAAATAAAGTCCTCCTGAAGCCAGAACAAAATCGTGGTGAGACCCCAGTTTGAATAGAACACGCAAAGATAAGCTAACGGAGCTCAGAAGAAGTAGATGATTGACCACTCACTCATTTACTCATGTATGGAGGCTCCAGTATTGCATCTTGGCTGCTACAATGATTTCCTTATTTTGGGACATTCTGCCTGGAAACATGATATCCAGTGGGCATTGTCGCTGTGTGTTTTGCGTCTTTGATTTCACTTTCAGCAGATGGTGGTTCTTGTGTGACTGCATCACTGCACTACTGCAGGCTTCGGACGATAGATTACCCGACTGGGATCTCAACATTCATGGTGTTTTTTTCCTTTCTTTTTTTTTTTTTAATTCTTGGCAGCGTTGTTGAGATTTTGTACTGCAGTGGGCAAATCATAATACTGGCTGCACGTCTGATTGATTATGCAGTGGAAGAGGTATTAGAGTTCATAATTGAATCCCATTTTGATGGCGTTGCACATAATGTTTGGGATAAAACTCAAGCAAAATTCCAAAATAAAGTTCAATTCAGTCACTCCAATCTAAATTCCCCTCCTTTGCAGTCATAAAGATAATCTGATTAATGTGAGTCCGATTTCCTCCTTCGAACTAGTCAGCACAAGCCCGATTTATGTGATGGCTTTAATAAGGATCCTAAAAGATTATCTTGTGCTGTGAGGTAGGAAGAGTGCTTGCTTGAGAGGTGAGAATCCCTCACCACTTTATGATTCAAAGGACTACGATTCAATTTGGTTACGGATTACTGATGCATCTTGAATTAGTCCAATTTTATTTTATTTTATTTTTTTCGACGGTTCACTGTCGATGAACAGATGGTTAACTGTATGTGTTTGTCGTGTTGTCATATTGTTTTTGTCACATGTGTGGTCACTCACATTTTAAGTCAAATTTCATGTGTTTTTTTGGTGGCACGACTGCAAGTTACTTTTGAACTTCATTTTCACTGTAAGAGCTTCACATGCTCCTCCCCTTTCGGGGAAGAGTTGACTGTAGCGTAACATCCCTTTCCAAGTGTCCATATCTCACTCGTCCCGCATCCCTCCTCTCTACGAGCATCTGTTCTTGCCCCCCCCCCCAAAGAGTGATGAAGCAGAAAGAGAAGAGTCACGTTTTTGAAATGAGATTTTTGCCTCAAGCCAACTTGCTACAAACTTGATCCATTTAGGGCAAATGCTTTAATTAAGGTTCAGAGAATGTTAGGCGACGGTTCATGATCAAAGATAAGCAGGCCTATCTTTTTTTCTCTTTTCCGATCAACATCAGCAACGGCCCGATTATTGGATGTCTATAAAGATTATCCTGAGCGATTAGCACTGGTTGGTGAATATTGTTGGCATCGGGTGGAATTCTTGTCCATCCGAAATCATCACTTTTCTGGTGACCCCCAAAATGGCCAACATTATTGAAATGCCAGAAACAACAAGTATTGTGGCATATCGTCAAGTCAGCAGTGCAGTATTAGAGCTCTTGAATGATCTAAGCGAACTTTATAAAATTAACTCTCATAAAACGATAATACCTAACCTAAGTTGACCATTTGCTGATAAGTTGTCTAATTTTCTAAATAACTGAAGATCATTTCTCTTCATATTCACCCTCTTGCCGTTCAACGGTGTGGATGTGCTTGTATGTTGCATGAATGAACCCGCCGCTGTCTGTGTTCGCAGTTGTCATTCAATGAGTAGGGTGTGCAAGACTGCTGATCAAACACCCGTAAGAGCTATCGAGCCACTTGCATTTCCTGGTCAATTCAAGTCTTTAAAGTTTAGTACACGTCCATCCATCCATCCATTTTCGACCGCTTATCCGGGGTCGGGTCACAGAGGCAACAGCTCTCGCAGGGAAGCCCAGACCTCCCTCTCCCCAGCCACTTGTTCCAGTTCTTCCTGGGGACATAGACATAGACATAGTCTCTCCAGCATGTCCCCGGGCCTTCTGCCGGTGGTATATGCCGGACCACCTCACCAGGGAGGCGTCCATGAGGCATCCTAATCAGATGCCCAAGCCACCTCATCTGGCTCCTCTCGATGTGGAGGAGAAGCGGCTTGACTCTGAGCCCCTCCCGGATGACCGAGCTTCTCACCTTATCTCTAAGGGAGAGCCCGGACACCCTCCGGAGAAAGCTTATTTCGGCCGCTTGTATCCGGGATCTCGTTCTTTCGGTCACGACCCATAGCTCGTGACGAGTGGTGAGGGTTGGAACGTAGATCGACCGGTAAATTCAGAGCTTCGCCTTTCGGCTCAGCTCTTTCTTTACCATGACAGACCGAAACAAAGTCCGCTTCACAGCAGATGCCGCCTGTCGATCTCCCGCTCCCTCCTGCCCTCACTCATGAACAAGGCCCCAAGATGGTTAAACTCCTCCACTTGGGGTTTAGTACGCGCACATACGACAAAGCAACAGTTCCTGACATTTCCAGTTGACAAAGGACCATCAAAGAAGGCGCACACACAGGGCGGCTTGAGCACCATGCCCGGGAACATGGCTGCAATGAAGCTGTTTCTAAACCTGGGCACTTAGGCAGCAGCCCCCTGCTCCAGTTGGTGCCACTAATAGTATTTTCGCTGTGATGGGTAAAATGCCGAAGTCAGTTTTTGTGTATATGTGTACATGACAGAAAGATCTGATTTCGATTAACTTTCACTTTTTTTCAATTAACTTTTCCAGTGGTGTGAAGAAAATGCGCTGCTATGCACCGGTCTAATGGCGATTTTGTGCTCCACATTTATTATATCTAATGATATGCAAGATGGACCTGTACATCCTGTTATCAGAGCACCCAATTTTTTTTTCTGTAACTCAGTCATATGTTTATTTGGTTCTGCCACTGACACTTCCAATTCCATGACTTCACACTTCATTTGACGATTGTGGTGCTCTCCCCATGGTGACAACCATCAGAGGCATCCTTTTAATAACTGTGCGCGCGACCACTTTTACACCTGTTGGCAACAGCATGCGCAGTTTCTTAGTAAACATGTCATTCAGGACCTTGATAAAAGATTGCAATTTTATCATTTGCAACACACCTACCATCAGCACGCTAGAGCGAACAGGAAGTTTATCGCTCACTATTTGTGTGATCTTTGTAAATCAAGCCCTATAAGAGCAGGAAGAACACACTTGCCAATATTTTCCTTCGCTATGTGTGGGGTGTCTCGCATTTGTGCGTCACCCCGCTTTCACCAAATGCTTGTGATTATTTGATCGTTCCGCTCACCAACTGTTTTACAGGCACAAGCTTTTCATACTTCCCTTTTCTGTTTTTGTTTACCTCCAATTCCTGTTACATAACTATTTCCCCAGGCAGGCTTTGGAGTTGATGGATACATTAATATTGGGCCAAATGCACCAAGCTTTTGTACGTCTGGTAAGAATACACCTTGTGTGTGCAGGGTGAGCATCACTCTCCGATGTAATATAATATCCACAACCAGAAAAAGGAGAGTACACTAGATGGTAATATATGATTTCCTTTCCTGGTTGATGATGTGGTCTCCACTGAGAGATGGAGTCATCTCATGAGAAGTGTAAGATGAAATTGCATAAGCCCTTTCCGCGAGCTTTAGAGCCAATACTATATTATAACCCTCTCTACCTTGCCACCAATGGCAACTGCCAATTTGCTGCACTAGCATTGTCAAGAGTCACACTTGCCTACTTTTGCTTCTGTATTGAGAAGATTGGCTTTTAGCACCAGCGGTATTTTATAAAGTGTTACTTTTTTTTCCAGCCATGGTACACTTGGTTGCTGGTACAAGTAGAGCACAAAAATACATTCAGATATATTTTTTTCTATTTGGACAAAAGACGTAATGTTGCAAAATAGCCATATCAGAAAAAATTGTAATCTTACAAGAGTATTTTTTGGGGAAAGCAATTGTCATTTTTATTTATTACCGGTAATTTTTTGTTTTGTTTTCAAGAACTTGCAATTTGCAAGATTTTTTATTTTTTATTTTTAACTACGGCTACAACTTTTCTTATTGCTTACTGTACTTAATTTTTTCAAGTTTTTTTAGGGGGGGTTAGGGTTGATTACAACCCCCCCCCAAAAAAAACCTAGAGCTACAAAAAAAAGCAGTTATTTATGCTAAAGCTGTTTCTGAACCATTTTGTGGTTGACTCTGCAACATGGGTTCCGTTCCCATCATGATAGTGTGAATGGTTGTATGTCACTATATGTGCCTTGTGATTGACTAGCGACCAGTCCAGACTTTGCGCTCCAGTTAGTGCACACCTGCTACAGTCAACAGTCGAAGTGCCACAAAAACGAATTGATGCTTTGAAGTTTCAGTCGAATAAAGTCACATTTTAAATGAAATGCTACTAATTTTATGAGAGTACGATAGTATTTTTCTGAGAAGAACAGTAATTGTCCAACAGGAATAGCCATTTATTTTTGAAAAAAATATTCGTATTGTCTGATAGCATTTGAAAAGATACAACTTTTAAAAGTTTAAATTACATTTTTTAAAGAAAAATGTTCTTTGGCAGATGTTCTGGCCTGTGCAACATATTAGTGTCTCGCCTCATGTAGAGACAAACTAACTTTTTAACGTTTGAATGGAACTTTATGCTTCTCCATCTCAATTAAATTCAGTCACACGTTGTACTCGGAAGCGTTGATTAATAACATGTTATTAATCGACATGTATTAAAAGGCATAATGTGCTGCTGACAAAAACTTTGAGGCTTCGGGTTGAAAATTTCAGGGTGTACCTAAAATGCACTGTAAGCTTGATTTGTAATGTCCTTACTTTAGTAAGAAGGTGTGAGAAGATTGCTAATGTGCAGTCACAGCTGGTTGGCCCACGTCAGATCTACTTCTGGTAAACTGTCTGGACCTGGAACTAAGCTGCTGCCTAATTATTTGCAACACTCGCTTCCAAAGTACACAGCCAGTTGACACGCATTTAGCATTGCGACACACTTGTCTCTCACGATATTTAGCACATTAACATGCCGATGTGACCGTGAAACTGTGACCTGAGCCTTCGAGTTTTGGGATGCGGACAACTCGAAACAGTAGGATTAGTGCCAATGTGAGTGCTGACACAACCGGTGTCGTGGCCCACCAATATTATAGAGCTGCGTTTCTCACACTTTTTTAGCAAAATGACCACTTAACAAATAAACGTACGTGACCTGTGCCGTCTGAGCACCTCTAAATCAAATTTCAGCCCGATTATCAGACGGACACGAACGATCGGGGTGGCAGGTGTTCTCCAAATGTGCACCTCACAGCAGTGATCCGTGATCACTATGGCCATCATGCACCCATGGAGGTAGGCTTGTAGTCCCTTATAAAAGTACTTTGCACGCTTCGATCTTCTGCAGGGACTCCCGCGTATCTCCAGGAGTCGCTTTCATTGGCCGGTCAGTAATACTCCCACAACGGTGCAAACACCCCTTTGCAACCGCACTGCTCTATGATTATACCAAAAGAAAGAAACATCCAGCCATGCACAGTGAGACTGCGCTTTATGCTAGACTTGTGTGGGGCATAAAATTAGGGCCATGGCACTTTACCTGCATCAGTGTTCAGACAAATTTGAGTTTTAATTTTTTTTTAAACCTTGATAGGTATGCAGGTACATTTTTTTCGAGGTATAGTCACAAGTTTTTGCTTTACTTGTAACTTGTACTTCCTGGCGTTGCTTTTATCGAGTTTCATTATAATCTTGGTCACCAATCATACACAACTTGAACTATCAGCTTCCCTGTCCCTGATGGCTGAGAGGGCGTGAAAGTCCACCCTCAGCATTTTTTTCTAAAGTATATGTTCTAGTAGTGTTTTTCAAGGTGTCTGATTCCCGGTGCTCGGCCATTAATCCAGTTAATTGAATCAATGCAGTTTACACCACCTCTCAGGGGTGCGTCACCACGGCTCAGATGTTCACCCTTTGGTGAAGTCGGTCAGAGAAGGGAGTGCAACTGCGCGCCTTTAATTTTAAGTCAAGCGTGTTTGTTCGTATTCATTAAAGCGATGCGATTTCTCAGTGAACTGTTCAGCTCAACTGCAGTGTATGCGTGCCAGAAGGGGTCTGGCTGCATTATCATTCTTCTGCAAGATGATGGTAATGATCACAAATGGAAGGCATGTTGTGCTGTATTAATTTGTCTGGAGCCAGATGTGTCGCCCTGACGTCGTGCCCGTTACAGCAAAGTTCGCACTTGGCGAGATATGATCAAAAGAGGAGAACATCAGGACGGCTGATGAAAATGTTGCTCTTCGCAATACGATTTGTGATGCTGGTCCGACTTCCATTTGGTCAACTTTCGAAAACCATCAAGCTCTGTACCCAACACAGGCAACCCACCACCACTACTTTTTTTTCCCATTCATTAGTAATCAATCATTTGTTGAACATGGATTGGTTTCACTAAAAAACACCGGTTTGTGTCCAAAACATGGATAAAACAAGCTTTTTGTGAAAAGAAACAAGTCAAGTAAATCTGTGATTTTGACCTTAATGTTTTAGTTTTACTTTGTCACACCTCAAAATATAAAGACATAAATAAACAGTCTGAGAAAGAGTTTCTGATGGCAAAATAATTGAAATCATTTTATAGATATGCAACTCTGAAATGCAACGCGAGCAACGCTAACCCACCGAGTGGCTTGAGTTGAACGTCAGTGAATTTATTAAGTGGCGTTTGCCATTCTACTACCTACCGCAACACATACTCTGTATATACCATACGTATACATTCTCTGATTGACTTTCAAAGTGTGGGCATTTCTCTGTCTCATAATGTATTGAATGTGACAACCTGAAATTCACTCAAATCATTGCAACATCACCATTTACGGGGATCTGTTAATCCCCTACCAGGTGAAAATCACACTTGGTGAATATATATATGGCAGTGGCATTAAGTAGTTGGATTCCAGTTGATGAATACTAACATCTGTTGCGATGAATGAGTTGACAAATGTGAGGCCAGCAGTTATGTAAAGTGTATGCCACCGATTCTCAACAAGTATTTTAAAATAAGCACATATTTTCAATCACCTTGTTGTGCTTAACTTTCCCACTAAGATAGGATGCTGTGCTTTGCAGCAAACGAGCAGTCACTTTGTCTTGCCTTTGGACTGCAGCCCGAAAAGAAATGCAGTCTGCGTGTCCACGAACCATTTCATAGCCGTGGTTAAAAATCACAACAGCAAAAGGAGTGACCTGGAATGTCCCCTTCAGGACTCTAGTCTCTGTCCTTTCCCCAGTCACACGCTCCCAAGAGTTAATGAACGCATATGTCATGTGGCCAAAATGGAGTCATGGCAGTGCGTTAGAGTCATTACCCTCCATCATCTCAACTCATCTTCTTTCTTTACTTTGTGTGACAATGTGCTCTCTTCTGCCCGTTGCGGCCCCTCATTCCGTGCTTTCCGTACCAAACGTGGCTTTGCAGATACTGCAGCAGCGTCCTTCTCCTCCATATATCATCCTTGATTGCGTAAGCACACAACAATGTGTCCTAATTAGCAGGTGCGTGATGTGAATTCAAAATACGCCGTGACATAATTACATGTCATTGTGCATTTGTTTTGATTAGGTACAACCCTTTACCACTTAGCACTCAAGTGCGGGCCTGTGATGCGTATGTCCCACTTAAGAAACCCCATTAAACCGACTGTACAGCCTGGAGGATGATAACTCGGAGCGTGCTTGTTCTGTTTATTAGTATGTGTCTGATGCTATGCCTTCAAGGCCACAGTTTGTTGCTTTTTGAAGGCACATAAACTGTGCAGATAGGAATGCTGTGTTCATAACTGCCTATGAGTAACCTATAAAGTGAGTGTGCCATTTTGTAGTGCCGTTCAAATGTCAGGTGAGTTATCACCTTTAGGTCTTTTTGTCCAGATACCACACTTACTTCCTGGCGGCATAAGACAGAGCTTTCCACAAGTAAACAGACACTTCTACTGGATGTTATTAGACCGAGGTTTGAATCATGATTTAGCGCCATAGTTTAAAGGTGCGACTTATACGTTGTTGCGTGAGGGAAATTGCTTCAAAGCTAGTTGGAAGGCCGCAGATCAATGTGATTTAACTGGACCATTGCGAAAAAAAATGCAGTCGCCAATGCAAAAATTGTCACCCTGTATCGTGTTTTTAGGCTCCACATATGCTATACAGGGTGCTTCAACGCAGATTTTGGATAGAATTTTCAAAGCGTCCACCAGACAGACGTTCCATACAGACATGGCATGTGACATTTAAAGAAACTGAAACAACTTTGCAGCTGAGCCTCCGGAAGTCACTCAGAAGAGCCAGTCTAGCGCTTGATGTGTAACCAAGGCCTTGCATATTGAACATTTGTGAAAAAATGATAATAATTTATTGGATATTTGTGTTCAGATTTTTGCTACAAAATCTTAAGATCAATAGTTAAGGTAACATTAATTGGTGTTTCGTATCTTTAACAGTCATTGAGTGACAAGGTAACATTAAGTGACCCAGACTGAGTCCTTGTACTGTGTTGTATTTTTTATTGAACCAGGAAAACATTGGGAGTTTGTCAGGGATGGAGTCGACTGTCACTAAGAAAGAAATAAAGGCAATAAAGGAGAACAGAGTGGATGAGATAAGATAAGATAACCTTTATTTGTCCCTCATTGGGGAAATTTGTGTGTGTAGATGTGATGTGAACATTATAATTATAGTTTCAGTCTTATTGTAAAACCTCATCGTGAGCTGTTTCCATAAGAGAGCTGGTCGAGTTGTCGACTTGGATAAGATGTGCTCTTTTGACGCTGAAATGGACAGCGTGCTATCGAGTTGATGTCAGCTAGCAGGCTTGCTAAGAAGCAATAAAATTGTACTACTTTATGGCTTTTTGGATTGGGGATCTGCGACTCATTGGTAATTGGAACGCAAATGGTGATTAGAATCATTAAATAGCAATCGCGAGATGTTACTCAGATAGTATGTTATGGTCATTAACATTATCGCTAATCTGATGGTAAAGCAGTGATCCAATATCAAACACATTCTATCCTACGGAAAGCCTGCTGCTAAATGATTTGCAGACGATCTGTTTCTGAGTCAGGGTTTCGTGTGTAGGAGAGCAGCTCCTTCTCTGCGAACAATTGACGTTTTGCTAAATTACTTAAAGACTCACCCAAACATTTATTGAGATTTGTGGGTAAAATGCCTTTCACACACCCCATCTGTCCTTTTAGAAGTGGCTACTCCGCCTCTAGGCAGACCGGAAAGCTTCTGTACAACTATTTTCTTCATCTCCTTGATTTAACCTCATTCACCACTGGCTGTGCTGGATTAAATTACATTTTTTTAAAGGAAACTGCAAACAGCCTTAACTTTTGGCCAATATTTGGCAGTGTAACACAAACAAAATCTTTTTTTTTTTTAATCGCTTTCAGTTCAGGTCAGCGGAAGTCACTCCTGTTCTGCCCCTTGTAGGTAAACTGTCAGCTATAGTTTACAAACATGAAAAGGTTATAAATTTAGGATTTACAGTATGTAGTGCCGCTAATGTATCCCACAATATATCTTCAAAAGTAGAGAACAACTGATGGTCAGCGGAAAAGTGACACATCCCATACCACATTGCACTACGTTGCAAAATTATATTTGATATAAGTTAGAGAAGCATATCACCACTTCCATGGACGTATAGTAAAATGTTACATCCGCATCTTTAAAATATGTAATTTTATTTTTATTAATTTATTTGTTCAGTATTTATTACGTCAATCCCACCAGTGGTACACTGATCAGGCACATTGTCATTTTGGCAAAGCAATGACTGAACTAATAATGCGAACTCCCGCATGTTCACATTTCAGTTATCCCAAATTTAATCAGGTGTTCCATTATAGTCCACTATATAAAGATCCCTTTACGGTAAACAAGGCAACACTCCTCAAGGCATTGATGACCACATACAAAATATTTTGTAATTGCTAAAGGATGCCACAAGATGGCAGCAAAGCACTTTTGTCTATTCGACTGAAGAATATGACCGGATTAAATGAAGCTCCTCTCCTCAGTTCAACATAGACGCTTGGCACCAAGATGCCACCAGAATGTGCCAAACAACATTTTTATATGAGACATGGTTGAATCCTGAGCATACAACAGCCAATTGGTCACGATAGTTTCCTCCGAGAACTTCATGAATAGGTGAACCAGCAAATATGCGGTGGTTCACTGCACTGAAATAATGATGATCTTGTTTACGAACATTGACTCACTCTTGAAACAAGCAAAGCAATTATTCCGTTGTATGCGTAGCAACAAGCTACACAGTTTCATTAGACCTTCTGCCGTCTTTTGGAAGAGCATAAAATTGTTACGCATGTCACTGCCATCGATAGATGAACAAGGATTATTATTATCAGTAAGATAAGATAAGATATCCTTTATTTGTCCCACACTGGGGAAATTTACAGCCTCCAGCAGCAAGAATGTAGGCAGAAAGAAGAAGAAAAAACAAACAAACACCGTTCAATTAAGTGCAATATAAATACAAAATGGATAAATCGCAGCGCTATTTACAGTTGTTTTCCACATCATTTAATTATTATTAATATTATTGTTGCTATTTTTTATTCAGCAGCCTGACAGCAGTTGGTAGGAATGAGCGTCGGTATCTCTCCTTCTTGCAGCGCGGGTGTAACAGTCTCTGGCTGAAGGAGCTACCTAGTGCTGTCAGGGCGGGCTGGAGAGGGTGGGAGGGACTGTCCATCATAGCTTTTAGCTTAGTTAGCATCCTTCTGTTGCCCACCTCCTCCAGAGTGTCAAGGGAGCAGCCCAGGACAGAACTGGCCTTCCTGACCAGTCGCTCCAGTCTCTTTCTGTCCCGGGCTGAGATGCTGCCTGACCAGCAGACAATGCCATAATGTATGGCCGAGGCCACCACCAGTAGTAAAAAAAAAAAGTTTTTTCATTGACTGGATAGTTTCTCGTGGCACAGCGGATGATTTCTCACATCACAGTGGTTGGGTGTCCCTGAATTAGAGAAGTTTCCACAATTCCTTGACCTACAGTTACTCAGCTCCTGTCCATTCATCTTTTACCACCGTCCCTAATTGAGGAGACCAGCAGGCCTTTGATATAAAAATTAAAAAAAAAGAAAAATAAGAAGAAAGAATGTGTAGAAGAGCAGGGGAGAAAGGACCAAAGAAGAGGGCAATGTCACAGCCGGCTGGGTGACTCTCCGCAACTACTAGCCTGACACGCCAGGACATTGATTAATACACGGGGCGCGGTGCGCAGCAGGCTGAGGATGTAAACAACGCTGTGACAGGAGGAGGAAAGCAAGGGAGTGAGTCAGCACTGCTCATCAAACATCGCCGCGTTGCGGGCAAGGCCATCCAAGTGGAAAAGATGGTGTAATTGAACACCTTATAAACACAAAGTAAAAAAAACGGGTCTGCTCTTGCATCTTAATCTGCAGTGGGAGCATAGGGAAACTACTGTTGGATGATTTGTAAATTCGCTCGGGTGCTACCCTATGAATATTTGGAGGGTTCACTTAGCTTGACAGATGTTTTTGTTTCATTGTCATTCCATGTGGGTTGACCAATGTCGCAAATGTTTGATGATTCGCCATAAAAGCTAAAACGCTGACTTGGTGCCTGTAGTGTCTTGACAAACTCAGCCCTCTAAGGCCAGTCTCACATAGAAAGATTAATAGTGGTAGGCATGTCCGTCATGAGTAGGCGCAGAAAAACAGTCTCTCGGGCCAATGCTCTCAAACAAATAGGAAGTCTACCATTTTGCTTTGAAAAAGCCATTTTATGCTCATTTATGCCTTTTCTGGGGCTCCTGCAAAGACAAACTCCTCCTAAAGATATTGTCTTACTTGCTACTAATTTTGAATCATGTACACTAGACTTATGGATGACACTCACTTAAGAACATCTTTAGTTTTTGTCAATGTACGCGGGTGGAGCATGGCCGTGAAAGTTTGATGACTTGCCATAAAACCGGAACTCTAATTTCGTGCCTCCTGTGAGTCTTTCAAAATTCATCCCCCAAAGGCCGTTTCACTTAGCAAGATGACAGCTAGTAATGTGTCATGGCAGACCTACAAAAAAAGTCTCATGGACCCATGTTGCAAAGTACACCTCAACAGGAAGTCTGACACTTTAGTCTGAAAGAGCCTTTAAAGACAACACGCTCCTTTTGATTGCTAATAAATTTGAACCATGTACACTGGATAGATTGATGACACTCTCAGAAAAATGACAGAGAAGCATGACTGACCCTATCCTCTGGTTCTCGCAGAAATGCATGAAATTCAACGTGGATGCTCCCATCTGGCGCTCCAAGCAGCGGATCCTGTGCACGCTCAACCAGAGCCTGAAGGACGTACTCAACTATGGCCTGTTCCAGCCGGCGTACAATGGCAAAGCTGGCAAGTTTTTGGATGAGGAGAGACAGCTGAGGGAATATCCTTTCCCATCCATCGCTCCCGTACCTTATCTGGAGGTAGGCCACACATTATGTTTATGGATGACACTTTACAAGCAGGTTGAGTGAATGTACAACAGGAAAGGGACATCTTGTGAAATGTACGCGGTGAGCCCTAACACTGGATTGTGCGCAGAGACGGAGAGCCAAAATATGGGCCAATTAACACAAGGCTGTATTGACTTATGAAAAAGAAAAAGAAATTCAATACAAAGAAAAATGAGATGGGTCGAAGAAAAAAAGCAAAAGGAGAAAGAAGAAAATCATGACTTTTGATCATCATTGTTTATGATGAGGCAGCGTGACATTCTTGGAAGTCAAAAGACAGGAATTGGGCACATTAATCATGTAAACAAATCTCTTGAAACAATATTAGCTTCCAAATATTGTCCGATTAAAAACATGCTTCAGCCTACTCTCTGGAAAAAAAAAAAATTGTGGTGTGTTTCTTAAAGCTTATAATGTTTTTTCTTTTACCATTTAATTAAAATAAGTAAAGTAAAAAACATTTTTTTCTTCTTGCTGGCCTCACTGGAAGTTTTTACATACTTTTTTTATGTTTAGTGCAAATTTTAACTTTTGTTTTCCTAAATCATGGAGTCAGGGTATCTAAATTAACTTTGTATTAAAAACTCAGTGGAAAGTGCGTAACTGAACAAACTTGCTTTTTATTGCACTGTGGTTAATAGTCATCATTGTCCCTTTGGCTGACCCTAAAATATTCATTTAATAATCTGATTAAAATGTGACTACCGTAATTGAATGTTTTTTTTTCTTGCAAATTGAATGCTTTCCATTGCTTTCAAATCCATTGCTGTACTTGTCACATTTTAGTCAGCATTCCGACACATGATTTGGTCACACGCTTTTTAAAAAAATGCTGTATGGAATGTTTATTTACTAAATAGCTGTATTAGTAACATTGTGAGCAGCTTTAGCTGCCATAGTAAAGCTGAACTTGTTCAGCATTGTGCAAACTGAGACTGCTTTGGGTGTCTGCTGTCAATTGTCAATCATTTTTTATGGCATGGTTGCTGACAAGATGTTGACATCTTTTTAAAAGGTGTGGAAAAAGTGTGTGTAGGTGTGTGTGTGTATGTGGTGAAAGAGTCATTAAGTATTTAAGTCGAAATACAAACACTGAGACACCTCTCACTATCTCTGACTTTTTTACGTCATGTAGAATGGAAAAATAAATTACTTATTGTGACGTAAGGAGGAGAACATAGATATCTGTTTCCCAACGTAGCGGGTAAAAGTAAAATGTAAATGTAAAATAAAGTGCAGATACAATTGATATGAAAAGTCTGCACACCTGTTTAAATGCCATGTTTTTGTGAGCTAAAAAATGAGCCCAAAACATATTTAAAACGTTTTTTTCCCCCACCATGACTGTGATCATGTCAACTATACAACTTATTTCTTTAAAAATATAAGCCTACTAGAACATCTGAACTTCATTTGGGGCTTATTGGACACAATTTCAATGGTAGGAAGGTACAGTATGTGCTGACTTGCATTTAAGATGAGTTTGATTGTTACGGGTAATTCTAAAAAGCTACATCCTCAGTAAAAGAGAGTGTGCACCCTTGTACAACCACATTGTGTCTGTTGTTTCATTTTTACTTCCCCTCTTGAAAAGATTTGATCTTTTAATTTAATTACACAGAGTATAGATCACATTAAGGACTGAAAACGTTTTTAATTAATCTTTTTTTTTAATATCATAACCTGGCATCTGAACATGAGTGAACATTGATTGACACAAGCCCACCACTGGTATATGGGATGCGTCTTGGACTGAATCCCAGGGCTCATCCATCACGACGGGAAACGTAGCGAGTAAAACGACGCGTTACGACTGCGGTATAAAAACGTCACACGCTCTTCAACAGTGGCTGTCTTGCTCCCCTGCACTTTTTTGCGAGCAGGGTTGAATTCAAGATGAGTGTCACCCTTATCTTCTGCGATATGGCGCAAATATATTATTCACCATCATTATCACTGATAGTTGTCTGTGTTGTAAATTTGAGGCTCATTAAGGCTAAAGCCTTCCTCTCGCATAGCAATCAGTAATTAGCTATATTATTCAGGTTATTTCTTTAATGTTTTACTGTGTGTGTGTGTGTGTGTGTGTGTGTGTGTGTGTGTGTGTGTGTGTGTGTGTGTGTGTTCCCAGGCCCCCGCTGTATAGTGATATAAAGTCAAACTCCATGACTGACAGATGACTGGCTGGATCACTCGTGTGGAAAACTGAGTGCAATGATATTATAAAGGGATCCAATATTGTCACATGGATTGTTGATCTGCACTTCACATGTTTCTGTCAGTTTTCCTTTCACCGTTGTGCTTGCCAAAAAAAAAAAAAAAAGCATCCATTGAGGCCCAGCAGCTGTCATTGTGTGTTTTCCGAGTGTTACAGTGTAGTCGTGCTGTGCGTGTCATTGATTGACCCGCACTTACTTCCCCTGAGGCGGTGGGCTGACTGACAGGATGACATGAGTTTAACGTCATTTTTTTTCCATGGAGCGTTTTGCTGGTGTTGCCTGGTGTAAAAGAGGCTGGATTTGCATGACACATGCATGTGCACAATTCCCATTTAATGCCTGAAGTATCTCACAAAGGTGAGTATGACCCTCACGTAAATATTTTATTTCCTGTCTTCATGGGTTCACACTGAAGAAATGTCACACAGCGTACGGCTTGTATAACGGTGTCAATTTACTGCCCCCTTGAAATAACTTAATTTCTAAAACCGCTGGTAACAAATATGAGTACTACACCCCTACATGAAAATGTACAAATTATGGTGAGTGTTGATACTTTTTATGGCCACCATTATTATCCAGCTTGCAGGTAACTGTATTTTCATTCCTAAAAAGATTTACTGTATTTTCCGTACTATAAGCTTTCAATTTTCTCAAAAGTCGACAGTGCGCCTTATAATCGTTCTGAGTTCTTGGATGTAGTATTTTAACTGTTCTCTAAAGCTCTTTGTTAAAAGCTGCAGTGGTTGTGAAAGCTCGATATAAATAAAGCTGTATTGAATTGTATTTCCTTTAGTGTAGCTTCATCTAGTGGCTGCGGTTGTGCAGCCACGATTGTAGTTTTTATTCTATGCGCCCGAAATGCGGTGCGACCTGTATATGAAAATAGTGTTAAAATAGGCCATTTATTGAAGGTGCGCCTTATACCCCGAAGCGCCTTCTAGTCAAGTCAAGACAGCTTTTATTGTCAAATATGCTCGATGTGTAACATAGAGCACAGATGAAATTACTTTCCTCTCGCAACCACAGTGCAAACATGTAGTGCATTGAACACAAACAGCTAATATTTATGTTAAAATGTCCTAAGACATAAATATATAAATATGTTAAATAAAAATAAATAAAATGAATGAACAAATAGCAACAACAGACAATCAAGGGCACTTGTGATTATTGCCTATTTGTAGTGACTTGTTTTCAGTGCAATAATCGGATGTCAGATGGGGAGTTGAGTCTCCTGACCGCCTGGTGGAATAAACTGTTCTTGAGCCTGGTGGTTTTAGCAGAGAGACATTGCAGTCTCCTCCCCTGACGGCAGCAGGTCGAAGACTCTGTGAGACGGGCCGGTGGGGTCAACTGCGATCTGGGTGGCTTGGCGGGTCAGACGAGAGTTGTAAGTGTCGGCGAGTGGAGGAAGAGAGACACCAATGATCTTCTCAGCCGCTCTCACAATGCGCTACAGACTCTTTCTGCAGGACACAGTGCACGCGCCGTACCTCACGGTGATGCAGCTGCTCAAGATGCAATGGTGCCTCTATAGAAAGTCTGCATCATGGGGGCGGGGCTGTTGCTCTCCTTAGTTTGTGGAGGAAGTACAGGCGCTGGTGGGCTTTTTTGGCCAGTTAGGTAGTAAACAGGCTCCAGGTCAGGTCTTCAAAGATGTGCACACCAAGGAACTTGGTGCTGACCTTCGGGTTGAGTGAACGCTGGCGCGTTTTGGCTGCCGCTGCTCAACCCGTATTGTTTTGTGTTTTTTGTTATTGTAAAGTGTCCTTGGGTGTCTTGAAAGGCGCTTATAAATAAAATGTATTATTATTATTATATATGGCGGCCCGGTAGTCCAGTGGTTAGCACGTCGGCTTCACAGTGCAGAGGTACCGGGTTCGATTCCAGCTCCGGCCTCCCTGTGTGGAGTTTGCATGTTCTCCCCGGGCCTGCGTGGGTTTTCTCCGGGTGCTCCGGTGTCCTCCCACATTCCAAAAACATGCATGGCAGGCTGATTGGATGCTCTAAATTGTCCCTAGGTGTGAGTGTGGGCGTGGATGGTTGTTCGTCTCTGTGTGCCCTGCGATTGGCTGGCAACTGATTCAGGGTGTCCCCCGCCTACTGCCCGGAGACGGCTGGGATAGGCTCCAGCACCCCCCGCGACCCTGGTGAGGATCAAGTGGTTCGGAAAATGGATGGATGGATGGATTATTATATATTACTCACCCTCTCCAGTGCGAAAAATACGGTGATTATTGTACCTAAGCCACTATGACATCATTTGAACATTTGTACTGCACTCGTAAGGAGAAAAACACTTTAATAATTATCTCATTGAAATGTATTTCATGTAAAAGTAAAACTTAAGTTGTAGTAAAGATTTTTTTTTTCCATAAACCATGCTTAAAGATTTCATGCAAATTTGAATTTGAGTTTTCCCTGATATATACTGTATATATTTTTGCAGAATTTGTATTATGTCTTGCTTTTCTTGCCATTGGATTCATATTTTCATTTTTTCAAATATGTCTGATGATATTTCATGTTTAAAATGTACTGTATATTATTTTGTATTTAATTCAATGAATCTTTTGCGGACCACTTGACGGATCCCATTTGCCACGAGTGATCTGATGCTTTCACTGTAATTTAGATTTACAGAGGGTGTTTTTTCAGGTGTTTATTTGTGTTGCTCGGTCAACGGTTGTGAATATGTCACCAGTCACTGTATTTGTTTGACATCAAGCTGGATTTGACACGCTATCTTCAATCTGTGGGTTCACGGTCACATTCGCAGATATCAAATACATATCTGATTTTTATCCACATTTGAAAGAGGCTTACCTTTGATCAGAAATTATTCATTTCTATTTCTGCTTCAATAACATATTTCCCAATTGTGCCACTTGACAGTAAACAAAATCAGATGTGTCTCAAATGAACCATGCGGCGCAAATCAAGCCAAAACGTGTCATTATTGATGCTGTCTGCAAACAATCCTCGAATCACACAAATACGAAAGTACAAAATCTTGACACTCCCCGAGATTGTTGTTAACTCCTATATTGAGTCAGCTCTGTGTGTGTTTCAGTTTCGCTACAAAAGACGCGTATACACTCAGTCATACCTGGATGAGAAACAGCTGTCCAAGCTCCACACAAAGGTAAGAGCCCACTGCTGGGGATGCTTTTTCTTTTTCTGCTTTGACGATGTTGCGTCCTGCTTGTGTTGTGTTCGTATGTGAAGAAATGCGCAAGTAGTAGGGACAGAACACTGTTAGCCCTAAACACACTGAGCAACTGCAGACTTTGTCAACAGCTAAATACTTCTCGATCACTCTGAAACAAGCACCATTCATGATGGATTAACTGCCTGCAGTTTTTGCTGTTTCTTTGGATTCTTGTGTCGTTGCTCATTCCAAATGATGGACTGCCATCATGGAGGGCGTCACATGGGAGATGTCCAATGTACTTATTGGAATCTATCTCCAGCAGACAACTAAGGTTGTGCAAAAATTGACATTGCGCACCGTATTTTCCGCACTATAAGGCACACCTAAAAGCATTCCATTTTCTCAGAAGCCGACAGTGCGCCTTATAATCCGGTGCGCCTTTTATATGGATCAATATTCTGATTTCTTGGACATAGTATTTTAAATGTTCTGTAGAGCACTTTGTTACAGCTGCAGCGGTTGTGAAAGCACTATATAAATAAAGGTGTATTGTATTCCCTTTAGCCTAGCTTCATCTAGTGGATGCATAATGCAACCCCAGCCACTATTGTAGCGTCTATTCGATGCGCCTTATAATGCCGTGTGCCCTATATATGAACACTTTTAAAATAGGCTATTTATTGAAAGTGCACCTTATACTCTGAAGCACCCTATAGTGCGGAAAATATGGTATTTTTAATGTAATATTTATTGTTTTTGATCCACCATCTTCATAATGGTCAGTCATGCATCATTGCGTATCCAACCTTTTCTTCATTAAAAAAGAAGACTTTAGTCAAAGCGCAGCGTGCCCCTGAGTTCATTCATTTGTACTTAACTCATTCAGTACCAGCCAATTCTGGACTAGTCTGAAAAGACGTTTAAAAACGTCTTTGGGAGTGAATGAGTTAAGCAGCCTGACATCACAGGGAATTGTTTGAATGTTTATGAACAGACACAGCAGGCCAGACCGTTTTGGTCGAATTATTTTTATTTTACTAGATATAAGGGTTCAGGTAACTTCAAATTCTCACCTAAATCAGTTGCTAATAGTTTTGAATTTCGCTATAGCTCGTGTGATTTGGATCCAGCACCAATAATCCAGCACCATATGTTTATGGTGGCATATTATACAAAAACAATATTTGAACTAATGTTTATATTCGACAACTGGAATTCACCCATTTACTACCAGAGATGTACAGTATATATTCGTAAAATATATTTTTCAACAGGTCTTGGAGGCAGGTCTCACCCAGCTTGTCTGTCAAATTCAGGTTTGTGAGCCACTGTAATGACGGACAAATGCCTGTAGATGGTGGTGTTGCATCACTTTGGATTTAAGATTTAACAGCTTTGATATGAGAAGATAAAGATTAGGAGGTGAAACTCAGCTTGTCACAGCTAAGCCAGCCATGCAGTGTGTTGCTACGGGAAAGAGGGAGGAACATTTTTTTCTGTAAAAAGGAGTGAGTCTACCTTTCTTTTGAAAGGCATTGGGACAGAACACAAAATTCTGTGGGTCTTGAAAGATTAATCAAAATGCTCAATGACAGCGGGCAGTGCGGGAAACTGCTTTGCTGCAAATTACCGGTAGTTTCGATAACCTGGAACTGTTTTCAATTGCGGTGGGGGAAAAAAAAATCACAATATGGCTCTTAACATTTTGACTAAGGGCAGCACAGTGCTCGACTGGTCAGCACATCTGCCTCACAGTGCAGAGGTGCAGGGTTCAATTCTATACCCCTTCCAGTGTGGAGTTTGCATGTTCTCCCCGTGCCTGTGTGGGTTTTCTCTGGGTACTCCGGTTTCCTCCTACATTCTAAATTTACCCATGGCAGGTTAAAGGAACACATAAAATTGTCCCTAGGTGTGATTGTGAGTGTAAATGGTTGTTTGTCTATTTGTGGCCTCCGACTGGCTGGCAACCAGTTCAGGGCGTCCGAAGACAGCTGGGATCGGCTCCAACATGCTTGTGACCCTTGTGGGGAGAAGTGGATTAAAAAATGGATAGATGGATGGACACTGAGTAATTAGTGACGGCACAAGTTGGGAGACATCCCCACATTGGAAATGTTAAAATTTAAATTTATTTTTTATTTAAAATTAAAATTTCACTCTCATGAATTATTAACATCTACTATACATTTTTTCTGCCTTCTGCTTCTTCTCCTATAATTGCGGGGGTAATACATTCAGCAGAACAAACATTGAAAAAGAGCAGGAAAAGTAGCACTTCTCTCCAGTTATTCTCTAATGGAAATGATCAGCGCCTCAGGCCAATTCCTTTCGTGTGGCAGCGAGTGGGATCTTTTGCTAAATGCAGTATATTATTCAAAAGCTTTCCTTGAAAGGTGGGTTCGGTGATCGGCCTGTTTTACAATCCATCATTGGACAATATGTATTTTTGTAGGAACTACAGATTGAATGGGCTATGTGGAAAAAGTGCACTTTAAAAGCTGACCTTACGTGTTGGCAGCTCCGAAGTTACAATGCGTGAGGGTATGACCGTGTGAGGTTTCGGGAGAGAGCTGTGGCTTGTTGCTGCGTGGCAGCACTGTGAGGAGTTGTGAATAAACAGACCAGAAAGATGCGGTGCCTCAGCGGTTCACTGGACCATCTTCCTCTTACTTCGCTCACTGCTCTCTCAGCGTGTGTGTGAGAGTGTGTGTGTGTGCGTGCGCGTTAGTGTGCATGCGTGCGTGTGTTCGTGCGTGCTTGTGGTAGCCTACAAGCATGTTTACAGGTATCCATTCACTTCATACATATGTAAACATTGCACATTGCTATAAAAAGCCTTGATTTGGATTTTCCTTCAAGCCAAAATATGAAAATGTGTACTTTCACTTGCATTTCAAGTCAAATTCTAGTCAATTACATAATTGAAATAATTAGATGTGTGACACTGTAAATTTCCCCAGTGTAGGACAAATAAAGGATATCTTATCTTATTGTCCGCACCAGTGTCAGAGAGACAGTGACAATTGCTTTCGACGTAAAGAAGTGAGTCTTGAGTGTATAATGTGATACTCTAATTGCAGCTTGTTGGTGTTCCTTTAAGCATGGAACACACATGCCAATAATCACACTGAATTTTGAGACCGATTCCCTCCTCTGGTGACTACCAGCTTGTCTAGCACTGAACTTAAACAAAAGCAAACAAGTGTAGTTACATCAGCTTGTCAAACTTTCAAACGTCTTAGGGTCACGAGTGAAGTAATAAATGAAACAATGAGTAGTTTGAGAGTCAGAAACAAAACTGCACGCACTTACCTTTGTGACTGGCCAGTTCCCTCTGTACGGAAGCATTACAGCAATCACTTTTTAACAAAACAGTCTAACACCAATCTAATCTAACAATTTTCACTTGTGATAAAAACAAAACAAAACAAACAAAAAACAAACAAACAGACTTTCAGTCTTAAGCTGACATATAAATGCAAGGGCCCCGTGGAATGATGAGCTCGCGGAGTAACATGACGCTTCTCAGACAGTTCAAGTGTCCAAGAGAGTTCTTTGAATTTTTTCTCAAGCTATTTGAAACACTTTTAATTAATTAATAATGCATGAAAATAACAGACAACATACGGATGGACAAATACTAGGAAAAAAAAATTCAATTGACCATATTTAGACATACTATGTAGAATTTTAGCGATGATATGGAATATGTTGCAAAGTCCCCACAAGATTGAGTTCACACACAATGTAAAGTTGTTATGTAAATGAAAAGTAAATAGTATTGAAGAAAAAGCTCATTGGCTGTGAAAAGATAACATGTAAAGCGTTTCTAGAGCAAGATCTGTCTCACCGCAAACTTTTGTTGTGTGCATTCAAGAGTTTTATTTTAATCGAGCAATGATATACAGTATCATCATCGATTGGTGGATGCCCGCAGGCCCGGTGTGAGCGTCCATCCAGTGCGGCAGAGAAAGCAACCGGCGTGTGGGTATTCACCGTCCGAGCATTTAGCCTACTTTGCCATCATGGAGTTAATTCGCCGCAGGCCAAAGTTCAAAATGAGGCCATAATTATTAGAATCCCTCCCACCCCCATAACCTCTTCACCCTTCCTGCTGTCCTGCTTAGCGAGCAGGACAATTGCATGTAATATTTGCACAGCACAAATGCACATTCTGTTTCTATGCTAAGCTTGCATAAAAAGCCTTCAGTGTGGTGTAAGTGGGTGGCACATACAGTATCATGTGGAGAGCCCTTTAGTAACGCACTATTTGGCAACGTGGTCATGACACCACCTCAGCCCGACCCAACCACGCACTGCGATCATATTATTTCCTCCGCTTGCAATAATTAACGGAATCACAGCGTAAACAAACGCTTTCGCTGAGGCGATTTCTCGTGAGTGCACAAAAAGGCAATAATTGAATATCCTCATATTTCTTTCACGCTGTTCCTCCCACTCGTCTGAATGTTGTAAGTGGCTCATTGTGACTCTGAATGGAAATTCCCGCATTGCTTGCGATATAACACAGAATCCTGTGCGTCGTATATACTGTATCGTGGATGCGAAATATGTAGTATGACAGTTACGGGGTGCACACAATTCACACATTAGCATGGAATCCCTCGCATAACACACAACTGTTGTAAGTGTATTGGTTGGTAACACATGAGAAAACATGTGTCAAACAATTTTATTGCTGATTTATGTAAACTAATCATGCCCTGAAATTCACACATTTTTCGAGGGCACTGGCCCGAAAGCACCTATGTAACAATTTGGCATGGCTCGATATTAGATTCTAACGATTTGATAACCATGAGCAAAAATATTGTGATATGACGATAGTAAAATTATAGTCAAAGTGACTAAAATGACCTTTTCTGAAATATTTGGGTAAATAAAGCATTTTTCCCCTTTTAACACAGTCTAATTTGTTTTTAAATAAAATACTATATTGATTTTGTAGTATATTAAGAAACATGTTCCAGGATTTTCTTCTTCAGAGACCCATGAGCTACTCATTTTGTCCTTGGGGCTGATTAGTACGCGCTGGCACCAGCACATTAATCAACAGAGCATAAAGGCATCCGTTTGAGTATGCTGGAATTTGCACAGCATCTCTTTCGTCTTGCTCCTTGCCTCCTCGTCCGTGCGTAACTGCTCACCCCCCGCCCCACTCTCTGCTCGCCGAGAAATAGAAAAAAAACCCGACTGGCCACCCATTTATTTCAAAGAGGGGGCTTGTTTACTCAACTCTGCAAACAGCCAATCATATTGTGCCCTGCTCAGATGTCTCCTCAAAAGAGAAAAGAAGACCTCATTACTGGTGACGGTATGTGAATGAATTTTAGAGTTCATACTTGGATGAAGCTATCCTCAGAAATTCACATAAATGAGTCTCATTGAAACAGTTATTTTAGATCGATGGGGACATTAAATTGCGAAGCTCATTTAACTTTGACTGTCTAATTTTAGCAGAGAATTGTGTCACTGTTTGATGTTCATTTTGAGGAGAAGTAAACACAAATGCCCCTGTAGAGTTTAAAAAATAGGAAATCAACCATTTTAGTTTCAAAGCAGAAACATTGGGCAAATTCCAAGGCTCATACTTTCAAATACTTCTACTTCAATGAGAGAATTTGTCCAATTGTGTAAAATTTGGCAATCGACCAGTTTATGAACAAATGAGTTGAAAAAAAGAGTTTGTAATCCATTCATTGCCCCCAGTTGATGTTTACTGTCAAACAAACTATCAAAGAGAATTGCTTTTGGATTTAAAGGGGATGCCAGCAATTTATTTATTCATTTATTTTTCACCTGTTTTCTGGGTTTAGTCGTGTGATGCTCAGAAGATGAGCGGCGATCGGTTGTCACCAGAGCACTGAGCAACTGTCATGTCATTTTTAGTTGACAGCAAGTTGCAAAATGGCTACCTCATGAGACGGATAAAAATGGGTATATTTTGTAGCTTAATTCATTCCTCACAAACGCAATATTAATCGGAATCCCGTGTTTAGAATAGTCATCTGCATAGAACATACCATTGGAAATATATATTTTTTGTTGACTTGCCCTTTAAAAATACTACACAGCTTTGCCTTAAAGATTTCTCGCTTAATGATACCTCATCACAGGAAATTTCATAGGAAAGCTAAAGCTACAGAATAGCATTTGCGGCGTTGTATAAGCAAATGGAGATTTGAACACAAATGGTAGAGCAACACATGCAGACAGATAATATAAAAATATTGCCAATGCAGGGCTGCGGAACTCTGTTTCCTTGAGGGCTCTATCCTGCATATTTTAGGTGTTTCCCCTCCTCCAACACACCTGATTCAAACGATGAGGATCATTATCAGGCTTCTGAAGAGATGCTAATGAGCATTTCATTTGCTCGTGATCTTATCATTTGAACCAAGTGTGCTGGAGGAGCCTTTGTGCCATAGAAAGCTAGATGAGCAAATTTATTTGGAGTAAGTAATTTTTGAAATCATGACGTGGAATTTGGATAATTTCCCACACTGTTGTTGGGACTCATTGACCTTGACAGACCTTCAGATGCCATCTCAAGCTTGATGATCACTTGGAGGATTTGTCATGATAAAAAGGGGCGGGAGGACCTATTCATGACAACTCAGAGCTTTGGGTCCATATTTGATTGATCTCGGTGGGTGAATAGTTTTAGAAAATCGAAGGAATCGGAAGTTGGATGAGGGTCACCTAAGGAATTTTGTGCTGGCGGTACCAAGGTATCTCACGCATCCCCTCCCTCTTGTCCCACTCACAGCTTTGCCTCCCTCTCTCTCACATCTCTCCAGCATCCTGCTCACTTCCCCCTCACCATCTCCCCGCCTGTGCAGCGCATGCGTCCATGCCGGGGTGAGTGTTTGTGTGTGTGTGTGTGTGTGTGTGTGTGTGTGTGTGTGTGTGTGTGTGTGTGTGTGTGTTTGTGTGTGAGTGAGACCGCATGTGAATGTCCATGTGCTACTTTGACAAGCCCAGTGAGAGAGCAGGGAGCGAGAGGGGAACAGGTCCGTGGCATGATCGGAAGGACGTGGCAGACATGTGGACGGCGTTCAGGCTCGGGGAGCGCAGATGACCTACGGGGTTGCGTGTGTGACGCCGAGTGTGTCCGCGGGTGAAATGGGTTCCGCTCTGGGCCGAAGACGAGTGAACGAGAAAAAGGAAAGGAGAACCAAAGAAGCCAGGAAGGCCAAAGTCAATAGTAAGGTAGCCCAATCATCTGTTTTTTTTTTTTTTAAATCTCAACTCTGCATGCTGACTTTTCATACACTTTCTGTCAAGGGCTATTTGCAGTAACTCTCCAAGCGTCTCTCTCTGTTCGCTTCCTCCCTCCCTCGTTTTGGCTTTCCTTCTGTTGTTATGCTCTGCTGCATGTTGGCTGTGCGAGGAGTTGGTGCAGTCTTGTCTGAAAGCCCGCCAGAATGCTAATGCACCTCTGCCGGTTCACATCCCAAACCACCGCTGTGGATCACTATGGATTTGTCTTGTGTGTTAATCCATACCTGTCAACCTTTCGGAGCGCCAACCTGTATAAACTACCAAAAAAATCCTTATAAAGAGCAAAAAATCCTTATAACATCCCAAAGCATTTTATATGTCAAAATAACGGCAGAAAAAAAACCCCACGAAATTTTCAATGATATTTATTGTAGATCTCCATAATACAATGTCCGGTAACTTTCCAGTAAATCAGATTTACTGGAAAGTTACCGGAAATGAAAGCATTCGAGTAGACTAGCACCATTCTGGGCAAAAGCAAACGGAACTACCTGTTAGGGGGGGGGCGGAAATTTTCAGAATCCGTATGATTTGTGCGATACGGCCATATACGTAAGATTCACCACAAAATCCGTATGAACTATGGCTAAACCGTATGAGTTGACAGGTATGTTAATCACAAGTGCGGATTGGTGCCAGTTGTTTGTGCGCAGGCATTTGGCAGAGGAGGGTCCCCCGCAGGGTCCAAACGTTGTCACAACTCTTGGCTTGAGTGTGTGAAATTCCTGACGTTGATGTCATGTTTGTGTCAGCGAGGGCGCTGTGTTGCTCACTTCACTGTATTCACTGCCCAACTGTCTTGCAGGTACAGTGGTGCCTTGAAATAGCAGCAACCCAATTTAAGACTGACAATCGCCATCATTCAGCTTTGCCTGAAGAGCAAAACTTTGAGATGCGAGCACTGAACAACTGGGCTGTAATACTCGAGTTTGGACTCAAAACGTTTTTTTATTGTCTTGGATTTGACTCGGACTCCTTTGCAGTTGAATTCTGACTTGTCTCGGACTCAGCCATTGGTCTTGCAAAATATTTTTGTCAACTTGACCGAGTCCAACTATGTTTTTGTTCCTTTGACGTCATCCTTCAAAAGAAACATGAGATAAAGTTTTTCAGATGATCAAAACATCGTCATCTGATTGGTTAATCTGACCACAAAGGTCTTTTTCTTTCCGTCATGTTAGCCAACAGCGGGGTTATAAAATTTGGCTTTACCAACTTGGTGTCTGAAAAAAATGAATAAATAAACATGAAGCAAGTAGCAGGTAGTGTTGAGCATAATGAAATGTCTATAATCCGTGGTCGTGAAAACAGTATTTTTCTGTTTTAAGGTTTATTCTAGAGCTCCTCTAGACTTGGCCTTGGATTTGGACTGGGACTTTAGGAACTCAAATTTGACTTGGACTGGGACCTTTGTGAATTGAACTTGACTTTGAGTTCATAAAGGTGGACTTGACTACAGCCCTGCTGTGTGGTGGCAGTGAATGCAACTCATCTTATTTGACAACAAGCAGCACTTGGGCGGATCGTGAACTATTCATCAATAAGAGGCTTTGAACTGTTTATTGCGACTCCTAGTTGAAGTTCGATGTCAAACTAAACATCAAACAAAGAGATTAAGATTTATTTTAAACAACCAAATAATTCCCAAAAGTAAGAGCCAACAAATACTACAAACATTGCAAAACGCCATAGTTGGGCAAATGAATAGCATTAGTGTCATGATTCTTTAACCGTTTAAGTCAGCGATTTTCTAAGCGTGGTATGAGTAACACTCATGATATGCAAATCCCGCTCGTGATATGCAAACAAATGACTGTCTTAGTACAGTTCATTCATATTTAACTTTTTGGTACATTGCAATTACATTTTCAGCACTGCTACAAAATTTTACTTGAGATAATGTTTTATTTAGCTTTTATTATCAATTGATTTTAATTGAATCAATATTGAAGTAGTTTTGTTTTGTTTTGTTTTGTTTTCCCATATATGAGTGCAATCTTTCAAACTGCATAATGTTACAATGGCGTGCAGTAATATTAAATATTCTCTTTAGGTATAAAACCTCTCCATAATTTTTAATAGAAACATTAGACCTGTAGTGGTAGTTGGAGCGCAAGTAATTTTTTTTTTGCAGCTGGTACTTGTCATCAAAAGTTGGAGAACTGCTGCTTTAAGTCACATATTGAACACAAAAGGTGGAGCAACATATGTCAACAGTTCTCATTTTAGGGGTCCCCAACACAAAAGCCCCCAAATCACTCAGGAGTGCCCCAGGAACATTACAAAAATCAACCTGTGACACCAGTTTCACTGATTGTAAATTTGGTGGACATGTCTGTTATAACGGGCCCGTGAAAAAGCCATAAGAAAATATGCCAGAAATGGAAAAGAGGAAATTGGCCAATTTGATTTGAAGCAGATATTTTGAGGGCATATTTTGATAAACTTCTACTAGGGAATTCATCCAACTACCGTATTTTCACGACTATAAGGCGCCATTAAAAGTCTAAAATTTTCTCCAAAATGGACAGGACGCCTTATGATGCGGGGCGTCTTGTCTATGCGCTGAGTTCCAAAACCTGACTGACAGCCGACACGCTGTTTATATAGAGAAAAGGCGGAAGTGACTGTAGACAGGCATGCGGCAAAGAAGTCGGCCAATCAGTGAAGGGTGGGCGTGTATATATACATATATGGAGAGAAAGAGAGAGAAAAGGCAGACGTGAGTGACAGGCATGCGGGGAAGCAGGCCGCCAATGAGTGAAGGGTGGGCGTGTAAGTGGATGCTAAAGCGACGCTACAAGCAGGTACCAACACCTGTATAGAGTGTGGCTATGTGCATTGTTGCAAAACAACTTCGGTTTTGGTTTCTAAGAACCCCCGAAAATAAATTCTACAAAGAGACACGCCTACGAAGCTCAGTTCAAACTTCAAGCCATCGGTTATGCTTTTGGCATGCGTGCCCATCTCACAGCAGCGGTGAAAAACCAAGTCAAGCAAATGAACTCTGAGCTTGCCGTTATTACCGGAGGCTTGACTAAAGAACTCCAACCGCTGGACATCGGCATCAACCGGGCGTTCAAAGTAAAGTTGCGAGCGGCATGGGAACAATGAATGATCGATGGCAAACACAACTTTACAAAGAGTGAGAGGCAGCGCCGGGCGAGTTACGCCACCATTTGCGAATGGATTGTGGCTGCTTGGACGAACGTGTCTGCTTGCACTGTTGTTCGAGTTTTTGGCAAAGCCGGCATCATTTCTGTGCAATGAGAGTGACTGACAACGAGAGGGAACACGGCGTTTTTGATGGATTACCGGTACTTGCACAATTGTTCAATTCTGATACAGAGGATGAGGACTTTGATGGATTTCTGGGTGATGATTGATCGAAAAACGTGAGTACATTGTACGATGGCTAAATAAAATACAACGGAACTCCGTTTTGCTTCGTTGCCTTTCTAAAAACGTGTTTTTAGCTTGTATCTGTATGTCTTGGCATGCTACCGTATGCTACAAGCTAACGTGTTTTTAGCGTGCGCGCATGCATGCCGTATGTTTAAGCTGCCGTATGTTTTACCACTTTAAAATCGCGCCCAATAATACAGTGCGTTTTGTCTATGTGTAAAATACAGAAATAGCACCCATTAATGAGACTGCGCCCAACCATACGGTGCGTCGAATGGTCGTGAAAATACGGTAAGTCAAAATCAGGAGTGTCCAAGATGTGACACCCTCAAAGAAATACAAATAAAACAGTTCAGACACATTGTTATAAAATATCCAGCTCTACCTCGAGTGCCATAAAATTCTGACAAAAAAAAGAACAATAACAAACGTATGTTGTACTTCACGTAATTAATCTGCCATTTAAGTGCAGTTTTTTTTTTGTTTTTGTGTTTTTTTTTAGGATTTTGACCAGGTCGTCCCAGAGCCAGCCCAACCTAGTTCCTAAATTCAGGGTGGGACAGACAAAATACTTTCACGGGCCACATTTGAACAATGGGCCCGAGCTTGGCCACCCGAGCAATAAATACAAGAAAACATCAAGCCATTCAATACAATAAGTCAATATTTTACAGGTTCAATTTAAGAGCACAAGATTTACCTTGTGTTGTTTGCAATATTTACCTACTACGCTTAACTCCAAAACTATCATGGCACCGCAAGAGTTTAATGCCTGCTGAAATATCTCGCCTCACCTGGACAAAGTTGTGTATTTTGTGTGTGTGTGTGTGTGTGTGTGCGCGCGTGTGGGTATGTGTGTGTGAGTGAGTGAGAGTATAAAGAGGAAATTGATTGTTTGCTCACTATGTGCTGGAATCAGGCCATATGGAAAATAAGAACTCGGGTGCTTAATGACACCCCAGCCACATCTACAAAGTAAAGTAAATCCTTTTTTTGTCTCTTTTTTATTTTTAAGTGTAATATCAGTGCAGTTGGAAAATAGCAGCCTAACAATCCATTTGAAACCAAACTAGTGAAATACTATGAATGATTGCCATTGCAGTGAATTTGTCACAGGGGATATGTTGCAGACCCACTTGCAATAGGTGAAAATCAGCAATATCGGGAGAAAGAAAAGTGAAATAAAACTGTTTTAAAACAGTTCTACACCTCCAACATATTTTCAACATAAATCCACTTTTTATTACGTTGGATTATCACATTCATAACCCGAGGCATTTGCCTTTTAAAATCATCGTGGAATGGGTATGGAATTGAAATGCCGTTAGTCCATTCCAGCCTCCCACAAACAAAAAGAAACAAAAATGTTCTAACATGGTTTTTCATGAGAAAAACAGCAGTTTATACTGGAAATCGATAATATTATACAATAACACTGTACTTTATATTTGAAGAAAAAAAAACAGAATAACATTATAAAATGTTAAGAATGAAATTGTTTTTGCCACAGATTTTCTGCGTCATTTCAATGGACCTTGTGCTGCTCCTTCTGTTTGGTGCACAGTAGCCAATCGGAAACAGTATCATACAGACGTACACCTGCACATGGAGACAGTCACAAGTTACTCCTCAATAAGCCATAATAATATTATTTGTTCTTCTTGACCCCGACATACACACGCAGTTTGGAAACCTATTCCTGGATTTTTTTTTTAACCCTAACCCTAACCCTCACCCAAAACCTAACCCCCAATCCCCCTAACCCTAAACCTAACCCGAATGCCCCCTAATTCCTAATCCAAACCCTAACCCCTAACCAGAACCCTAACCCCTAACCCTAACACCTAACCCCGAACCCAAACCCCTAACAAAACCATAATCCCTAACCCCTACGGCTAACCAAACACGAATCCTAACCACTAACCCTTAACCCTAACCCTCAAATCCCTAACCCCCCTAACCTTAACCCTAAATCTAACCCTAACCCTAACCCCCTATCTCACTAACCCCTTAACCCCCATAAACCCTAATCCTAAAACCGAACCTAACCCTAACCCCCAATCCATCTAACCCCCAATCCCCCTAGCCGTCAATCCCCTAACCCTAACCTCCTAATGCTCAGACCTAACCTTACCCTAACCCCTAACCTCTAACCCTAACCCCAACCCCACTAACCCCCTCACTCCTAGCCCTAAACCTGACCCTAAACCTAACCCTAAACCCCCTAACACTAACCCCTAACCCTGATCCTAACCCTTAACCTTAAACCCTAACCCCCAATCCCCAATCCCCCTAACCCCATATCCACGAACCTTAACCCCCCTTAACCCCAACCTCAACCCAAAACCCTCACTCTAACCCAGACCCATAACCCTAACCCTAATCCCCAAACCTCCGAACACTAACCCCCGTAACCCTAACCCGCTAACCCTAACCCCTAACCCTAATCCCCATAACCCTAACCCTTTTTTATCTATATTTAACAATTAAAATGTTGTAATATTCATATAATGTATAATGTGTAAATTAGCATGAAACACGGGTCACCGAGCCATAAATATACAGTAATCCCATGAAAAAACAAACAAAAAAAATGGAACCTTGTGTGTCTTCTCGTATTCTTCAACTTTAAGTTTAGTGTACGTTTCAAAACTTTGATACGTTGGTACCGTTACATACCAAGGAACTCTGTACTGTATATGCAGCCATGCGTGCATCAATCCACTGATCCATCATCCCTCATCCAGGCCGCTAAAGGACTTGATGTTTGGCCTTGAAAGTCCTTCGCCTTGTTGCCTAACTTGGTCTCACATAATTCACGTCATAAAGCTCTGGGCACATCAGCTCACTCGCATGAGACTTGATCATTCTGGGTCAGGAAGTTTGAATAGACGGCCGTGGAACGAGATGCCATCGGCGAACACAAAGCACAATAGAGTTCTAATCAGTCTGAATAAATGGACGACACACATCGCTCCTCTTTCAGCCGACAGTTTTTGTCGTCTGTCCTCTTGTGTTCTACATGTGTCGCCCGCAGCCCCCTTTGTAGCCCAGGTCCAAATATAGTGAATCATAGATTTTCCAGCCATTGTGTTGTCTCTGCTGCACTGCACCCAATTTTGTTCTCGTTCTTCTTCTTTGCTGGTGCAGCAGAAATGGACTGTGTTCACCCTATGAAAGTATTGCCCGATTAATCAAGCAACCTCTCGTCCTAGTTAAAAATATAGGAGCTGCTGGAAAGGCAGCCACTCACACGGCGCCATTTTGAAGTCAAAATAACAAAAATAACACAACACAACACAACACAACACATAGGACACAGACAGTCATGCAATCTTCACCACTTTTCTGCATACACTTTGTTCTCTGAAGCAGTTATGGATGAAAGAGGAGAGGATCACGGAGAGGATCAAAGTGTCCTTTCACCAGTGGATCAGAGACGTCATGCTGAAAATGTGCACACATCTGCTACAAGCTAAGTTTTGAAAGCAAACACAAAGCTGTAGCGTCCATTGACGAAAAAGAGATTGTCTCACATCTCCTGTCCCATGTAAATCCACTTCAATTCCAAGCCGCGACTCCCAGTTCCACATCCGCATCGGCGCTCCGCGCTAACGCTCCTTTCTTCTCATCGTCGGCTCCTCAAGCCTTACATCCATCCAGCCGCAGACCGTTCAACAGCACCGATCTCTCCGCTGAACAAAGTGGGGCTGTGAAAAATAGTGGGATTCATTTATTTTGGATTTGGGCATTTTTTGTTCTGCAGGAGAACGTGGTTTGGGTTCACCAAAAATCTAAGTTTCTGGCCAAAAAGCACATAAACGAGCTTTTTGTGCACAAATATGTCAAAAGTAATTCGTTTACATATATATGTCACCATGCCAGCAAGAACAACCCCACTCCTCTGAGACTTACAAAGAGGGTGCTGCCTCAAGAGGTAGCAGCCCCAGCTTTTAGCGCTGCAGTCAGCACCCTTGACTTTAAAGCCAGCCCGTTATGTGGTGGTGACGCCAATTCAAAACCTGAGGATCACCACCATTACATACCTGTATGCAACTAAGAAATGGGCCCTGAGCAACACTCATCAACCATGTCTCAAGTTGAATGCCTGTGGATTTTTTACATGCGATTTGCCATTCATTCTATGTATTAAATCATCTCACACCCTTTTTCTTCTAAGTATCACTTCTAATGACACATAATATAATCTGGTGGAGTCAAAGGTGCACAGGCTTGTCCAACTTCCAACGTGATAGCATTTCTATCTGTGACAATTAATATGACAAGCCGAAATTCGCCCCTAATCTCTATCATTAACTCAAAAGCTGTGCTGAATGCAAATCCAAAGCAGTGTAAACTCGCCATCTACTGGGATTTGTTTGTCATGAGAGTCATTTGAAAAAACTAATCACTTCATTCGATCATAAGGGTATCTGAAGCTCACTCAAAAATTAAATAATAATATAGTAGGGTTAAAAAAAAAGTCCTTAACATAGCTGAACTAACGTTAGCTTACCTTTAACATACTTAAGTCAATAGTGTTGTAAAACAAACTAATTATTCATGCGATATGTTGTATACATCCCAGCTGTGTGTGTGTGTGTGTATATGTGTGTGTGTGTGTGTGTGTGTGTGTGTGTGCGCATGTGTGTGTGTGTGTGCGTGTGTGCGCGCGCGTGTGTATTTGTGAAAGCACCTGACCGATCCTGATTCAGCATTCTCCTTTCTGTTGATTGTGATGACAACATGCATTCTCCTCATCTCTGCTGCCCGCATTGTAGTGCAATCTAACAACCGCTGTCATATTTAAGGGTCGGACAGTTGTTCTATTTTATTATTATTATTATTATTATTATTAGTAGTAGTAGTAGTAGGAGTAGTAGGCTGAACTGTTGGTGTGGGAAAAAAACAGCACATATTTCATATTGTGACCTTTACACTTATAATAATAGTATTGATACATACTATTGAAAAAGATACATTGATTATAAATCAATTTATAAATGTTATGATTAGAAAGTGAAATCTTCTCTTACAAAGTTGATTAAAATAGCCTTATGCTATTACTGGTTACAATTACAACGTGTGACAAAATATGTGATGAAAAATGAGTAATGAATCATCATTCAACTGAAAGTTACACACTTTACATTCAACTCATTCAAATTTAAATTTGTTGATGTCTCTTTGGCCAAATGAGTCTGCATCCGAACTGGCCCAATTGGACGGACATAACAAAGCTGTCCGACCGTTGTGGCCACTCGGGGTGGTGGAATTAGTTGAGAGAGTGGAGCATAATGTGCGTTTATGGAGGGGGAGTAAGGGGGCTCACATACAATACAATAAACTGTGTGTGTGTGTGTGTGTGTGTGTGTGTGTGTGTGTGTGGCGCTGAGTGGAAAAGAGGCTCTGTGCTTTGTTGTGGCCTTTAATCAAGCCAACACTGCCAGCTAACACTGGACTGTATTCTGGCTTGCCAGGAATAGCGTCAAAAATAATTTGCTCATCTATACTGTCCATAAACATAATACATCGCATATTGCTCCAGCACCTTTTTTGAAAAGGATTACTCAGGAGGCATTGTGATGCTGCGTTTGGAGAGAGCTGCAAGGAGCAAAGCCACTGAGGTTGGACGGCAAGTTTACTTATGTAATTTCGCACTGTGCCGCAAACCTTATTGTGCTGCTTTTTTTTTTTCTGTGCTTTGGCTGCCCTGTGCTTTCTTTTATTTTAATGGCTGAATAATAGGCGTGAGCTGGCGACTGGTTTCACGGTGCACCACTGTTTTAAAAAGTCATCATTTCAAAACCACTCAAACTTTCCAGCAGCTGGGGTTGGGTTTTTTTTTGTTTGTTTGTTTGTTTGTTTTTTTTTTCTTTGTTTGTTAGTCGTTAGTGCAGGCAAAGTGACACCTCCACTCTCCGTCTTATTGATAGTGTGAGCAGTCAGTGAGCCAGACCTCTCCTCTTTTGGAAAGGAAGTGTGCCTTTAAGGTGCGTGGCCTACCGAGTGACAACTGGAGCAAGAATGTGTCTGATTGATCGGAATCACCAACTACGGCTCTATTTGCCACATGTGAGGGTTTCACAAGGCCTTAGTCGCTCCATTATTTCGTCACTTCGCTATAGCGGGAGGAAATCTGATGTTGGCTCACAAAAAAATAAATAAAATTAAATAGAGAGAGAGAGACAATGTTTGTGTGTGCACGCATGTAAATCAGACCACACACTAAAGTGTTTCATTTATATTTTTGTTCGGAATATTGAGTTCAAATCTTTACCAGACATGTCATTGCGGTGAAATGTAACATTCATGGTTAATGACGCTGTCGATGCTGTTGCTATAGTAACAACACTTTTTTTTAACATTGGGGAATGTTTTCTTTCTGCACTCATGAATGATACATCCAGTGTGTCCATCTTAGTCCAATGAATTATGAATCAGTGTGTGTGTGTGTGTGTGTGTGTGTGTGTGTGTGTGTGTGTGTGTGTGCATGTGCGCACGTGTGTGAATGAGGACCACAAATGCCATACTGTAGCTTCCACTGTTTTTTATATAAAGTGTCACTTAAGGGTTTTAGGGTTTAGATTATGCCCCCCGCGCCCCCCCAAAAGAAATAAAAAAAAGATTTGTTTGGCACCATAATGTCTAAAAGGTTAAAGATTTTCCCTCACAAAGTACATCCTATTCATCGGAATGAAGTCCGTAAGCTGTCATTGAGTGTATTGGTCTTTTCTGATGTAGGGAGCATTACAATATAATCCTGTTAGATATGGATAGCGGAGATTATAAAAATTCACAATCTGAGGGCAGCAACATACAACAGAGAGCGAGAAAGAGGGAGCGAGTGTGCAAGCATCACGATCCAGCTACAGTTCGATATACAGTACATGTGTGTGTAATGAAAGTTGTAATCACACCATGCGATTCCATCCTTTCTGTGTGAATGTTGCATGTTCTCCCCATGCTTGTGTGGGTTTTCCTGATGTTAGAGTGCCCTGTTGTTGTCTGAGAGTGCCCACATGTCATGCAGAGAAATACACAATAGTCAGGAGGTTGGATTTGACTCTGGTGTACCCGCTTTAGAGCTCCTCGTTGTAAACTCTGAGTGCATGCAGATCACCAAAAGATGGAATAGCGAGGGAGAAAAATAACATCTCTAAGTGCCATCAGGACTTCTGATGCTTAATTGTGGGTGTTCTCAATTTGTGTTTGTGTTTCTTGACTCTCGCTCTATTTTCTTAAACAGCATAAATACTGTGAAGCAGGGCAGAACTTTGCGCCAGATCATAGTTAGACCAGTGTTGGTTATTTCTGAGACAAATGTAGGGTGGCGGATCCGACAGTTGGTTGGGTGCACCACTGTGGGAATGTTGCCTCCCCCCAAGGGAGTCTCTGTACTATGACAGACATTTGGTTTGGATTGTTGATGGAGATATCGTTATGTCCGCCGGTGGTGCACTGTGTTGATCACCTGGAGTCCAGCACACACTGTAAGAGCAGTAAACAATTATTTTGATTTCCCTCACTGCGTGGGGCCCCTCACAGAACTTTGAGGCATATTTTTCCCCCAAACTTTGGTCAGATGGTTGTTGCGTAATCATAGCCTCAATCCGTCTTGCTGGCTTGACAGCAGGGCTTTGTGTATTTGTGGGCTCACAGTCAAAGCCGGAGCTCTTCTTGCCCAAATGTTTAGTCTGTCTGGTTGTGTTTTGAAGCAGCACGTCCGTCCGCCTGCGCTCACATTTTGGCCGCACATCTCGCAATAGCGCACGTATAGACATTTTCAGAATGTTTCTAAGTAGGCCCCAGGGTATTTCCGGGTGGTAGAAACTGAAAATGATGTCACAAACTTGTTGGGTTTGGGGCTGTGATGCCAGATATACCCCAAAGCGGGGCAGTCTGAGTTTTTGCCACCCGGATGTCCAGTCTTTGTGACATCATGGTGAAAAGGTCCACACGAGCATCCTCGCAAATGATTACTCACCCGTCCGTGCCCGCCAGCTGTGAGGCACCAGAGGCGAAGCGGCCGTCCTGTAATGAGTGTCAATATAGGCCAGTGCGAGTGTTTGACACACTTAGTGTATGTACGTTACACATATGCGCCGCATGAATGCACAAGCCCGTATTCGACTGCCCACTGAGTAGGAAAAAAAAAAACCCAGTAAAAAGGCTGTGAGGGGAGCAGATGAGACACGTTGGTTGTTGCTTCCCAATATCCAGCATGATAAAATGCTGAATGTTTTCAATTTTAGTGTGCTCTTAAAGATTGGCCATTTTTTTCGTCATTTAAATTTCCAGAATGCAAAGTGCCATCGATGGTTCAGTCAAAGTATCAGTAACAACATTGTTATAACGCTTTAAGCAGCGGATATTTGAGCACACTTGAGAACACTGGAGCAACACATGTAGACATTTAACGAAACAATTTCGCAGAGATATATTCTATATCCTTTGCAAAGAATGACTAATATAAATGCAGCCTTCTGAGGACAAAGTTTCTGAAAAATCTTTAGGTCTTAAAATGCATTGAATCAATGAATTTAAAACCAATGTCTTGATTGGCATTAAAATGGCCTCATTCAGTGTGTCAAAGGATAAATTGTTCCCACATGATACATAGTAGTTCATGACTTTAAATAGTCTCACTCAAACTAATTAAAAAAAAATGTTGACCAACAGTTTCAATTGAGAAACACATTACAAAAATTCACGCTGTTCTCACATTGGCATACATCCAATTTTGATCCACATCAGAATATATTATATCCCCCCCATTCCATGTATTTTATTTATTTTTTTTGCATATCCCAACTATCCCAATGTGCGTGTGTGTGTGTGTGTGTGTGTGTGTGTGTGTATACAGTGTATATATACATTGTTGATCAACCCCAAATAAAACAAACAGTTGATTGGGTCACTTAAAACATGCGGTTGAAATACAGCGTTTACATTTTTCAAGTCAATGTATGTCGGCGATTGGCTAGCAACATGTTCAGGGGTGTACCGGGCCTACTGCGGAAAGATAGCTGGAATAGGCTCCAGCACGCCCGCGATGCCCTTGAGGACAAAGCGGTTAAGAAAGTGGATTGATGAAATCACTATATGTATTAATATTGTTGAATTGTGTTCAGGAAACATTCCCCATTTCAAAAAAAATGTGGAAGAGTGCAGACTTCATGGTTTGCTGTTTGTCTTCAGAAGATATTTTTCGCGAGATATGTGGGCCCATTCGCAGCCATCTGTGCAACATTGTTTCGGAGCGACCAAAATAAACTATCAAAGCCAGCCCTGCTCAAAAAGTGAAGAGTAGTTTGGGGAAGTGGGAGTCTACATTTTAAAGGGTGAATGTTATGTAAAACGGACTTTAATAGTGTGTATACATATAGATGGGTACCTGCCAACTCAGCCAAGGAAATGAGCTGTCAATTTTCCAAAAAGTGTCTGTGAGCAAACCTTCCCGTCGTGACAAAATAAGAATATATCTGCCCACAACCTGGACCAAGGCTGGGTGAAGATTCACAATTTTCAAGTGATAGCAGAGACACGATCATGTCAAAGCCAAAGATGAAACAGCTCTGAAGTGTTGCATTTTGAAGCATGTGCACGACCGTGCCTCAGAGAGATTATATTTCGCAAGGCTCCCACCCATTTCTTCAGCAGAGGTGCAAGAAAATGTCATCGCAAACAACTTTATTCCAAGTTTACATAGGCCATTGTATTTGTTACCCATTCTGTCGTCATGATGTTGAGGAACAATGTTCACCAAATTTGTCTCCTTCGAGTATCCGTAGCAGAAAGATGGTGGCGAAACACAGCCGCCTCCTATCGGGGAGGCGCGCCCTACATAATTTAATTAGCGATTACTTCACCTACAATTATGAAAATTACATTGATGTTGTTTTTTTTTTTTTACATATTATTGAAATTATTGGTATTTTTTTTAAATGAATGAACATTGGAAAATCAATACATTTCTACACACTATCCCTTCACGTACCGTTTTCTCAACTGTCTCACACACGCACACACACATGAATCCATTTTCATGCATGACAGCGGTTGCCTCTCTTGAGGCGAATTTACAGGTTCCGCTGCAATTGTGTAGTTACACAGCGCATGTGACTGTTAGCAAGTTATTTCCACACTAAAGGCACACTGAAGTGAGTCAACAGCAAAATGGCCAAAGGCTGCGAATAAAACATTGATTTGTTCTCCAGTGCAACAAAGCCACCTACACTATTGCATGTTCAATAATGAAAGCAGCGACCTTTATTTATTTAAAAAGTTTTTTTAATTTATTATTATTATTGTTTTTTTTTTAATATGGCTGGTGCTCTGGCACACGTCAATTTCCTGCTCGTGTTCTATGAGCTCAATTGACTCCCAGGCCGCCGTCCCCTTACGGCGTGATTGATGCAGCGCTCTGCTGTTACTGCTTTCAACTTCCTGTGTTAGGCATTGATTTCCCACTAGTGAGACCAGTCCCCTTTACAAATGCGCACGCATGTGTGTGTCTGTGTGTTTCTTGTCAGACCTTCATTAAAATCGAGATTGCGTTTTCCTCAGAAAAAAAGGAATTGATATTAATCATCTTCATCCACCTTAACACTGTCTGAAATGTAATGGCACAGATGCTCACTCCCTTAAATATGGGGAACATGTAAATGTGATCGATACATTTACACCTTTCACTGAACATAATAGACAAGTGCAAAGAATGCCTTTCAGATATTATTCATGTAGAGTTTAAATTGTAGCGGGTTATATCCAGCATAGTTATAGGCTATGAAGCCCGTTCTTAAGATTTTGATGAAACCAAGTCAATTTTAAATTTTGTTTGCTTATTTATTTATTTTTATTTTATATTTTTTGTTGATATTTTGTTTTCAGTTTATTATTTTCTCAATTTTCAGTTCATTTCCAACTGTTTTTAATCAGAATTTAAGGCTTGCGTGGCGTGCTGGAGCCTATCACAGCAGTCTTTGGGCAGGAGGCAGGGGACACCCTGAACCGATTGCCAGCCAATCGCAAGGCACACAGAGGCGAAGAACCATCCACGCTCACACTCACACCAAGGGACAATTTAGAGCAGGGGTGTCAAACTCATTTCACATTGTGGGCCGCATATAGCCTCGGTAGATGTCAAGTGGGCCGGACCATTAAAAATGACACCATACTCTGCTGTAAATAACCAAAATAATATGTATATCCTTTGTTTTGGTCTAAAGAAGCACAAGAATACTAGGAAAATGTTGAAATTTAATGAATATATTTTTTACAAAACATTACATGAAGGACCTTAGATTTCCTTAGACAAATATGCAATTTACTTTTATCATTCACATATATGCATTGCAGCTGATCCCATTGACTGTACAAAGGCACCAAACCTTAACAAGTAATTGCTATTGAAAAATATAGTAATGCACTTTTAAGATTAAACAAGATTTATAAAGAAAGGAATTTTTAAAACCATTTACACGAGCATATAAATTCTAAATGTAATCCCTGCCTACACCTTACAAACTAAGGAGAGTGCTATAATATGTGTAAAGAATAAAGTATTCACATATCCTTGATAGCGTCTGCTGTGTTGGGTCTGTCTCAGTGACAGACTGAGGCTGGTATTGTCTTCTTCTCTGATCAAAACAAGGTTGTCTTTTTCTCTGATCAAAACAGTGTGTCCCCCTAGCGGATATTTCATGAATTGCACATCATTAAAAATATTCATTCCGTGTCTTTTATGCATTTTTTCACTTTTAAATGATCCTGCGGGCCTGATCAAACCTCCTTGCGGGCCGGTTCCGGCCCGCGGGCCGTATGTTTGACACCACTGATTTAGAGCGTTCCATTAGCCTGCCACGCATGTTTTTTGGAATGTGGAAGGAAACCGGAGTACCCGGAGAAAACCCACGATGGAACAGGGAGAACATGCAAACTTCACACAGGAAAGCCGGAGCCAGAATCGAACCCTCCACCTCTGCACTGTGAGGCCGACGCACTAACCAGTCAACCAGAGGCCCACCTACGCGCTGTCCACATCCCAAAAAATGTCATATGTCTAAACTGTTGTAAACCTGTGGACCCAGCTGCACTGTGTTCACAGACTGCCACAATTGCACTTTCCCCACTCGTGAGCTGTCTTTGTATCCCATCGCCATAACAACTGCACCTGCCAACATCTGAAGATAGCAGGAGGGGTAGGAAGAAGGGGAAAGAAAGAAAAAAGGCTCCAGCGTATTTCTCTCACTCGCCTGGAGATAGTGAGTGTAGCCGTCGTTGGCGGCTTGTGGTGACGTGTCATCGAGGGGGGCCGGGGCACGTGTTATGGTGGGGATGCGGGGAGGATGTACCGGCGTGTAGAGGCAGGCGGGGCTGCGTGAAGACAAACGCAGCTTGTGTGAAGTGGAATTAAAGAGAGGAAGTGCGCGAAAAAGACGATGCTACACAAGGTGAGCGCCTTATCGATTCTCACTCATTGAAAGCGTTAGGGCGTGTAGCTGCAAGCCTTGAGTGCATTGGTTGTGAAAGTTGAGTTTATTATAAAATAAGTATTTGCTCAAGGGGATGTCACAGTTCATCCTGATTTGAAAATCAAAACTTCCTGTATCATTTGGCGTTAACGCCATTTGGAAAGCTTCCTTTGTGAGCTTGCATCTATAATGAATGTCAAAACAGAGTGGATTTGCATGTATTTGTTGATGGGCTCTTCATGCTTGCTCACTGAAATGCCTTTTACATCCATTTTTTGCTCACACTTGTCCTCATGTCAATTAGCTGAAGTCGGTTCCAGTTGAATTTGAGGCCGGCTGCACACACACCGGACTGGTCGCCAATCAGTCACGGGGTTACACACACACAAATGGACAGTGGAGCATAGGTTTTCGTATACACCAGTTTTTATGAGATTTGGTTTTCTGCCAATTTTTTTACAATGTATTTACCGCAAAAAGCCGTTGATGCATATGGATAACTTTCTTGAGCATTTTCCTATACGGCTTGTGAAAGTGTCATGATGCGGCATTGGATGATTGATCTGCCCTTTTGTGGTTTATTTGCTATGTGGACCTGCCCTGTCAAGGTGCTTCCTCTGTCTGTATTTTTGTTCACTTTGTATTTTGTCAGCCGGGTGCTGCACTTTTTGCACTGCTGAGATCTTACCAACTGAGTGAGCCTACTTACTTTGCTGTTGCAGTAGAATCATGGGAATAAGGACCATGACTAATGTTAATTGAGCTATTTCCTTGGTCACTGGTTTATTTCACATTGGTTTTTGCATGTTCAACTACAGATATTTTCTTTGTTAATATTTTTGGTATGTGGAACAAAATAAGTGCATTCACATAATTTTTTTATGTATGGACATATTGCTTAGTTTTTAGTGTGGTTTGGCTTTAGTCAGACATTTTGGAACCGATTACTCACCAGCATATTCACAAAAAACATAAACAAAAAACAAAACAAAACAAAAAAAACCCTCCAATTTTATTTTAACATAATTTTGTGACTTACTTCTCATGAGAAAAAATAAATTGCTTATGATACTCAACTAGTGCAACTTTTCCTCTAATTATTTTTTTCCCCTCACATTGTGATATTATAGCTTTCTTGGAATGCTACCAAAGTGTCACAAGACTTTTTCCTACTAAAAATGACTTAGTGGACATAATACAAGCACACATTCATCCATTTTCTGTGGCACTTGTCCTCATTAGAGTTCCCTGGTGAGATGGAGCCTAATCCATATGACTTTCAGGCGAGAGGCGGGGTGTAGTCACCGGCCAATCACAAGGCACATATTGACAAAAATCTCACTTTATCACCTCTGGCCAATTTAATCCTCCATGAACCGATCATGCATGTTTTTTGTTTTTTTTGTTCGAATGTCAGAGGAAGCCACAGTAAAACCCCAAGGCATGCTAACAACTAGGATTCCGTGCTCCCCATTTTTCAACATCGGAAGCGTAAATAAAACTTTATTCCCATGTTAACGCGCCAGACATTTTTGCCTCCCGTTGTCTTTGTCACAAGCTTATCTACGGCCGCACGCTCCATTTGTTTGATATGATGACAGAAGAGACATAAAGCCTTCACGTGCTGGCAAAGAGTCGCGCAGCGAATTAAGCTTTCATCTCGCCGCTGCATTATTAAACGGCGTCAGCCACACGAGTCTGCCGTGGGCCAATCACAGCTGTCTCTTCCTTCTGCCCCTCCACCCACCCCACCACAACCCGTTCTCCCTCCTCGCTCCCTTGTCTCCCTCCATTAGGCCAACCTGAAGAAGTTCATGGAGTATGTGCAGCAGAGGAGCGTCGAAAAGGTCTCCCGGTTTCTGGAAAAAGGCTTGGACCCCAATTTTCACGATCCCGACACAGGAGGTAAGGACGTTGGAATTAAAAGTCAGTAATGTACACTTGCTCCTTTTCTTGAATACACCCATAGGTCAGGGCCCAGGATGTGAAACTCATTTTGATCGCAGGCCACATCATCTCCCTCAGACCATGAAAGTCATTCAAATGTAAACACATTGAATCATTTTATACACACCTGCCACTGCATTTCATTGGTATATCTTTGAAAAGAAATGTCATTTTAAATCTGAAGATATGGAAATATTTCTGAATTAAAGTTTTGGTTCAACAACATGTCAAATCTTTTTCTGAAGCAGCCATTGATTAAAATGCATGGTGAAATCCGGATTACAAAAGATGTTCGAAGTCAAACTGAAAAAATAAATAAATACATTTTATTTATATCTCCAAAACCTATTGTGCAAGACATTTTTAAAATCAGCATCAAAAATACATTTTGGGACACATGTGGTCCAGTGTAATTAATGCTCTTCATTTGGTGAAGACACACCATGTAAATGATTTGTCACAATGATTAGGAAACAAGCACGTATCAATATGCAGTACTTTATTGATTTTTTTTTAAGTCTCTACCGCTGTCTACATTTTCAAACGATCACTTCAATATCATTCGTAGAAAATCACAATGTCCCATTACTGTTGAGCTTTATTTCGAACAGGCCCTCGGGCTACTCATGTAGTCCTTGGGGGCTACATTGGTGACACCAAACAAAACCCTAATCACCTAAAAATATGTCAAGACGTAGAGAATTAACAAAATATACGTTGAGATATATGTGCATATTTGCTGGTGTCTCAGCATCTTTGTGAAACTGAGGCCTCATCTAAATGGTCATGTCAATCATTCAATTTAGCAAAAGACACCTTGAATAAAGATGGCTTGATCTCTTTCCTAATCTTCTCATGTTTATTTCAAGTGTTTGTCAATGCCTGACATAAATTCGCATGCTTGGTGACCTGTAAATCTTCAAGCGGGAAAGGGAGAATACTTTGCGTGAACGGCAACAGCATGCACTTAATCTTGCTACTCTTAGGTTGCTTCACGGTGCAGTTTTGCATTATTTTGGTTCTTCATTTCTATTACCACCATAGTACAGTTCTTTTATATTTAAATTTTTTTGTCAATACATTTTCATTTAATCTTCCAAGAACTGTTTTTTAAAAAACGTTTAGGTACAGATTTGATTTAACATTTGTGTGCAATACATGTTAATGGAATCATTTAATATATAGTTTTTATTATGTTCTAACTGTGTTTACTCTTACCCTGGTTTACATTTTTTTAATACACTTTTAGGATTAAAACCGTCAAATTTTTGTTGAAAACTGAGGTCTGCTACGCTACAAGATTTTAATACTCAAAGGATCCATCAAGGGGGGCACATTTGACCTCGGGGAATATGCTTTTTTATTTTTTTACTGTCCTAAAATAACGTGCAGTTGCACCTCCACTACATTCGGGGGCAGTGGTGCTCTCATTGGCAGAGTTTGCGCAGGGAGCATTCTCAGAGAGGAAATATGACGAGAAGTATGTAGCGCTTGGCTTCAATGTGACTGCGGTGGCAGACGAGGAAAGATCGATGTGTTTACCGTGTCTAAGATTTTTGGGAGCGGACAGCATGAAGCCAAATAAATGAAGATAAGAAAAGAAAAGATAAGAAAACCTTTATTAGTCTCGCAATTGAGAAATTCCCAATTCACAGCAGCAAAGTTACGAAAGGAAGAAGTAGAACAACAAAATATAGGAGCTGCTGGAAAGGCAGCCACTCTCGTGGCGCCATTTTGAAGTCAAAATAACAAAAATAACACAACACAACACATAGGACACAGACAGTCGTGCAATCTTCACCAATTTTCTGCATACACTAAGGCGTCACTTAAAGACATTGCACCCCAATCACGCTGATAAGCTGCTTGAGTTTTTTTCAGCGAAAACTGCCGAATATTGCCAACAATCATGCCGCTTTGTGACTGCTACTGAGTAAACTAAATACAGGTCTACACATTGAGCAGGAGCCGAGAGTTGTTGTGTCCTGCTTCAAACCTCGCTTCGAAAAGCTGTGCATTGCAAAACGTGCTCATTGTAACCATTAATCCAGACATCATCTTTGATTAAAAGAAAAAAAAAAGCACAAATTATTTTATATATTTTTGTTTTGCTGGTTAAAGTTTTTTTTTTCATATTGTGCTCCTGAGATAATGTTGGTGATTAGTTTGAATGCATTATTAGTTATTGATTTTATGTAATTTTATTTTTCAGTATAGTATGGTTTGACATGGTCAGTCAAAAAATATTTATTGTTAAATTAAGGATTTAATGTTATTTTTGAATTTCAGATGCACTTTAAATCTTTTCTGTTCCAGTTACGACTCAACTCAACTGTATTTATAGAGCACTTTCAGACAGCCATCGCTGCATACAAAGTGCTGTACATGGAGCAACTAACATATACAACAGTAAAGCAACAAATCGTTAACAAAGACGGTAGAAAGCACCGAAGAGCAAAACCAAGAACAAATCTGAGTCAAATGCCAAAGAATACAAGTGATACAACAAAGAATAGCTTTAGTAAAGCTATTCTTTGTTGTAAGTTGGTCCATATTTCTTTTTTTTTATTCTCTTATACGTTAATAAGGATGCAGTGTTATGCAAAGGTGTACTTATAACAATTTTATAGACAAATGATACTATTTATAGTCATGCGGGGGGGAGCGCGAGATGTTTTCCTCTTCCTTGGGGACTGCATGACAGAAAATAATTGAGAACCACTGCCTTAAAGTATGCTGGCTTAATGCTAACAAATCATGGGAAATGTCATCGACAGGCTAACAACTGGCATCAGATTTATAACCCTTCAAGCAACAGATATTTGAACACAAGCAGTGGAGCAACATATGTTCACAGGCTCTGTACTATAACAATACTCACAGGCATGTAGTTTTTATCTTCTGTGATGAACAGAGGAATATTACTGCAGCCTCGTGGAGAGTTTTAACCAGCTCCATTTATATCCATTTGTTTGTATATCCATATGTTTGTAATATACTAACCGATAGAGAGGGTGAGTAGCACCAAGTTCCTTGGTGTGCACGTCTCTGAAGACCTGACCTTCCTCCACTCGCGGACACTTACATCTCTCGTCTGACCCGCCAAGCCACCCAGATCACAGGTGACCCCACCCACTTCGACGTGCTTCCGTCGGGGAGGAGGCTGCGATGTCCATCCATCCATTTTCCGAACCGCTTGATCCTCACTAGGGTCGCGGGGGGTGCTGGAGCCTATCCCAGCCGTCTTCGGGCAGTGGGCGGGGGACACCCTGAATCAGTTGCCAGCCAATCGCAGGGCACACAGAGACGAACAACCATCCACGCCCACACTCACACCGAGGGACAATAGAGCGTCCAATCAGCCTGCCATGCATGTTTTAGGAATGAGGGAGGAAACCGGAGCACCCGGAGAAAACCCACGCAGGCCCGGGGAGAACATGCAAACTCCACACAGGAAGGCCGGAGCTGGAATCGAACCCGGTACCTCTGCACTGTGAAGCCGACGTGCTAACCACTGGACTACCGGGCCGCCCGAGGCTGCGATGTCTCTCTGCTAAATCCACCAGGCTCAAGAACAGTTTATTCCACCAGGCGGTCAGGAGACTAAACTCCCTCCATGTTCTGCCCCCCACCCCCGCCCCTGTCTACCCCTGCCTCCTGCCACAATCCGTGTCCATCCCCCAGCATCTGGCATCCGATTATTGCACTTAAAACAAGTAACTATGAATATACAATAATAAGTGCCCTTGGTTGTCTGTTGTTGCTATTTGTTTATTCAATTTTATTTAACATATTTATATATTTATGTCTTATGGAATTTTAATGTAAATTTTAGCTGTGTGTGTTCAATGCACTACATGTTTGCACTGTGGTTGAGAGAGGAACGTAATTTCATCTGTGCTGTATGTTACACATAGAGCATATTTGACAATAAAAGCTGACTTGACTTGACTAACCCCTGATGGCCAGTGTCAGAGCAGTAAAATGTCCGTTCTAATGAAACAAAAAATGTGGCAAAATACAAATTCTTTGCATTCTATTTTGGAATGTTATCACTGTAGGTTCTTCTAAAGTGCAATATTACCGAGTCTTCTTTTTCAGATTTAAAAAAAATTTGGAAGCAGGAACACATTAATGGAATTTCTATCCATTTCAACGGAATACGATGATTTGAGATCCATGTCTTTCAACTTATAGAACAAGCATGGTCACAAAACAAAATAGATTTTTATCTTAAGGCATCGCTGTACTTTTAAAAAGTTTGAGAAGTACTGGCCTTTTCTATGGAGGCCTAAAGAATATTTTATAGTAAGCCAAAGAATAGGTCAATTTATTCCTAGTTGACATTTGAGGAATAAAATGACATACTGTTGTATATGTTGTTGTTTTGCTTATTTGCATCCTTGTGCCTTCATGGTGTAGAATGCCCTCTGACGCTGGCGGTGCAGCTGGAGGGATGCGCGGAACTCATCAAGGTGCTGAAGAGCGGCGGCGCTCATCTGGACTTCAGAACAAAAGACGGCATCACCTCCCTGCACAAGGCCGTGCGCAGCAAGAACCACACCGCACTCATTGTGAGTGACCCTAGCATGCACACACAACACAGTGTTTACGCAGATTTTTATTTATTTATATTTTTTTGAGGAGTGAATTCATCTGTCTGTGGCAGATATCCATTTTTTAAAACAATTTATTGAACGTTTGAGAGGAAAGTAGCTTGCCGACATCACACACCGTCCACTTGTTTTGCTCCACCAAATTGCAAATATCAATGGTAAAGCCTAGCATGTCAAGGGCAGTTTCCATTATATGTTAACATTAAGATAGCAGTTCAGTTGTTTGGTTATTTACATATAATTCAGTTTTATTTTTAGTTTGACTGTAAACCTCAGCTGGGAGCGGCATTAAGCAGCGTGACGTTTCATTTGTGAAAAGCTGTTCACTATTTGCCAAACTACTGCTGGTTACAGTGCCCGGCCTAAAGTCAAAGCATAAAACTGTCCAAATGACGGCTCTTATCTTAAAATCTTCTGTGTTTTAACCAGTTGAAGTGTGTTTGAATCAGTTTTACTGCATGGAAGTGGTAAAGCTATCCATTTAAAAAAAGTATTGTACATGGTCTTTCTGTAGCGGGTAGGTCTGGAATGTATCACCCACCATGAACTCTCACTGTCATGGCAGCAGAAAGGGTGACTCAGCTCTTTCATTCATTTCTCCACAACAATAGACCTACTGGGCCAATTTGGCAGAACAGGGGTTTGCGAGCGGGCAATTTCCTCCGCTGGAGTGTGCTTGAGCAATTTTGCTCCGTATGAAGCTTCGCGCGTCACCTCTGAATGATGTGACATTTACTGACGGCTCTTGTACGACGTCCGTCTGTGCTGACTCAAATAACATGCATGACTCATTTAATTGATTTCCAAAACTTTTTTTTCCTACCACAGTAGGCCATTGATTCTCTTTTTGTTATTTTGTGCACAGGATATGGACATGCTTTGTGTTGTTTTAATGGATGACGTCTTTAAAAACAATTGAGCAATTTAATGAAAGATACATGAATCGCAATCTGTAGACAAAAAGAAAAACCTACCCTTCAAAATATCCTGAACCTGCTTACACCTGAATTCCATCATTACTATGTTTTTATTAGTCGGATAAAAATGCTGTTGGTGTACCTTCTAAGAAGGTAAAAGGGTTTGTACATATAATTAATGGACTTTATAGATCAGGGGTGTCAAACTCATTTCTGTCACGGGCCACATTGTACCGTATTTTCCGCACTGTAAGTCGCTTCGTATTATAAGGCGCACCTTCAAAGAATGGCCTATTTAAAAACAGTTTTCATGTATAGGGTGCGCCGCATTACAAGGCGCATAGAAGACAAGCTACAATAGTGGCTGCGGTTGCATTATTCAGCCACTAGATGGATCTATACTAAAGGTAATACAATACAATACAGTTTTATTTATATAGAGCTTTCACAACCGCTGCAGCTGAAACAAAGCACTTTACAGAACATTTGAAATCAAAATATTGATCCGCATATAAGGTGCATCGGATTATAAGGCGCACTTTTGAGAAAATGGAATACTTTTAGGTGCGCCTTATAGTGCGGAAAATACAGTAGTTATCGTTTCCCTTGGAGGGCTGTTATGACTACATGTGAAACCATATAAAGAAGTCAAGTGTAATTATTGTTTTTCAACTATTTAAATTACTGTAATGAGGGGTTTGGGACCAGGAAAAGGCGTACATTATCTCTGTTATTTATTACATATGAGAATTTGAAATTTTGGTCCAGATTTTAGGAGGTATTATGGAAGTTGACATGTTTGATTGGCTTTTGCAGGCCACATAAAATGATGTGGGGGTCCAGATTTGGCCATACACCATACAGTTGTCAGTCACAATACAGTATTTTTCTTATTACAAGACTTGCCCAGCCCCATTACCTTTAAAGCTATAACATGAACATGACACTTGCTTTAAGCTTCCACAACAAATCACCCTCCTTTTCCCCCCCTTCCCCACCCCCATATCCCTCAGACGCTGTTAGACTTGGGCGCATCTCCGGACTACAAGGACAGTCGGGGGCTAACTCCCCTCTACCACAGCTCTATGGTGGGAGGAGACCCTTATTGCTGCGAACTGCTGCTGCACGACCATGCACAGGTCGGCTGCGTAGACGAGAACGGCTGGCAGGAGATACACCAGGTGACTTACGTGCAAGTGCTGTTCGCAAATTCTATACTGTATGGGCTTCTTTACTGAAGGTTTACATGTGCAGAAACGCTTCCAAAACTGATTATTCATGATGTGGAAGCTGATCTCCGAACCACGGGCACCCAAAATTGCATCTGCTAAACGATGCCTGAGACGAATTGAGGTAGATGATTTTGTGTCTTTAAATCCCGCTTCTGTAAGGTCTGATTTGGAACCAGTCACAAGGGGTCATGCCATATCACCTTTGACAAAACTACTTTCAACTCTGTATTTCCTTGCATCTGGGTAATTTCAGTTCACTTTGACTTTGGTACTGGCATCTCCCGAGCTGTTTTTTAGGTGTGATGTCCTAAGTTTTAAATACAATATTTGACACAATGGGCAGATCCATTCAATTCCCACAGACTCAAAGAGGAATAAATAAATCAAATCAATTCAAACAAAACATGGCTTCTATAAATTGTATGTTAAACATACAGCACATTTGACAATAAAGTTGTACTTGATACTTTATAAGGTGGCTGGCTTACTTTCTTGGCTTACTTTCTTGAAGCAATAGATTTCACAGTTTTTGGCCTCTTCTACTGACACTTCCAATTAACATCTCCTCAAATTTAATTTTGTGCTTGCAGTGATCTCTCAAATTTTCAATAGTGCAAACCATCAATTATCTGAAGCGCAAACTATGATGGTCTCCACCACTTTTACAACTGGTGCCAATTGTGCTGAAATCTGTTGAAAAAGTTATTTGACATCTTATTAAATCAATTTGGCTCTCTTGTTCAGCCATTTCGTAAAGCAGACTTTGATTGATTCCTGTACTTGCAGTCATGCCGCTATGGCCACGTGCAGCACCTGGAACATCTCCTGTTTTACGGAGCGGATATGAGCGCCCAAAACGCTTCCGGGAACACGGCTCTGCATGTGTGTGCACTCTACAACCAGGTACCACTTTTTATCAATTGCATTCCTCACTTCTATTGCAGTTCATCGTTCGTGCCACAACTATATCGTCTATTTTTGTAAATGATTGTTTTATTTAAAGTTTTTTTACTGTAGCCTTCTTTATTCTAATGCCCTAACACGTGCGAAAGAAGAACCACAGTCTATGCTGCACGTTTCATACATTTATTGAATGTTGGGAGAACTGTAAAACATAAACATGCAGGGACTCTCTATTATCGATACATATATCACGAAACGGTAGCCCTATACCAGGATCAAAAGTGTATATAATCACACAGCGCACCATTGTCTGACATGATACAGCTTGACTACACGAGCATTAATATCACAAACATTCCATACTGCTTGTGCAATGTAACGAACGGCCTGTATCTGTGTTACAATTCAGCATGATATACTGACATTCCGATGCATCCCGCCATTGCCTGCACAATACAACAGCATCAAATATGGATATTTCGATCGATCATATCCACACAATACAGCACAATACGTCTGTCATGATACAGTTTGAGTACACCAGTATGACATTCGGATATTGCAATGTCCTGTGTCGTCTGTCACTGATGGTATTGATACACCATCATCAAATATTGATGTATGATGATGTATGATACTGGGGTCTGACACGATACCATATCGATAAAGCAGCATCAAATCTCAAATCTCAATATTGCATTTTTGTCACAATACGATACCATTATAACCTCACTGAATATTGATGTCATGATGCCCGAATGATGAATGATGCTTGAATGTAGTGTGGTGATGTAGTTTGAATGCATCGACCACCCCTTCTGTTGTGTTGCGGGTCAAATTGACCCGTGTTCATTTTTATAAAAATAGCTGAGTTCTGTTCTTCTATTCATTCTATAAAGATAGTATTCATGTATCGTAGTTCTATTTGTGTTCAGGCCTGCATCTTCTTGACTTGGGTAAAAAAGAGTTTGGGCTCTTTGTGTATTAGAGAGAAATCCCCGTTCTTCTCCCTGTGGAGATGCAACACCGAGATGAGCAGATTGATCTGTGAAACAGGCAGGCTTTAGCAGTCGGGGATCGGTGGGGGGGGGGCTCACGAAAAGCTCCAGACCCTTTTATCTCCACTGTCGTCTACAATCACGTAGCCAAATGGGCAGGCGCAATTCAAGCCGCTGTCTGAGATCAATACATCCAAAGGCGAGAGGATTCCAAACCGTGAAAGATGAGCGCTTTTCTACATTTGTGGCAACAGGAGGAGTTCTTTGGTTATTAGCGATCGCAAGGTGTTACTGTCTGCTCACGTAAATTCGATGGATGTTTAAATTGTCACCAGGAGGGAGAGAGGCGTTGCCAGAGCCTTCGTAAAGTCAACTGAGAAACAAGTCAACTAATCAGTTCCACACAGAATGAATGCAATCGCTCTTCTTTTAAATTACCAAAAAAACTCGAAAAAAAAAATCACTAAATGAAGTGCCTGCTGCATTATCCAATGTACAAACACAGCGGTGACAGGAGGCATCTGTCTTTTTCTTTAAACATGACTGAACATGGTCAATTAAGCGACTGTAGTGTAAAGCCACGCTGAAGATGTCTTGGAATGTTGTTCCGAGTGATTTGCTGTTGAAACGCCGATGGTGCACGCACTAATTGGCTTCTCCGAGTCTCAATGTACACCGTGTGCTGTCTTTGTAAACAAGAGGGGAAAAGGCTTACTTTTAGTCGCCAGCACAGAGTCCAATTAGCATACCACACTATGCGCACACACCTAAACCTTATGTTTTTATTATGCTTCTAAATATTCCCCACTTCACGACGCTCAAAATCTCAATATCAAATGTGAACGTGGTTACTGCGCTGCGACCTCAACATGATGCATTGCAGTTACACAAACGACAACCGCATTGTTAAATGTACCGGTTATGTGTATTGTTTGTATTATTTGGAGTGCTCCTTACAGTATATGCTACTTTTTAAAAGTTATCTTACTTACTTTTACTTCACCTTTTGCTGAACCCTGTTTTTATAATCAATGTGGAAGACCGAAATGTACCCCCACACACAAGGCACACACCCGCTGGAGGATGTTTTGGGATAAATCTTACAAGGTCATGGCTCAGTTAGCTTCAGAGTAGCTCTTAGCCTGCTACAGGCACTTTTCTTTCAACTTTTACGTATGCTCGTAAAACTGGTTGATGTCCAATAATATTTACATGTCTCCGTCTTTAACTGAGGTCATCATATATCCGCGTCTGTTAATTAAAGGTTACAATGGACTTTTAAACCTGGTTTTGAAAAAGTCATCATGGAAATTTCAGGATTAGCACCCATTACAATAGAACCCATTATTATATTTTTTAAATGTATTTCGTAAATGGCTTGGAGAAGATCAATCTATAAAAACATGTACATCATTTCGTCAAAATGTAATTATTTAACGAGAACCCCATTGAATAATGTTACATATTTGCTTAATTTGATTTTATTCTGTGATAGACATTATTTTGTTTAGTTTTAAGTTTTGCAGTTGTTTTTGTTTATTGTTGTCATGATGTTTATTTAATGTGTATTGATATGTATTTGTGAATTCATGTTTTTTTATTCTGTGTTAATATACAGCATTTTATTGTATTGTTTTTGTCATTTTCATGTTTTTATTTTGTTCGTTATTTTTCCTTTGTTTGTTCTGCATGTATTGCACTCATTTCATAGATTTATGTCTTATTTGCGTTTCTTTTTTATACTTCATCACATTTGTTGTTATCCGTATTTTCTACCTATTTAACATTTAACCATTTGAGATTTTATATAATGTCTTCATGTAGTCAGCCATTTATGAATTTAGGAATGCATTTTAACCAAACACGTGACTCACTGAATTTGCAGCCTCTGTGCTTGCCTGTGCATGTCCTGTTCATTCTGTGCTCAGTGTTAAATTACATATTGACCGCCCCTAGCCCCCAACGCTGAAGCTGAACAGCTAGCCCCCGCACGTGTGGGCCTGTAGATGTGTCCATCAATCTACTAGTGGATTTTACCTTGCCTTAGGGCTCTGTGTACACAGTTACACTAAGTACATGGCCGTGAGTTAGAAAAGAAAGACAGCTTGGGCTTCCTCACACTAACTGTAGCTATCAGCTCGGCTCGGTAATTGTACTTTAAAAAGAGGACATAATAGGACACATCCTGTTCAGCATGATGTATGCCAAGGATGGGCAATTTAAATGCTGGAAGGAGCATGTCAGTGCTACTGGTGGTGGGTGGGGGGGGGGGGGCACATAAGATCACACATTTCCTATCCAGATATATGGCTAAAATGCTGTTTATGTTCTGATGATGAAAATAATATGTTGAATAATTTGACAATGCATTAGAAAAGATCCACTATTACAAAAAGCTTGAAGAAATTCACAATTCACATTATTAAGACACTTGGGAACTGTTTTTAAAGATGAAAATAAATGTAACACCGTATGCCATCTTTAAAGGACCAAAAGGATTTGGCAAAGCATCTGATTGTGCTAGTGGACTTAACGTTGTGTTCGCTGCTTGTCGAGTCTTTGTGAGAAAAAAAAAGTATATTGTGGTCACAAACAAATAAAAAGTCATTTTTCCATCAAATGCCAAGTGCAGCATGGATGATGATGTTGGCTCAAACATCCCCACAGGCTTTTTCGTCTTTTTCTGCTCACTTTGTTTCCGCGACAGCTCGTATATTGATCTCTTCTCTTCTCGAGTGTTTCTCTCCCTCTCCAGCTAGACTTTAGTGCTATTTGTACAAGGTGACATTTAAAAGTCTGCACATACAGACAGTCATCTGACCTCCACCACACCTGTCTAATAGGCAGACCAATTAAAAGTTGGGGGGAAAATGGCGCCCGTTCACCCGATTGTGGCAGCTCATAACACGTAAATGTCTTTAATGTCATTCAGGACAGCTGTGCTCGGGTTCTTCTCTTTCGGGGCGCCAACAAGGAAATCAAGAATTACAACAGCCAGACTGCCTTTCAGGTATGACCCTTCAGCTTAAATGGGGTACGTGCATATTTGTGGTTTTTAACATTTTAAGCTTTGACATTGGTCGCTATGATCCTATCCTGAAACTTATTCTGTGGTGTGGGCTTGGTGAAGAGGGATTTTTTTTTTCTCGCCCCTCTAATATGCTGAGAACATGGTCAGCAATCTTTAATGTTAAACTTGTTCAATATTTACGATAAAGCAACCTGAAGCGGGGTACATACACCCCGGCAATTGGGCCAAATTTAAGCATTTTCCTCCATTTCCCACCGGTATAGAAACCATCTATTGATCGTAAATGTAAAACCCGTGCAATGTTTCGGATTAAATGACCGGAAGTGTGATATGCACATCCTGGAAATTGGGCCAAATTTGAATATTGTCCCTCCCCTTAGGTCAAAATCAGCAGAGGCACAATTCTCGAATATCTCTAAATGGTTTGACTTAACAATTATCTTGTGGTGGGCAGTATATTAAGTGATTGTTTTTGTCCTCCCTGATCTGCTCAGAAAACAACCAGCAATGTTTAATGTTCAACTTCTTCAATATTTAGGATAGCGACTTCAAGCACAGGACACGCATACTAACAATTGGGCCAAATTTGAATAATCAGTCTTATTACACACCACAGGATCACAGGCTCAGCATAAACTTTCAGAAATCTCATTATCAAACTTTTGCTGACTTTGATCACAAGGGAAAAAAAATGCTTGTTCCAAACCCAAGGCTCAGCCAAACTTTGCATTTTTTATTGAAAATATTGAACAATCGTAGCGGTTACGATTTTTCAACTTTTTCCAAGCACTTTGCTGACTTTGATTTCAAGTTGGGGGAAATATAATTGGCAATCATTCTGAGTTGTGGCCTGACGTTTTATCGTACATAGAGAACGGGGTTGACATTTATGATTGTCAGGTATTTTCTGTGCGCATTAGGGAAAACTCATTCACAGGCCACATCACACGATAACCACTCAGGATAATCTTTTAGAAACGTCCGACAATCTGGCCTTTGCTGACTTTGATCAGAGTCATACCGAGCAATTAGCAGAACGTGTGCACCCTGCTAAATAATCAAAGTTGAGCACTGCAATGAATGTTCTTCTCTGTTGAGCTCAACGTTATGCTTCATAAAATGTCCGTCGTCATCCTCCAGGTGGCTATTATAGCAGGGAACTTTGATCTGGCTGAAATCATAAAGGTCCACAAAGCATCAGATGTTGGTGAGTGACTCGTATTTTGACAATCCTTCCTCCAGGTTTTAAGGCTGTGAAGGCTTCAGAAAGAAAGATGTCACGGCGGGGAGATATAAAGGGACATGGAGTAAAAAGCAGGGAACATGAAGAACGTGAGATTAAAGAGATGCAGAGAAGTTTTTGGTGGGGGAGGGGAGGGGAGTTATCAGATCCCCCACCCACCCCTTGCTGAACCAAACTGCTACATGCAGGAAAACTCTGCCATCTAGTGTACATATGCACAGACGGTATACACTGTACAACACAACAATACCAGCATGTTCATGTAAGGCAGCATACAGTCTTGCACATTCTGCAATAGATCTTTCAAATAGCTTCAATTTCACTCAATTAGTATCAGTTGCAGTGGAACCTCTAAAACACAATCACATTTTTTTTCAATGTGACAAAATGGAACATTGATTTATCTTAATCAAGTCGTGAATACAATGAATGGTACAACATTGAAATGGTCCGTATTAACTTTGGGACACTAAACCATAGGTTGTAACATCTAAATAATCCCATTATGCCTCCTTTTGGCTTAGTGTGTCTCTTACGCTCCCCAACGCCATACATGGCCAAGTTTGTCCTGTGATATCCTCTCTTGCATGCCATTTTGTCCCACAGTGTCTCATCATGTCCCATTTTGTACAATAGTCTCCCATAATTTCCCCTACTGTGTCCCATAAAGTCCTCAATTTTGACCCGTTTTGTCACCTAGGCTCCCAATGGTGTTACATCATGCCCCATTATGTCCTATTGGGTCCCCCTTTGTCCCATTTTGTCCTACCAGTAACCTATTACGTCTCATCATGACACATTTTGTCCCATAGTTTCTGACAATGTTTGTTTTTCCCAGAGTGTGCCATAGGCTCCCCATTGTGTCGTATCATGTCCCATTACATCACATAGTGTCCCGTAATGTCCCGTATTAATTGCCACTGTATTATTGATTTTAAATATGGACATTATGGAACACAATTTGTATTGCTTTGAAAAGAATAAAATGGACCATCTCAAATTTTGTCATCGATGTCATCAGTGCCTTTCCGGGAGACGCCCTCCTACGCCAACCGTCGCCGGGTGACTGGCCCCACACCGTCCCCCCGCTCGCTGCTACGCTCAGCAAGCGACAACAACCTCAACGGCAATGACAGCGTCCACGCCCTCCGGCAGATTCCTCGAGAGTCCCGCGGCCACCAGCAGGGCCACTCCCCCGTGCCGTCGCTGCGGAGCCTGCCTGCTTTTGGCCAGCATCAGGGGGGCAGCCTTGGGGAGGTAAGACAGTGTCAAGCTACCGACACTGTCCCCCCCCCCCCCCCCCCCCCACACACACACACAAAATGAGCTGACCCAATAGTGTTAAGAGAAAGATGTTGGATGAAGTGAACTCAGAGATTGATCGTTGTTTTTGAAACTGACATCAAAGTGCTCTCGTGACCAAACCCAGAAAACAGGCGAGCCATGACGTTCGCATTGAGACAGCAAATGTCAGTTTAACGCAAAATGGCAGCCCTAGACATCGATGAAAACTGGTTAATGTGCTTTGTTCTTAGTCCACCAGCACAGCATTAATCAGAATACGGTGTCCAGAATAGTGGGGGCTCATAGGAGTGAAAAGAAAATGGCTGTATGACTTCAGTTCCCCTTTCACGATTTCAATGTTCACCTGTATGTGGAGGACACAGTCATCTACTCTTTCTCCCCCTTAGTTGATCTGGCTTTGGAAAACGTACATACAGTCTGATTTCTACGGAATCCAAATCACACTTGCTAAATTTAAATTGGTGTTAATTAGTAATAACTCCAAATATATGATCTTCGCAAAAGAGTAGTCTGGTGAATATGGTTTTGGGCCTCGAGAGCCCCTGCATGTTTTACATGTTTCCCTCCTCCAACACACCTAAACATCTAAAATGATCTGAAATGAATATACACTCCTTTGCTGTGATTTCCAGAGTCGTCATGGCGACTTCCCCGACAGCAGCCTCCAGAGCACGGGCAGTTCCAGGTCATCTCATTCCCGCTCGCCTTCTCTGCATCACTACCACGATGACGACAGGCCGGTACCCAGACGCTCCCACAGCCACGGCTACCCCCTTGGACATCGGGGAAGACTCAGGTCTGTAATGCTTACTTTTCACTCTAAAACGGGAGAAGTGTGTGTTGGTATGGGTGTGGATGTGGATGAGATAAACTACTCACGCCGGATTTGTTCGTGCTTCTCATTTTAACCACATCCTGGCCTAATTGGCCTCTTTGATATGCAGAGTTAAGACTTTGTTCCTTGTGCGCATTACCCTTACCCAGACGCTTTTTGCAGCCCACGAGCATACCCTTGAAAAATTTCCCTCAATAATACGACAGTCTCGTTTACTAACCATCTGTTTATAACTCCGTTTGGATCGGATGGTTGACCTGCGTGTTTGTCACAGACACACACACACACACAAAAAAAAAATAGGTGGTTTTCTATGAATAAGTTGCTTAATTTACTGTAGAGCTTTTATAAGATATGCAAAGATGCAAATCAACTCATAACAAATAAAATTAGAACACATTTTTTCTTCAAAATACTGCGGTGAATAAAGATAATTCAATTTTAGAACCAAACGTTATTTCTTCCACTTTGGGCTTCGTGGCAAGGTCTGATTAATGAACATGCATGATCCTCAAGTAACCGCTTTAAAAATCTGTTTTCAAAATAACTATAAAATGTAAACAATACATTATTGCTTGCTTGATTTCAGTGTGTTTAATAAATTCATTTCAAAGAATTTCAAAGCAGACCTTGCATGGTTCTGTATGTGGCCCTTGCATGACAAAATTTGGACATGTTTTTAGCTTTTTTATTGAATTTAATTTTTAAACTGCACCTGACCCCAAAAAAGGAGCAGTGACAAATTACATCATCTCAGAAAACTCACACTCGCATATTGTTACATAATGAAAGTTATGCTTGATGTTTTGTTGATGTGGTGAACCCTTTCAGGGACGATGGTTACTACAGTGGTCAGTTTATCATGTTATCAGTTACAGGTTATCATTATTGGTGCATGAAAGGATTAACAAAATTTAACTCAACTGTTAATTTGTGTGCAAATCTTACATGAAAAACGGTCTGCACTGTCAATTTTGTAATATTTGCTCCTTTTGGTTTTAAGTTTTAACGTCAACAGCAGTCAGCTTCTTTTTTTTTTTTAAACACTTGCTTGACCTTTGCAATATGCCTTTGCACTGTTTTATTATTACCTTTTTGTGTTGTTGTAACAATTAGGCGGCAGTTAATGAAGGTGACTTAACATAGTTAATACATGTTTTATGTGAAGGACAGATTGAACCTTGAACAAATTATTTATTATTTCCATTAGTATGGGAGACAAACTGAAGGTCGTAACGGATTGCATTTCCCAAACTGCCTTCACTTTATGCCGACAGGCATACATTTAGCCTACAGTCCATCAAATTGGACAGGTTAAAATATCAAAGGGACCTAATAAATACAAAAGCATCTTGAAATATCCCTTTGCTCTATATTTGTCGTTCCTTGGCCTTGATTGTCATTGCCTTATTTCTAATGAGATAGCCCATTATTTGCATGGCAAAAGACAAACAATTATCAGATGCAAAGCACAGTGCTGATTAGCCTTTTTTGGTCTGAGAGAGACATGGAGAGAGAGAAGCCAGAGCAGCTGGAATAAATAACAAATATTTTAAAAAAAATAATAATAAAAACGATTGTAGAGCATTCATTCATTCATTCATCTTCCGTACCGCTTGATCCTCACGAGGGTCGCGGGGGGGGGGGGGGGGGGGGGGGGCTGGAGCCTATCCCAGCTGTCTCCGGGCAGTAGGCGGGGGACACCCTGAATCGGTTGCCAGCCAATCGCAGGGCACACAGAGACGAACACCCATCCGCACTCACACTCACACCTAGGGACAATTTAGAGTGTTCAAACAGCCTGCCACGCATGTTTTTGGAATGTGGGAGGAAACCGGAGCACCCGGGGAAAACCCACGCAGGCCCGGGGAGAACATGCAAACTCCACACAGGGAGGCCGGAGCTGGAATCGAACCCGGTACCTCTGCACTGTGAAGCTGACGTGCTAACCACTGGACTACCGGGCCGCCCTGATTGTAGAACACAAAAGTTTAAAAAAACAAATTATAATAATGGAACAAAAAATGTACACAAACAAAATAATCAGTGACTTGTTTCAATAAACAACATATAACATACCTACAATTCAGGTGAGAGTGGCAGTAAACAGCTTGAAGAGTCACGGCACCTCTGCCTTTATAGATGTAGAAGTATCTGTACTTTAATTGAGTACAGAGCCATGAGTACTTCTGCCACATTTGAAAGCAATCGGCTCAAACAAGCTGCTGTTAACTCTGAAAAACATCCACATGAATGCCATCTCGTGACATTTTCACATTCAACTTTGGGTCGCAGCCGCTCGAGCTGGGGCGGCAATATTGTCTCGTTATCTGCGTGTTAACCTGCCGTGGGCTTCGCAGATCCAATCAAGCGCATTATCCTTCACATGTGATAGGAGTCATTTATTTGTAATTGTTAAGTCAATTCTGAAGCGCTTCCAAGGCCAAAATGGCAAAGGAGGTTCTTTGGTCATGGCTACGGCATGCTTGACAGGCAGACATTAGCGTTATCGGCTTAGTGGTGATGTAAATGTGGGTTGTATTAACTAAGAACAACTTTCGCTGTGCAGTGAACCGCATCTATTTGTGCGGAATTGGGACAGAGCCCTAGCAGTATATAGTTGTCTACTCGACACGAGACCGGCACCTATACCGTACTTGGGAATCACACAATTTACAAGTTATTCCAGGCATGATTCTGATGGCAGACTGGTTTTCCGCCACGGTCGGCGGTGTTGAAGGAGTGTCTTGGAGATATGTGTGGTCATGATGATTTGGTGGTAGAAAGCCAATCCAAGCCTTGACACTGGGGCAGGTCTAACGTGAAATATTTCATCCATAAATATATGAATAGCAGTTATAAAAACTATCTGAATCCGATTTCTAAAACCATACCATGGGGTAGCTCAACTCTGGTGGGAGTGGAGGCACACAAACAAATAGGACTGAGAGGTGGGCTCCCAGTGCTCAGTTGAGGGCCCACCATATCGAGACACTCGTGCACAATTAGCGCACTGCATTTGAATGGAATGAAATGAGCCGCTTTGATCAGCCTTGATTGAAGATGGGGATAACCACTCCCACAGTGGCGCAGCCCTCTCTCTGATCTGCGGGCCTGTGCTCATCTGCCGAACTACCAGCATCGGGTCTATTCCACCACCGTGAAGAGCAGCGGTGCCCAAGTCCGGTCCTTAAGAGCCCCTCTCCATCCTGTTTTAAATGTCTTGCTCCTCCAACACACCTGATTCAAATGTTCAGCTCATCAGCATGCTTTGCAGAAGCCTGATAATGATCCTAATCATTTGAATAAGGTCTGTCGGAGGAGGGGGGCATCTAAAACAGGCTGCACAGCGGCCCTTGAGGATCGGGCCAGAGCACTCCTGGTATAGAGTGAATATGTGCGCCAGACGATGCCTAAATTTTGAGGTTCGTCCAGTGGTTTGGGTCAGTGGGTTGCGGAAAAAAATTAGCACCAAGCAGCAACTTCTTTCCTTTTTTTCCTTCTTTTTCCATTAAACTGTAGTCGTCTGTGGAATTACCAACACTAGGTTTAACTTGCCTCCACGCAATTATGCAAAACTGACCAAAACTGTCATGTGCACCCCTGCTAATGCATTCTTGCTTACTTTTGGCATTAGGTTTGGTTTGGGCGTTTGTACATATGGGTTATTTCATGTGTTCAACTGTAAACACAGTCATAAGGGTTAGGTGCCACTTGACTTAGACATGGAAATAGAATTGGAACCACCAGTATAAATCTAGCCTTAGGCTAATCAATTCCTCACCTTGCAATTTCCATGGATGCTGATTGCAATCGTGTAATAAATGCAGTTGCATTGCATTTGACTTAATGCATCGCTGTTCAATGACTTTGCCATTGTTACTGAGGCCAGGCTGGTTGTTGTTTGTAAGAAACAGATCTGCAACTTGTGTGAGCACATAATGGATCCTGCAGCTTCTATTGTTCCTTTCCAAGAAAGGAAATATGTGAAAGGGAAGAAAAGCAGCAGTCAACAGAGTAAAGATGGAATATGCTTCTCACGCATCTGTTGTTGTTGTTGTTGTTGTTTTATTTATTAGACGAACCACTGTTAGTACCTTTGCAACACTCCATCACCTCCATTTAACCTTAATTTACTGTAGAGGCACATTTTAGTACAATTATAGTAATTTTAATTACATTCTAAGTGTAAAGTGCAAGCATCTGTCATAAATTCCTGCCTAAAAATTGAAAAAGAATTCAGGCAAAATTAAAATAAAAACAGTATGAAGTAAGAGTACAAAATGAACTGAAATGGCACATTGACTGCTTTGATGAATGTATTAAGTAGTGCATGAATGTGAAATATCAATCAAATTGAATTGTGCTTCTTTCATGGTTGCATCATTGCTTTTGATTTTCCCTGCTTCACACCCTCTATGTCGTTAAGTACATGAAGTATATAGCATCACTGCAAACGCTGTCATGTTAATATGTTCAAACATGAGACCTGTTACCCTGTTGCCTTTCATAATGCACAAGTCGGACATCACACGAATGGCAGAAAGATGAAAAGAAGCACTCGTCAACCGATTCACTTCTCAAGGCTGCTTTGTCACTTTGTGCAATGTCGTGTCCCCTGCCTCTTGCCTCACCTCTCCGCCTGGTCTTGTTCTGACGCCAGGGTCCAAACATCAACATGCGGCAGTCGTCCCCATCGGTCCCCCGGTCCCATCAGCCCCCACTGTAATTGGAAAGCCGTCAGCAAGCTGTTGTTGCTTGTAGATGGCGATGGAGAGAGAAGGGTTGGTGTGGGTGAGGGGGCGGAAGCCATTGATAAGAAGAGTAGAGTCTAGACGGAAGGGAGCAATCAGTTAAATGAAAGCTATAACGTGAGTGATAAAATTGATGGGGCCAACACACTGACAAAAGGGAGACGGGCGTGCTCCAAATACATCAGCGCAATACTGTATACTGTATTGATCTGAATCAATATCAGTCTTGCTTACAAATACTAAAGGGCCAGTTCCCATGAGAATTTTTTTGAACAAAAATAACCTGGAGTTTAAAACAAGTTTCCAATAGGTAGTAATGGACTTTAAACACCTTTTTTAACTGTACAGACAATGTGTGAGGTAAAATTCTCAATTCCCATAGAAGTAAAATAATTTCACCATTGTTCATAGAAAATAAAATAAATAAAAATTACAACAATGCAACACTCAGTGCTTTATTTACGGAGCAAAGCTTGCATGCCATAATTGAGGCGACATGCCACATAAAATGATGTGGTGGGCCGGATTTGGCTCGCAGGCCTTGAGTTTGACACCTATGTGTGAAACTAATTGAATACTCATTAGAGAAAAATGAAGCTTCACAACATTGTGATCAAAAGACCTCCACATGCGAGCGTCATATTTTTGACCCCTTTTTGACTAAATTCTCATAGCACCTTGCAGTAGCACAATGCTGTGCAGCACAACCACAATCAGAAACAGCTTGTTTTTATTCTCCTCCATTTCCTTGAAGTCACACGGCTAATATCGTATTTACTTATGATATTACTAATGTCATTGACTGTGTTTAATGGGCCACAAAATAGAAATGGAATTTCAGCAAACTTTGTGGCTTCATTATTCCGCACTCAAACAAGAACATTTATTGCACAGTTTGTGGGAAATGTGCAATGAATTACTACATGTATTCCTCTTGGTCATTATTTTATACAATGTTATTTTTCTATTGAATGGAATGCTCTGGGATAGATTATCCAGAGGAGCCTCCGCAATGGTGCAGAATATTGTTTCCTCACAATTGAGGGATAATCATGAAAAGTTATCGCAAACAAATGACAAATACTTAATATCTCCAAATACGCTCTTAAATTTTCTGCTCTTTGAAAACACACCCATTCAACAGATTTTTTGACCAGCTTTGCAACTATAACCTGGAGTTAACCACCAAAACTATGCATCGAAGTGAATAAATAATCTTGTTAAACCTAGGCCATCATAAAACATTTATTAATTTTCTCTGTGCATTTTTGGGAAAGATTTTAACATTGTCTTTCAAGTGTAGAAAGAGGTTAAATGAGCATTGCATCTTATAATTTTCACTTTTTGGGTAAGTCTCATAATAAGTGAGTATTTTTAGAACAGAACACTTGTAAAACAGAGCTGCGGGTGGTGGCATATCACAGTTGTGCCACCCGTGCCTCAATTTGAGCCTGGAAGAAACCTGCTTGTTGTTATTTTCAATTGCATTTTAATTTCAATCGCTTACAGAGCTTTACAGGTGTATCTAGAATGGTATTAAATGCCCGAAAGGAGAAGCGAGAGGAGGAGGAGGAGCGGGATGACGAGTATGCAGAGGGCACGTGGTTGGGATTGTGGCAACGGAGGAGGGATGAATGAAAACTATAGGTGGAGCTCTGCCACCGCTGTAATTCGCCAGCTTTCACCGTGCATGTGAGGAGATGCTGGCGGCGAGGAAGGAGGGGCGGAGCAACAGTTCAACCAAATGGGCTCAAGCCTTTCACAAAAACCCCCGCCGCCTTTCCTTCCCGCTTGCGCGCGCGCACACACACACACACACACGCAGACACGCACTTGAGATCCAGGGTGTGCACAGGGACCACCAGTGCAATATGTCGGAGTGGTCTGTGTGCGTAAGTGTAGCGTGCTCATAGAGGGGCTCGTGCGGGCTGTCAAAGGGAAGGGGAGCAACACAACAACAGCGCCGGCGGCAGTAGTAGCAGCAGGATTGGCAGAGTGTGTGTGAGCGCATGCATGTGTGTGAGAGAGAGGAGTGGTGGAAGGAGAGGAGGAGGGGGAAAGAAAGAAGGAAGGAAGGAAGGAAGGCGGAGGGGCTCACGAGGAGAAGGGGAGCAGAAATCCACGCTCCCCCCTAGACAGGAGGGATCCAAAGGTATTGGGATCCATCATCCCATCCCAGCGGGGAGACGGGCGGGATACGCATCCCTCCTCTCCGTAGGGGGCTTCTGCCAACTCAGGATGACTAAGAGGGGATTCCAACGGGATCTATCGCACGGGAAGGCACCTCACTGTCTTGGTTTTGCCAGTGGATCTTCCCCCGTGGAACACTGACGGCTATCATTTCAACACAAACCTTTCATGAATCTCTCCCTGTCCGTGGCAAAGACCAGGGGCCGTCAACCTCCGGCGGCCCCGCGGACCATCATGTCCGTGACCACGGGCTTCGGCTACCAACTGCCCGGGATCACCACGGTGACCTATGTGTTTGTTTACAGCCCCGGCTCGGTGCAACGGGACCCGAGCCCGCCTCATCACACGCCGCCGATGCTGATGGGCGCCCGCGGGCCCAAGCGGAAACTCTACAGCGCCGTCCCAGGTCGCACCTTCATCGTCGTAAAGCCGTACACGCCGCAGGGAGAGGGGGAGATTCAACTCAATCGAGGAGAGAGGGTCAAAGGTAAGATGGCCTCACCTGCTGTTTTCCAACATTTGTTGTCATGAGACAAAAGACACTTATTTTACATTGGGAAAAATACGACAGTGCAACAACAAACAATAATATCATAAAAAGTTGAGACACAGGTTAACTGCCAAGTAATGGTCAAGTATTTATTTGCTCTGCCTGTCAGTGTACGTCGCTGACATGGCTAGATGAACACATTGTAACTTTTTCCTCAATTTTTCTGACCAGCAAGTCTGTATGGGGAATGTATATTTTGTACTCCATTTTCAAAATAAAGTTCAATCATTCACTCGAAATCATTTGTATGAAATAAATCATTTTTGGACGCATGAAGTAAAATTGGACAATTTTGAGGCACACCTGTACTGCTTTGCTGTTTGTTTTGTGGTTGTATGTGTGCGCGTGGAGAGGGAAGACTTTCACTAAAGCAGAGCTGCTTCTCAAAGCAATTTGTATGTTATCATGCAACAGATGTAAGGCAGCAGAACTGTACCATTTGCCTTCTGGGGTGGGAAGGGAAAAAGTCAAAAATAAGATGTGGAATGTTCTATTTGTTTTTGCCCATTCCGGTTCTTGGCATACAGCTGCTGCATGACAACATGACTGGACTATTTTTCATTCTGGGCTGGGATATCCTGTTCTTTCGTTGAGAATGTCAGAATAAGTTCCTCAAACGACATCACCTGGAGTGTCATTTTTCGGGTTTTGTTGGTTAATCTGTGTCAATGTCAATGTTTCCATGGAACAAATGTGAGCCAGGAAGACTGTACCATTTTTCAATTCCGGGGTGGAATCAAATGTTTCTTGAACAAAATTGGAGAAAAATCGTGGAGGGTTGTATTTGTACTGTTTGCAACCAATAGATGGAAGACGGCAGGACCGTACCATATTTTTTATTCAAGGGCAGGGGAAATTGTTTTCATTTTTTTCTCTGTTGCACATTGTATTGTTTATGGGTTTTGGGGCGGGGTGTTTTTCTTTTTGGTGCCGGGGCATGTTTGGATGCACCAGTCGCATATTTTTGATTCTGGACAGTGAAACTGCTTTCACAGAGGGATTAGGGAATACCATTTCTCATATAAACTCGTGGAGTGCTATATTTGCACGATTTTTAGTCTGAGGAAAGGGGCACAAATTTGTCGAGGTGTTTAAAATTCAATTAACACAGTGCACAGGTGCAGAGTTTGATTTGCATCTTCTCCCCATGCCTGCGTGGGTGGGTTTTCTCTGGGTACTCCAGTTTCCTCCCACATTCCAAAAACATGCATGGCATGTTAATGGAATACTCAAAATTTTCCCCAGGTTTGATTGTGAGCAAGAATTGTTGTTTGTCTCTGTGTGCCCTGCGACTGGCTGGCAATCAGTCCAGGGTGTCCATGCCAATTGCTCGAAGACAGCTGGGATAGGCTCCAGCACGCCCTATGAGGAGATTCTTTTGGGGTGGGGGTCATGCAAACGGCATCAACCTATCATTCAAGAATGTGAAATGCCACCCCCGGAGTTCAAATGGTACTGTCCTATTTGCCATTTCGAAATCATCAGTGCCAGGACTGCAAAAAGTGAAGAAAATTGGGATTATTCCGAAACAGCGTAATGCTATGTCTACATTTTTCTGCCTCATGTTGTGCTTCATTTTTGTCATAAATATTGCATTTATTTTGTTTCTGCTTTACACAGAGCTGCAGTAGCTCGACTTTTCATCTGTCTGTATCTGTGTGTGTGTGTGTGTGTGTGTGTGTGTGTGTGTGTGTGTGCGTGTGCTTTTTGTCTCCATCCATGCCTCACTCAAGACTTTGACTGTAATGACGTAGAAGGTAAACAGCATACTGTTCTTTTCAACCCTTGCCACTGTCCTCCACGTGTCACCCCTCCGTGTGCACCATTTAGTGAGTACACCCGCTGCCCTGTTTGAATCACTGCGAGTGGTTTTAGCGAAGCTGACGGAATGGGCATCTTACTTCTGCAAGCAAGCGAGAATGATACCCGATTACGTGGAATTAGATGGATCATCCTATCTTTTCGACATGTTTTTTTTGTTTCCACAGCAGGATTTCACTACTTGGCAGCAATTGACAGAGTGCCTCAATGGGCTGCTGTTGAAATCGAAACAGTAATTGAGTGCCGTTTGGTGGGCCAAGTTTTAGATTTGGTTATAAAAACTGCAATATTTTGTATACTTACATGACAGACTGTTGGGAAGTAAAAGCAGTCTGGATACCCAGAATTAGCTGTTCTACTTGAGCGAACTGTGACTTGTCACTCGGATACTTTTACAAGGTGATCAATGGTAAACTGCACATGTTTGATACATTACTTTTGAGTGAGGTCTTTTTGCTCTGAAATTCAGTCGCAGAATTCTTCCATTTGTTTGACTTCAAAATCTGTTACTGTAATAACAATGATCATTCCTTCAACTGCTTTCTAAAATGTGTATTTTCCGATTGGAATTATTTTCCAATGCCCATCCTTCGTCCGAAGAGAGTGCATGCAGATTCAAACAGTCCAACTGTGTCAACTTCCTCTTCTCTGGTGGCGTTCTCCCATTTGAGCATGCGACCCCCGCCCCCTCCTCCCAACTGTCCACAGATACACCCTAGCCCCACTCACGAGCCCACACACACCACCAAACCCCACTTTGCATCCATCATTGTGGTTCATACCCACATTAGCTTAATGAAAACACTTCAAAGAGAGTGAGTAGTAGTTGCACTCAGGTTTGACATCACTCACACTCTCTTTACATTGTCCAGGAAGCATAGTATACAAGTATTTGGTATCGTATGTAACACTGTAGACACTATACAGTTACAAAGGCTTCCTTTTTGACTGTTGCATGATGATATGGATCCGCAGACCTTAGCCAGTGGACATCCTTCCGCATGTGCTCACGTGTTCCTAATGCGGTCTTTTTGTGTACTTTAGGGTGACAATGTTGCCATTTGCATTCGTATTACTGATTCAAATGGCAAACAATTCAGATTTGTTCCGCCCAACAAAGCGCAATGATAGCACATTAGTGTAAAACCGTGACATCTACTGAAATGTTTTGGGTTTTTCTGGCGGGGAACTCAAGGGCAGCACAGTCATACGCGGGTAGCGCGTTTGTCTCATAATTACAAGCTACTTGGCTTGAATCTGAGCTCAGAACCTATTGTTTGCTTGTATTATGTCTGAAAAATCATTGGGTTTGGAGTAAAAAGTTATGATCTTCTGAGACAGTAATAGCATTCCAAGAAACAATCATCCGACAAGAGTTTTAATGTGAGGAATAAAACATCTCACAAGCATACATTTACAGTGGTGGCTTGAGATACAAGTTCAAGTTTTTTTTTCCGTGACTATGCTTAAGTATGAATAATTAAGAGACATAAGTTCGAATAATGGAAAGAATTCTCTCTGGTGTGCATGCCTTGGCCACCGGGAGGCAGTACAACACAGTCACGAAGACACAAATGAAGACTTTCACATCTACTCTAAGTGACACAGTAAACTGCGTTAAGAATCGTTCTTAGCAGAAGTTAAAGAATATACTGTATGCCTGTGAATATTGCTTAAATTGTCTTCCTACATGGGTTGTTGCCCCATTTGTGTTCAACTTAAAGGATTTTAACACAGCAACTATCAATGCTATTCATTCGCTCATCTATGTTGTTTTGTCTTACGTGTTAGCGTTCAGCTAGCGGAAGCCAGACTTTTGTGGTTCTTGTTTTATGTTGAGTTTGACCAACTTCCACTGGAAGGGGCAAAAAAAAAACTGTTTAAAAATGTTTTTACTGTTTACCAAATAGCTGCTAGTTATGAATGAGATGAGTTGACTACCAGACAATGCTCATATCTCAGTTTTTTCTCGCAAGTCAAAGCAAAAAAATTGGCCAAGTGGCGCGTATCTCAAAAAAACAAAAGTCAAGTTAGGGCATTCATTTCTCAGGTACCACTGAATTAGGGAAAGACCAATCCTTTATCCCGACGTTAATGAGAACTTTATCCTTCCATTCCGGTCCACACAGCAAACGTGTACAGAAACGCTTCCACGGGCACGTGGCTGCCAGGACCGTGGTGGGCCATCGTGGCAAAACCATCTGGCTCTGTTATGCAACATTGGCTGTCACACTGTGTGCCATTTGCCTTGCCCACGTCATGTTGGGGACATAAACATTTAAATGGATCTTAAAGTTATGGCTAAACTAGCAATATTTGGCCTCTGAATAACAGCTAGTACATTAGCTAATGATGGGGTGAATAGTGGTTGTTCCGATGCGACGCCAAATAAACCAATTCAAGCCGCCGTATTATAGTAAACTGACTTTTTAATTGTTTGTGTACAATTGGTTGGTTCTCTGAAGCGCAAATTTTGAAATTAAACAACCAAGTACATCTTTTGCGAGCTGTCTCGTTATAAAAACGTGCTTGTGAGGGAAGCCTTTCTGATTTTTACCGGATTGTGATGTAGCAGTCTGGCAAATTTACATAACACAGCCCCCACATTGGGTTTCTCAGGTCAGATTTGGCAGCTTGGCTGTACGGAAAATATCATCATGTTACAGTAAAAAGATAAACAGAGCTAAAGTGGTTGAAGCACTATATTGTGATGTGCAGCACATACTCAAGATGTTTGACGAAGTTCTACATGTTTTTGTTTGGCATTGTGTCATCACATCACAGCACGGATCCGCTACACCAGAGGGTGTCAAACTCATTTTGTCGCAGGAGTTAACGTCTTTCCTTGGAGGGCCGTTATGACAGTGAAACCACAAAAATGTTTAATTGTGTCATCGCCTTATTACGTGCAAAAAACAAATTGATGGATTGCCAGTTTTGAAATCATTGAAGTCAACTATAATAGTTTGATCTCTTATTGTTCAAGTGAGTGTAACCAGGGTAACAAAATTATTGTGAAATCTAAACGTAATTTATTACACATAACAATTTGACATTATGGTTGCAGATTTCAGCAAGGATCGTGCAAGTTGACACACAACATTTGCTTTCGCGGGCCACATAAAATGATGTGACGTGCCGGATCTGCCCCCCGGGCCTTGAGTTTGACACCTGCCACACTAAACTAATTAAAAAAAAAAAAAAAAAAGAATTCAGGATGTCTCCATTACAATGTGGTGGACTGCCACCGGCAAAACCAAATGTTGCTTGTTAAAGGTTAGAAACGTGTCACTTTTTTATGGCACTTCATATGTGTCAACCAAAGAATGACCAGTCCCCCTTGAGCCTTGAGAGAAGCTATTTTAAAGGCGGCCGACCCTGCCTTTGATACATAATGCATTTTGTCTCATCTGCATTCATAAATGGATGGACTCGTTAATAGTAATAGTGCTGCTCATTTGCGACGGAGGATGAAAGGAAGTCAAGCGGGTTAAAAAGCAAAGAAAGGAGACAGCGTCCTGTTTCATGGGAGGTCATGAGCGTGCCTTATTAAAGCCCGTATTTGCGATACCGCTCTTAAATTGGTGATCAATGGAGCGTGGAGGTGTCCCTAATGAAATGTCCGTCTGGTGTGTATGAAATATCAAAACAATGGTCTGCTTGTACCCCGAAGCTGTCATTCTGCTTTGCACTGTAAACATGACAGTAATTCATTGGGAGCTAATTAGTTTGTTAACAACCTCCCAGCCCACTACACACACACACACACACACATCAGCGTGGTCTTGTTAACACTTGTCAATCGCCAGCTTTGCCAGAGGAGCATCCTTACGATCAGATCAGACTAGGTAAATTAATTAGAATGATTGAGTTTCAGTATTTGACAAAATCAAAGTATCATTACTCTCGTATCGAATTAGTGATGTGCATGTAGACTTTTTGCTTGCCATTGTAGTGGCTCGGAGACATAGTAGTAGTCGTAGCCTATATCGGGCTAAACTTAACAGAATTTTAATTTGGGCTTCAGACTTGGACAAATGCCACTCATCTTTGTTTTTGTATACTTTTATAGAGAAGGACGACGATCCAGATTCAGACGGTAAATACAGCAGTCTTAGATCCCAACGCTACACTAAAATGTGAGAGGTGTAAATTAAGAGCTAGCAGTAGAATGGAGCCTCTAAAGTTGAACACTACCAGGATGTCTAAGTCACAAGCGACAATGAATGCCCCCTCGCAACCCCTTTTTTCATTCTGTATTGAATGCATACTTCTGATTTGGGCAAATTCCAACCAATATTGTTGACTTCCTACTCAATATCAGGCACTGATTCATGACAATTTTTTCATTTGTTATGTTATGTGTTGATGTACGAGATAGGTGGAAGGGGCACTTTTTTTCCCTACTTTTCAATAATCATCAAAATAATCCTCAAACATTAGACAGCTTTGGCAAAACAGCTTCTCAATTCAGCTTCAACCATCAGTCTGGGATGCCTGCTTTGAAATGGCCTGATTTGGGAAATTCCCTTGTAGAAGTACAAACCCCGGAATTCACTAAAATGGCGGCTACAAACCAAAATGGTCAACTTCCTATTCCATCCCAGGCATGGGTCTTAGAGGAATTTTTGTGGGTGCTGTTATGATAGACATGTCCACCCAATCTTGTCTTGATCAGTGACACTCGAGTTGGGGCAATTTTTTTTTTTTTTATAGACTTTCTTAGAATCCTTAAATTGATGTATATGAGTGAGTTTTAGGGACCCCTAAAATACAAAATAATTTTTACCAGAAGCACTGGGTTGCAGAAATGTGGTCCTTTTTGGGCACGTTGAGACCCCCACTCACAACCTGATGCTTAAAACCCCTTTTTGTGTTTTGGAACAATTGCCACCAAAAAGACAGTGCAAAACAGGGGTGATGATGCAAGTGACGTTACACTCTTGTTGTGTAGAGAACATTCAGATTCATGCAAGCTTTGGGACAGCCGACTTTAGAGGGTCGACTGTATTTGATTTTGAAAAATTTGTCGTCGTAGTGGTGTAGCCTCCAACTGTATGTTGTAGAAAATTTAGTTGCGTCTTTTTTTTCATGCTCAGCTTTCCATAATGTTGCTGTCAAATGAAAAGCATGTATCTCTGCAGGTTTGTTGAGAATATTTTGGATTTGCCAACGTGTCTGCATGCGCCACATGCACAGATCTGCACACTAATTGACAAATGCAACTTTGTGGCTTGGTGATAAAGTGCTGCTTCCAGGAGCGAAAATATGTTATCTATTATTCTCCTGCTTTTTTGGGGGAAATCACATTTTTCACTTTTGTTTCACTTTTTTATTTTTTTCTTCCTTTATTCGAAACACCAACGGAGAAAAAAAATGGAATTGAGTTGCATGAAAACGAAAAAAATCACACAAAACTTGCAGATATGTGCGTTTCATTGGACATTGATGACATTTACAGTTTGAATGTTGCACAAAGTAACCATTCTTTTTTTTCTCATCTTCTATAGTTAAAGATGACTATCTGGACTCAGATGGTAAATACTGCATTTTGTTTATAGGTCATTACTGCAGATTAGCAAAATAGCAATGCAGATTATTTTAAAAACATGAAAAATCCTTTTACTTTAATTAATGTATTTTCAGATTGCTGGTGAACTGCATTTACAGATGCATCTCAATAAATTTTAGAATAGGTTTGAAAAAACGTTTTTTAAATTGTATTTAATTTAAACTGTATGTATGCGCACATATATTGATCTAGGTTTAACTTTTTTTTTAATTTAACCCCTCAAAAAATGTTTTTATTTGTATTAAAATTTACTGAGCTGCACTTGTATTCAAAACACACATTTGTTGAACGTACTCATGCCATAAAGCTGACACTGTTTCGCGAGGAGGAGGAAGAGGAGGATTCTATTTTCATTGATGAGGGTGAAGGTAAAAGTGCATTGTTGAAATTAAACGTGGCTGACAAAGTGCTTTAAAACAAGTCAATTGTGCTGCCCCTGTCAATGATGTGCGTGCCTTAGGCTACACTGTTACACTCCTGTTAATAGCTTTGAATAGCGAATAAATAAATAAATGAAAAGCTCATTGGAGCTGGAAAAATAAAGCTAATGCTACCTTTTTCTGTCCCGCCAATTTATAAACGATTCACATGCTGTGCATTCAGCCATAATAGTCTTCTTTAAAAGTGTCCATAGTGTGTGTCGATAGTTTTCTTTTCCCCTTACCGCTCCTGTCATTCTCCAAGACGACTGACTGACGTGGAAAAGCTCCAGCAGTGATTGGAGGCTGTGTGTGAGATCAATATGTGTAGTCAGCTTTCATCCACACACGCACACAATCACACGTGTGGCGTGCCTGCCTTCCGCCGCTCAGAAGGGTCGTCCACATGCGGCTCCTTTTAGCACACTGTCTCAGAGTAATGAGCTCGGCTTGCCTTTGTGCATTTACTGACCACCACTGGAGCACAACACGAACATACACTACGGGACTGTGTGTTTTAGTGTGTTTCGAGTGTGTGTGTTTGCGCACTCTCTCTATATATATGTCCATATGCCTCCCGCTCTTGTACATGCTCACGCTAACCTTGTTGGCCGTTTTTCCCCCCACCTTATGTCTTCCCGTTCTGTCTTTATTGATCTAATCCCATGGTCTAAATGGTCATCTCAATGAAAAGGCGACTCGCCATCGCCATGGTCACCGCAGTAATCGCACAGAGCTGCCACAATCACTGCAACCTGGTTTAAGTTTTGTAGTCGGCATATTTTGGTTTGCAGTGGTGTGCGATCTCAGTGGAACAACGAGTCGTAGCGTTGCTACTGTCGCTGCTCTGCTTGTACACACCCCGTCGCATGTGCACTGAAATAATCAGAATACGTATGTTGTATTTTCTATGTATACAGTATATGCGTGGAGGTTGCGAGACAGCGATGAGTTTTATTTCCCTTTTTTTTTTTTCAACAGTGTAGAATTGTCAGTTTGTGCGCAATTCCGCATTCACAAACTCAATCTGATCTCGATTTTTATACATCGAGAGTGTAGTGACATCCGACAAGTGGGACTTTGATCAGAAGTGCTCAAATACGGCCCGGTTGTCGGTATCTGTGAATAGTTTTACAATTCTTAGCCCCTGTAATTTTCCAAATAAATCGATAAAGAATCTTAACACACTCCACACCACTGGATGGTCACTCGGAAAAATCTTGACTGACTTTGATCGGAAGGGGGCGGCAATCTCAAATGTGTTCCAATTGTCCATATGTATGGACACTGCTTAAGAATTAGCAATCGTAAATATAAAACAGGTTTAAAAGCTTTACCATGCCCCAATAGTTCCCACACATAAAAAATAAAAAGTTACCATGGAGGCATAATTGCACGCCGAATGCCTACTTTTCCTCAGCAAGTGATAGATTGAAGCGAATTCCTTCACCAGTGTGAAAGCCAGCTCACACACACACACACACACACACACACACCCTTAGATATTACATGCACCTTTCCGCCCAACGCCATTATAAATCTTGCAGACAGCCGTGAAAATGAAAAGCAGCGCAAGTAACGTTGCGATTAGACATTCACAAACATGATTAATGGGTTTGCTTTGTGCTCCCGCTATGTGCGGAATATAAACGCCGTCATGGCCGCCGCTATGACCGGCAACACAGATGTTTGATTCTGCCTTCATGCCGCCGCTACGGCTGCTTGGATGACTGGGAATAAACATTGCATCTGTCGCCACTGGCAAATGTTGCAATACAGACAGGGAAGAGCTAAAAGCTTTTTTTTAGTGCTGTTGGTTTGCAGCTGTCATCATGTATGATTGCACATACAGTACAGTGTGCACTGTAGTGTGCTTTCCTGCTTTGTGGCCAATGATAAGAGCCAGCAGACTGTGCGAATGAATAATACATGATGCTATTTGGAGCATGCAAGTTGTTATTGTTTAGAAACAAATGCATATGCATGTAGGTTACTAAGCAACGAGCAGACAGACACTCTCGATGGACAAATCCATTTGTTTTCTCATTCGCCTTGGTTTGTGAGATGGCTCAACTTTCTGCTGTTTAGCGTCTGCTGGCAAACCAGCTCAGATGGTGCTAATTGTGAATTTAGACACCAGCCCTCCTCTGTAATGAGAGTTGTGTTCCTATGGTAGTGACATAACTTAGAAGGAAGTCGGACTATACCGACACCACAGGGTCACAAATTTAGTAAGGCCTGACCGATATGGATTTTTGGAGGCTGATGCCCATGCAGATTTTGTGCAGTAAAAAAAAGAATCCAATAAACATATGACTTGATTTGTATGATTTTTTTTTCTTGAAAAGCTAGACCTTTACTTGGAGAGAGAGAGAGAGAGAGATACAGACACACACACACACACACACACACACACACACACATTCATACACAGCTCACATAAACTAAGAGAGGAGGACCTTACAGTAGTATTTAGGATGAAGTCGCAACGTGCGGGATTCTTTCACTGACTTAAATTTAAAGCGTGTATTCCACTAAGCGGTGAAATTTTGTTCGAAATTTATTGGCGGCGAGAATACCTTTAAAGATGTTTGCTAATATCTCTACGACCTCAAACGAACCCTGACAAAAAACAAAAAACAAAAAAAAACTGTACATACACTCACAAACCTTGACCGTTTAATGGGATACACGTTTAAATAAGTCATAATTCTGGTAGATAATTCAATAAAAATGCTTTGTACTTTAAGTTGAGAAATACAGGATCATGCAGTGTAACCCACACATATTCCTGAAAACTTGTGAGTTCACCATCCTCTGCCATTGACAATGACTCATATTTTGCTGTTTTTGTCGTCACACCTGCACCTGTGCACTGTGAGGCATACAGGCGAACCAATCAACCACCATCCCGCCCTGCCCTGTCAGATATTAAAGTAATAATATCCATCCATCCATGCATTTTCCGAACCGCTTGATCCTCAATAGGGTTACAGGGGGTGCTGGAGCCTATCCCAGCTGTCTTTGGGCAGTAGGCCGGGGACACCCTGAATCGGTTGCCAGCCAATCGCAGGGCACACAGAGACGAACAACCATCCGCACTCACACTCACACCTAGGGACAATTCAGAGTGTTCAATCAGCCTGCAATGCATGTTTTTGGAATGTGGGAGGAAACCAGAGTACCCGGAGAAAACCCACGCAGGCCCTGGGTACAACATGCAAACTCCACACAGGGAGGCCGGAGCTGGAATTGAACCCGGTACCTCTGCACTGTGATGTCGACACGCTAACCACTGGACCACCGGGCCGCCCTAAGTAATAATATATATACATAAATAATAATGTTTTACTTTTAATTTCTTGAGATTCAATGAAAAGAAGACAGAGGTGATATTGTTTGGTCCCAGTGGCCCTTGTACATTCCATCCTGTAGACTTGGGCCCCCTGTCTCCTTATCTTAAGTCAACAGTCTCAAACGTGGGCCTTAAACTGGACAGTGATTTCAAACTCGATCGGCAAATTGGTGGGTGCCGTTGTTAAATCCAGCTTCTTTCACCTTAGACAGCTGGCCAAAATAAAACCTCTCCTCTCACATGAACACTTTGAGACAGTAATTCATGCCTTTGTCACATCCCGGCTCGATTACTGCAATGCCCTTTACTTTGGAGTCAGCCAGTCCTCCATTAAGCGCCTCCAGCTGGTCCAGAATGCCGCCGCTCGCCTCTTGACTGGTACTCGTAAGAGGGAGCACATAACTCCTACTCTGGCATCCCTTCACTGGCTCCCCATTCATTTTAGAGTTATTTTCAAGATCCTCTTATTTGTTTTCAAATCTCTGAATAATCTCGCGCCACCTTACCTCTCTGAGCTCATCCGTCCCTACACACCTGCCTGGCGCCTCAGGTCTGTGGACCAGACTTTATTAGAAGTACCAAGAACTAAACTGAGGCTCAGAGGGGATCGAGCTTTTTCTGTTGCTGGTCCCTCTCTCTGGAATGACCTCCCACTGAACATTCGGCAAGCCTCCTCGCTGCCCATCTTCAAAACCCTCCTCAAAACTCACTTGTATTCTTTGGCATTCGACTCAGCATGACTTAGATTTGTTCTTGATTTTACTGTTTAGTGCTTTCTACCGCCTTTATTACCGATTTGTCTTACTGTTTATTGTGCATGTTAATTTGCTCCATGTACAGCACTTTGTATGCAGCGATCGCTGTTTGAAAGTGCTCTATAAATACTGTTGACTTGACTTGACTTGACTTGACTTTTATATAGCATGCACATTTCCTCCAGGTCCCTGACAACTGAATTTGAAATTCATCCATTCGATTTCTATTGTGCTTCTCTCTCGGTGAGCTCGACTCTATTCCAGCTGACTTTAGGAGAGAGAAGGGTTGCACCCTGGTCTGGTCGCCAGACAATCGCAGGGCATGTGTAGAAAAACAACCATTCACACTCAATTTTCCACCATTGGACTGTTGAGAGCCTTCGGTGAACCTTACATGCATGCTTTTGGAATGTGGTAGAGTATCCGGAGAAAATAAACACAAACACACACGAAGATGACATCTCAGAGATTCAAAACAACAGAGCCGCTGAACTGAGTGGCACGTGTGCTTACTAAGAGCTTTGAGCAGAGCACTTATTTTTCTTTAAAAATTTTAGATTATTTACATTTAAATTTAAAATTTTAGATTATTTTATTATTTAAATTTTAAAATATGAGCAGTTCCTCTACAATGTTTCATTTATGGCTAGACTCCCACACTTTGATGAAAAAAATAATAATAATAATAACAATAACGTCTGTTAGTCAAAAATCTATCTAAATTCTACGACTTCCCAGGCATATTTTTTTAGTACAGTGAAAAAGAAAAAGAAACGGTTGTCGCTCAGAACCATCTGGTCAGTGTCGCTCTGTCATGCTGTCAACAGAGCATCCTTGGCTCCGTCTGTATTCGCTAATAGTCATGCATTATGCTCTTCCTCTTCATGTTTATTCATCAACTGATTACCTCTGCAATTGCTATTTTGGCTCTTTTGTCAGGACCTCCCGGGGGTGGGCGGGTTGGCTGCTGCATATTTTGTAAATCAAGAACAAAAAAGTTTGTTGCGGGAGCTGGGGTTTTAATTTGCAGTGACGGTTAAGTGCTGGGCTAAACAAACAGAAACACAAGGCAAAGTAAATGTGAGGGCAGAATAGGAAGACAGCTGGTGAGATCTGCAGGGAGCAGGAGAGTGCGTGGGCGGGACTTTGCGCCCTGCTGACACCATGATTGGACAGCGAGATGGTCAACTGTGACTTCTGTGACCTTGCCTGGTACTTGAGCAAATACAGCAGTTGTGTGGCTACCGAAAACTGAAAAAAAGGATGCAATTGTTATTAGTGCAGCACTCAGACAAGAAAAAGGAAAAAAAAAGCGGTCCTGCGTCACATGCAGGATGTGCGGGTGCGCTGCACCTATTTGTTGAAGCCCTTAGGAGGTGCACTGGAATGAGTTCTGGGCGAGCTTGGTAGAAAACCGCGGGCGTAGTTTTCAGCCTTTGGCCTTGGGAAAATACACAAGACAGGAGAGTGCTGGGCATGCCGCCAAAAAAGAGAACAAATATTCTTGAAAGAATGTGGTGACTAGGGACAAAGGGGGACCCCATCAGAGAGCGTGTCCACCCACAAGCACATGGCCAGTGGAGAGGACGAAAAGATGGCAGGGGCCAAAAGATAGTTCCTGTCATCTGGCCAGAGGTGGAACAAAACAAAAGCAGCAACCAAGCGAGACAAAAGACGAGAGAGAGCAAAAAGGAAGCGGCATCAGCTTTTACAGGCTGCAAACTCAAAACCGCAACCGTGGTGCTGTTGAAGAAGTACAGTCAAGTTAATCTCAGCCACATCTTTCAAAATTATACGTTGCTTATAATACATCTTAGAAACCTAACAAATGTTCACTCAATCAACCACGAATGATTCTGAAGAAAAAAAAACACAATCTAATTCAAAGCTCTTACTCTTCTCCATGACTAATTATTCATCTAGATCACGTGTGTCAAACTCAAGGCCCGGGTGCAGAATTTGGCCCGCCACATCATTTTATGTGGCCCATAAAGCAAGTCGTGGGTGTCAACTTCCATGATGCTTGCTAAAATCTGTACCGAAATGCCACATTGTCATGTGTAATAAATAAGGAGATTTTGCAATAATTTTGCTCCCCTCTTTACACTCATTTGAACAATAATTGAACAAACTAATAGTTGACTGATTTCAAAACTAGAAAGCCATCAATTTTTTGTGGACAAGTAATAATACGATGTGATGATGAAACGTCTATTTGGTTTCTTTCATACGTAACTCCAGAGTGGCCAGCGACAAAAATGAGTTTGACACCCCTGATCTCGATACTGAACAATCTGAAACACTTTTGCAGTGTCTAAGTTATTCTAAAAAGTTCGGAAACACGAGATTGCTCATTTTTAATGGTTTCCCCAAGTCAAGTCACATCACCCAATTCCGCCACCAGTGCAAAATTACAGAACATTCTCTTCACCCAACTGATGAGGGGGTGGCGTCAGCAGCCTTTTTCTTATTTGCACCTAAAGCAAGGACAGATTTTCTAAAACTAAGTCAGCTGCCTATTCGGCAGGCGGAGGCGAGCGGTGGAATCCCTCTGAGTCATCCTTTTCCTCCCTGTCTGACACTCCCGCCCACCGGTGCTTTTCCTCTTTTTTTGTCTTCCTCCTCTGACTCGGGTCGTCAATCACTGAAAGCTTTTGTCGCCAGCATCGCCTGGTTTTGATGTATGTACCCGTCTGCTCCTCCTCCTGTTCTTCTCAGCTGAGTCTAGGTGAGGCTGCTCCAACCTCCTCATCCTCACCTAGTGGTGAGAAGTAATAATGTGCCTCTTTAACGGCTTTAAGTCGATTGTTCAGGTGTTTGTACTTACTTACGTTTTACTTTTACTCCCAACATTTGAAACTTACTTTGTCAACATATGCTCATTCTTTTTTTCCCCCCAAACTCTCTATGACATAAAAAAAAAAAAAAAACATAAATAGGAACGGGTAAACTCCAACCACAGTTGAGATCTTGATTTTTGAGCTCTTTGGGGCAAATAAAGCAGAAAGAAAACACAGCAGCAACATGGACCAAAGTGAATCGGGGCACATTAACAACGCATTATGAATATGGTGCAATAAATCCTTGTACTTCTGATGGAAGTTCTTCATCTTGCATTTAGAAGAAGAAGAAAGCATATAAGAATAACAGTTCGGGGAAATAGATTTCAGTTTCCACAAGTATTAACTGCGCCAAAAGGCGCATCACCCACCAGAATTGTGCTTGTGGCTGTAATGCGAAATGGGATTCTGGTTTAGGTAAGCCATTTTCAACTAAAAAGAAAAATGCGAACATAGTTATTAATCGTGTCACTGATGGTGTTGTGGTACACTCGCCTGATTTGCGTGCGGGTAGCGTGGGATAGGTTGTCACTCTGTGACAGTGTGAGTGTGAGCGTGGCTGGTTGTTTGTCTCTATATATGCCCTGCGACTGGCTGGTAACCAGTTCAGGGTGTGTCCCGCCTACTGCTCGAAGTCAGCTGGTATAGGCTCCAGCAACTCCCCACGACCCTCTTCAGGATAAGCGGTGTTGAAAATGGATGGATGGATTAAGCGGACATTTCGTCAGCCTTGTCTGCTGCGGGGGGCAGAGCATGTTCCATTTGAAAAACGTTTTGAGTTTCCAAATGGCCTGATTGAAGCCGTGCGCTCGGAGGGTATTTCCGAACGCAACCATGATGAGGGAACGGGTATTTTGGGGGCCACGATATCTCATGTTTATGGTCTTGATTTTTGCAAAGCAAAGAAACCTCCCGCCCGAAAAAAAATGTGAGTGCTCCAATTTAGAAGGAAGAAAAATAGCAAGAAAAGCCACAGAATAGCGAGGTAAAACTGCAATAGATTAAGTTATGGTCATAAATGAAAATCCTGTGATTACGTGAAGCCAAAATCACTGAAATGTGAAGTAGCGAGGCAACATTGTACCTTTGCCATAGTCTTTTTTTATTCCCCCACAAGTATATTTCTGCTTTTGCCATCTCTGTCTTCACCTCTGCAAAAGAACACAGCAGCATTAAGTCCTCTCAGCAGGACATTAAGACATATTCACTCATTTATGACTAATTACTGATTGATGTTCTCTGACTATTCTTGTGTGCGGTTCAGTCTCATTAAAACGTGACTCTGCTCTGCTCTATGTGTGTGAACATAACACTGACTGGAAGTGAAGTGTAATAAAGAGAGCAGGCAAGCAAATCTAATAACAGCTCCATTCTGCTTATTGGATTTCAGACTCCTCGCTCAAGTCTCTCGCACACTTTGTTTCACTAGCATGTGCCAACATAGGATCAGCCATGTACCGCTAATTGAGAACAGCCTGACTCAGCAAGTCTTCTACGCGCGCATCGGCAAATGACAAAGGTGGCATCGCTTCCGGTTTTTGTTGTTGTTGATGTTTATAACTCTTTATCCCAGTGGCATAGATCCTCCCCTTTTGTGAGCAGCAGCAGAATCAAGTTTCCACAAACAGAACCAAAACACCAGCAATCTGATCTGACTTGGCCTTGACATGGAGCATACGTGGAGCAAACAATCATGATTTTTAGATGCATCTTACCAAGTGTGATGTGATTAGTGGAAAGGCAGGAAGTGACAAATGAGAACACATTTCTTCTCTTCTCCTACAATGCAAGCAAATGACAAAACCGGATTGTTAGGAATTCCTAGACGAGGCCCCTTGGGGAGTGTCCTGCAGCCCCGTCAAGGAACAATACCCACAATGGAATTCTACCACTCCAGTTTTTGCAATGTTTGCAGGTGATGTTGTATTCAAATGATATTCCAATACAATAAACGTGTTGAGTATTTAAGACAACAAATAGGAAGTACCAATACAATGGTCGAATAGAAACAGCAACACGAGGTCGTACTGCCGTCGACCCGTGAGATCAGAAAGTCAGGTGGCCACCTGACTTTCTGATCTCACGGGTCCCCCAGTGAGATAAACAGGGCCAGCACCTCGTTCCCAGGAAGAAATGCCTATTCTAAAGGCTATGTCCCTATGTGATTGCATCATTTAGTGTCAACAGTGTTAAAACAGGTGGAGGGCCCCTAATTGCCTCGGGGAAGTCGTTTGGACAAATCGTCGATAGTCATGCATTTTTTTTGTGCCATTATTGGCTGGCAACCAGTTCAGGGTGTATTGTACCCCTCGCCCCAAAATCAGCTATAAGAGGCTCCAGCTCACCCGTATCCTTAAATAAGTCCAAGCGCGATAGAAAATAAATGACTGAAGAAAAACAAATGTAAAAATGGCGCATTTTGTGCATAGTGGGCCGCGATGAGCGGATCACTGCCGTTTCCTGTCAAAATATCCTTGAGGAATATGCTGCGTCATCACCGATTTGTCCTCTTGTGACCCTACTAAGATGTTACATAAAGCCGGCCGAGGTATCGTCGCTTCCCCTGGCAAAGGCTTCCATTTTCACGTCTTTGTACTGTGTGACAAGCGCAAATGTAAAGGCTTTGACTTTTGCCGATTGTAGCATGGGAAAATGTTTCCCTCATTCATGCGAGGCAATTATTCTCGCATTGTGTGTTTGTGTGTGTGTGTGTGTGTGTGTGTGTGTGTGTGTGTGTGTGTGTGTGTGTGTGTGTGTGTGTGTGTGTGTGTGTGTGTGTGTGTGTGTGTGTGTGTGTGTGTGCATGTGCGTGTGTGTGAGTGGATGTGCATTTAGACGAACAAAGATGCTGAGACTGCCGGGAGTAAATGAGTGACACAGCCTGATGCGATAAGGAAAATTGAAATGAGCTCCGCTCGTTTAAAACTAAATACAATCACTCATGCTCACATGCTCACACACACACACACACACACACACACACACACACACACACACACACACACACACATACACACATTTACACATTCGCACATTTTTGGGGATGCTTTGCTGCTTGCAGCAAGAAAGGGCGGTGATATATAAATAGCCGTTCAACTTCACACGAGTGCTATTTCGGAACCTTGCCAAGAGTCGTGACTGACTTAAGCAAGGGCAAAACTCAAAGTAACATCTCATCACACACAGAGGAATACCTCCACCAATCTTTTCACCACAGATACGGAGATACGCATCTTTTTTTTTCTCCTCTTTGTCAGCTTGTCTTAATCGCATCCGGCATCTCCCTTTGTCATGGCGCCATTGAAGCCTCTGTAACGTTTCCTTTCCTTTGTTTCATTCTCGCGGGGGGGGGGGGGGGTTCTCCTGTGCTACAGCCGCTATTCCTATTCACTCTTTTGTTATTAACTGTACTGCGAGACACAGCACACTTAATTGTCAATGCTTACAGCGCCGTATGGTGGTCGTGAACTCAACTCACTTCACAACAACCGGTCGTGCACGGTTCTTCCAAAAAGAGGCCTCAAGTTGTTTATTGCCACTCACAGTTGACGTTTCCTCTCAAAGTAAGCGTCCAACAAAGAGCATAGCTCTGCCTTGAAGTCTGTTTAGCTTAATGCTAACTAACGATGCAAAATTCCAATCGACGGGCTAAGGAACAGCATCTGTGTCGCACTGTTAAAGCAACCTTTAAAGCAACATATATTTGAGCACAAAGAGTTGAGGAACATATAAAGACGACTGATGTAACAATACCGAGACATGTATTCCTTATCCTCTGCAAAGACCAAGATCATGAGAGGCTGAAACCTCCACTGTGTACAATATATCTGTATGTCTGTACTGTTCTGGAACAGATTAAAATTAAAAAGATTAAAAACTCCCACCCAGACCAATGTCACCCATGTAATATGTCACACCACGAGGCCACGCCTCTTGAAAGCCTCTTAAATGCTCATGTGTGTAGACAGACACTAAAATGCAATTTGTAAATTCCGTACATTTTAGGCTTAGTTATTTTTTTGTGTTGAAATATAATTTCATTTTGTTTATTATCTCTATTTACCGGTATTTGTTTTATTAACTTTAAATATCGTTCTCTATCAATCCTAATACTGTGTGTGCGTATAAATGTATGAGTACACGTGTGTGTACACTGTCCCTAGTTCACCCGGCGAGGTGATTATGAGTTAGCGAGGCAGGCCATGATGCGCTTCACTTCTCCATGTGCACCTCAGAGCAAGCTCGGTTTCTGCTGAGGTGTTGATTGGCTTTCGTGCCGAACTATTATTTACATGCTGTACAGTTCAGTGGCGTAAGGTCAGGGCCAGGAAGGTCATCTCTGCCGGGACTCGAGGCAAAAATGTTGTAATATCTTCTATGTTCCCTTTGAACTCTAAACACGGTATTGTGATTACTATTGTGGTTGTGGAATCAGAATTAAGCAGGTTACCTCATTCATCGTTTCCTTTTGTCATGTACCAGCCTCTACTGAAATTGCTGTAAAGGTTTGCCAGGATATATTTGTGAGATTATAAACCTGCATTCTTACAAAACAATCTACCTGGCAATGTTACAACTTTGGCAGCGTGCACCAGATATTGATCAATGGAAATTTCATAAAGGGGCTAAGAGGCCATTGGTGAGGATCAATCACAGGTTTCACCTTTGCTGTCAACGGGTAGTGGCGAGAACGGCGAGGAGCCGTCTGTGAACAGACACATTTACTCACCGGTTCATTCACAAGTGTGAAGAAATAACACAAGTCTGTTCTAGCAAGAGATTAAAGCTTTTAAAAAGGAAGGAGAATGGGGTTTATTTTCCCCAGCACAATAAACTTGTACAAAGCTGAGATCACAGAAGACGGATCAGCTTGTGCTGAATGGCGTCTTTTTTTTTTAATTTATTAATTTTTTTCCACAATATGGTCGATATGAAACATGCTGTGCTTCCCCACCATTCTCCATTCATATAATTGAGGCTAGCCACACTGCGCTCGCCAGGCACAGCATTTTACATAATCACTTTTCAAGTCGTAAATATTTTTTTCATTTTACGCGGCAATTATGCATTTTCACCTCAAAGTGTGATGATGGTGGTACGATATGTCAAGGGTGATATTCTCCCAAAAGTGCAATCTGCGATACAGATTTCATTGTAAAAGATAAAAAGTTACGTTGCATGGGAACGTCATAAGAAGTGGGGGCGGGGGCTATTTTAGATGAACAAAGTGAAATGAAAATGTTAACGTGAATGAAAATGTTAACTGTATTAACAGGTAGAAAAAAAAGGAAAAGAATTGAACATAAAGTTGTATCAGTAACAGAAAAAATGTCATATGGTAATAAAGTGAAAAAATAACGACGGTTATTTATTGAGAATGTGATAATATTGTAAAAATGTTATTTTGTTTTGTTTTGTTAGATAATAAAAAAGGATTTTTGTTCCGACCATACATAAACATACTCGGTTCTAGTGTCAGGTGTTTGCACTTGACGGAGAATATCAGAACATTCCCGACTTCATCGCCTTTGCAATTAGATACAGGAATTCATCAGCACGACTATCATCTTCCTCACAAGCCTTGCAGATACTTGGAACTAGTCTTATGACGTCACTAATGGAGCGCTTTGTGCATCGGCCTCGGGTTGCATCACCGTGCCGGAGGAAATACACTGCATCATTTAGCAAGCTGTCTCATGGCCAGTTGCAACATCATACTGCCGTATCCTAGCTACCGGCTGGAGGGAGGGCTCAATCAGGCAAAGCTTCACTTCCATCTGGTGTGTGTGTGTGTGTGTGTGTGTGTGTGTGTGTGTGTGTGTGTGTGTGTGTGTGTGTGTGTGTGTTAGCTCGCCGGGTAATGGATGAGTGTTGTAGAAACGAGCGTGCCGGCTGGGTCCTGTGGGGACGATCAATATCAGCTCTGCATTTATCTCTAATTACCACAGCGCAACTTTTCTCTTTCTCCTTCTTTTGACTTTCTTTACACCGCCTGTTTCTGATTTTTCAACATCTTTTTTACCCCCTCTTTGTCGCACATCATGCACTTCAGCGCTGATAGTTCCATTAGTTGGAGAACCTGCCCGCACTTCAGACTGCTGTGTTTAATCATTAGGAGTGGGTCAGCAAATTTGCTCGCGATTCGGAGCAAGATTTGTCTTTTTGCCGGCTTGCCTCATTACACCAATGCTTCTACAGAGGACTCTTCTTCATGTGTACCTACACAATCTAATGAGATCCCAGGTAGAAGTATTAGGGTCACATTGGAATCATTAAAAAATAATATTCAAATAAAGTCAGACTCCAGTAATCCATCCCCCTTCCATCGCAGGGGTTATATTCCAGACCACCACCACAATGAATTGAAATTCACACTATAGAAAAAACCTGTTTAATTACTCTGTACCAGGCATGTTTTTTGTAATATTTATGGCTCATACTTTTTTAAAGGTCTTCCAACACATTTTTGAATTAATACCAACACATTTAAAAACTGAATATATTGAGGGAGAGCAAGAGATATGAATATCACAAACAATTGTAGAGCAGAACAGATCCCCCTCTGCAATATCGTAGATAAACACATTTTTTTTCCAAACTAACAAACATCATCTCACAATATGCGTCAAAATTATGGCGAAAGATCTACATTATAAAATATACCCACAGCTGTTGCTTTTTGTGGGCACAAAAAGCAGGATTGAAGAGGATTTCACAATCAATCATTTTTTACAGTATTTCCTATTTCTTGCACCATCTTGCGGTTGATGGTTGAATCACATCCAATATAAAGAAGAGTTACACCAAAATAATTATTAACTGTTAAAAAAAAAAAATCAGCAAAATAACAGGAACACAAACCAGGAACCTGTGATGGAGGTTGTAATATTACCAAAGTACAATTGTAATATTCAGAAATATAAAGTTTATAATTTACCAAAAAAAGTTACAATATTACATAAACAAAGCTAAATTCTAAGCTTACTGTACGTTACCAGTCATAGACAATGTATTCAAACCTGTCTCCTGTCCCCCCCCACCACTCCCCCCCACTGAAATGAATGCATAATTCTTCAGTGAGTCATAATGTGTCTTTTGTCCTTTCCTGTCCTTCATCGCTTTTCTACGAGGAGTGCTGGGCCGCCTCCCATCGACAACGTCAGCCATACTTGTTTTATGAGCGCAGGTGTGCTAATTGACCGTGTCTTTCTTCCCATGCAGTGCTGAGCATCGGAGAAGGAGGCTTCTGGGAAGGCAGCGTCAAAGGGAGGACGGGCTGGTTTCCTGCCGACTGCGTGGAAGAAGTTCAGATGAGGCAGTTTGACCCTCGGCTAGGTAAGACACACATGCGAATAATCACTCGTCAATACATTAACGGTACACAAAACACATACATATACTGTATGCCATACAGTGTATGGTGATTTTTGAAATATACATATTCTTAGGAAACATTACTTATTTCATGAGGAAGAAAGTCAGAGTGTTAATGTCATGTCGTATAATTAACAAATAAAAGTTGCATTCAAGGCAATGAAGGTATCAACATTTTAAAATAATTGTAAAATGAGAGTAGTTGTAATTTGAGAGAAGAAAACATAACAAGATTCGAGTCTTAATTGTGCAAGTATCTGTTCTTTAAGGAAATTTTGCACTTTTAACACCTCTTCAAATGATAATGCGTAGTTTCTGTTGTAGGAATGACTTTTAACCAAAGTACAAGATTTGAATGAGTGCTTCTAATCTAGTATATGTACTTCTACTGAGATACATGAAGCGAGAACTTTTGCCACCTCTGCTAATGGCAATCACAATTAGTAGTAGAAGCAATAAGTGAGAGGTTGTAAACAAAGTTCAGGTGCTTGTTTTACCATAGTCATTTTCTTTACACAAGTACTGTATCTGTATTTGTACTTAAGTACAGAGTTGGAGTATTTTTGTCACCTCTGGTCTTGGAGAATCTAAGGATCTATTTCCTCAGGAAAAGTGTTTTGTGAGGGGGATTGCAGTTTCCCCTGTTGTTGGGCGTAGAGCGATGAGAAAAGGGCGGACTCCCTAAATACATGATTTAAATGCATTGTCGGTCGGGAAAGGACACGAGGCAGGCGTAAAGAAAGAAAGAAAGGGATGCAGAAAGCAGCAAGACGTATGATGGAGACAACTCTACAGGACAGCCAAGTCAATGCAGCCGAGCGTCACTTTTCACAGGGGGAGGTAGAAACTAGCGCCCGTATTACACGCCACTCACCCAGCAGCATGGACGTGTCACACACGTATTTGACTTCACGTTTGGGATCTTGTGACCGCAACAGAAATAAAAAAAGGACACAACACAGATAAAAAAAAAAACACCAGTGAGTTTCAATGTGCTCAGGAAAGACGATAAATAAATTCATGTCATTTGAATGAATAGACATGTACTTAATTATCTTTTTTTTACCCCTTTGGAGCACGACACAAGGACATTCGAAAGAGCTAACCATTCAAGAAATCTCCCTTTCACCATCATTGAAATTAATATTACGGAAAAGATTGTAAATGAATTGCATGCTTCGTTTGGCTTGAAATAACATCTGCGTACAACATTTTATTTTTGTTTTATTTGTCAGATTTACAATCCATAAACCGCTTGAAACTACCACACTTTACCTCCTGGAGAATTTTTTTGTTTCTTCACCGTGAATGATGATATGTATCGCCTCCCATTTCTAGACAGCAGGAGTCTCTATATTGCGGATTTTCACCCAATAAATGGGAATTAACTGTATAATTACATACTTACATCACCTTATTATATTCCATTGTGCTATTAGTGTGTGGTGCAGTACAAAACGATTGAAATGAAATGAAATGACGGTGTAATCTTTTTACCAAATAAAAGGCTAATTTGTGAGGAACACTGAGGCATGGATAAATTAATCTCTTCCCGAGACTCATCAACTCTGAGTCATTATCACACCCCAACACACCAATGGCTCTTGTTTACCGGAAGCTAAGCATTGAGGCGTCATTGACAGTTAGGCCAATATGTCTCAGCCTAGTGGAGCAGGCAAGACGGCGCCACCTACAACTGAGTTGAAGCCGCATTCTTCCCTTTTTTCTTTTCCCTCTCTGCCCACTTATCAGTCATCCCTCTGAGGACTCCATCACTCTGCTCTTAAAATGGACCCTGGGAAGTCCCCCCCCCCACCCCCCCCCAAAAAAGGAAAGAAAGGAATGATTGCTTCAGCGTGAGGTGGCCGCTGCTGGTGAGACGGCAGCCGTTTATCTTGGAGCAGGTGAAAAATGACGGTCGCGGCGTTGAGGGGAAAGAAAGGACGAAAAAAGGTGTGAAGGAGCTGATGGGGAACATGAGGTTGCAAAGCAAATGCTTTTGATTAAAGTCATTAGGAGTGATACAGGGCTGAGATTGTTGTCTGTCACGTGGTGTGTTTCTGGAACCTTTGAAGGAAGCCTTGTCGTTCGGCTAATACTTTGTTGATCCCAGAAAATATGGATTATTGTGTTTGAGCAACGGGACCCGTTGTCTAATTTCAGTTTGGGGCAGGGGCGAAGCTAGAAATCTTTCAGTGGGGTGGCCAGGGTGACACAACACGTCACTGAGGGGTGGCCATTGGCGCACACGCTCATTATTTGCATTCACACACTGTCACCTAGAAGTAATTTTTTTATCATACCAAAACAAGCATGAAGACATCAAAGTAAAAAGCAACGTTTTGCTCTTATGAATTCCCGCGGACAATGCCATTTCCTTTCACGTTGCTTTGCTTTTGTGTCGTATCGCATCGTCTACTTTTACCTCATTTGTTAGCTAACAATCAATCAGATTGTTCAACCATTTTCCATACCGTGATTGATGGCTCATTCATTCAAACCATATCTAAAAAGCACAATGACACAAAGATCTCTTTATTCTTCACAATTCAAAATGTTGCTTTTTTTTTACTTGGGATTCTTCCTGCTTGTATAATGAGTTTGTTGGACAAGATTGATATATGTGTGCCTTTCATTGAATGAAACCCTCACTGTGGATTGTATGATAAACAATCACTTCTCTGCCATGTTGTTTGCTTGTTGTGTGAAAGAAAGATTATGGTTGATATTGATTGTAAGATTCGGATGCTCTTTACTGAAGGGTGGTTTTTTTTTTTGCATTCAAATCAGTCGTTAAGTTAATTCTTTGAAAATACTGTTGCTCTTTGTTGATTATTTATGTCAAAGTATTAAAGGGTCTAAGTGGCAGAAAAGCCACAACCATCGTCCCTGAAATAAGGGGTGACCATGGCCACCCTTGGCCACCATGTAGCTCCGCCCCTGGTTTTGGGTAATTGATGGGTGCCAAAAGAAGGTCCTCTTGAGGGAAAAAAGAATTACCTGAAAAGTTCAGGAACCTTGGAGGCAGATTGTGCAGCATTACACACGTATCTGATGATGGATATTTGTGGCCAGGTCAGAGGAGTGCTTTTAAAAATGGATTAAAGATGATGCATGGATGGATGGATGGATGGATGGATGGATGGATGAATGAACTGATTTCTACAATGATTAATAGGTTTCCATGCACTCTGATGTCAATGACATCAATTTCAAATATCAGCGGAGCGGTGATTCTTATTCCTGTGCCTCACACAAATTCACTCAAACCACACTACACTACCTGTGCCATAACTTAGACCTGCTTTCACCTGGCCTAAAGTCTAGTCTACTTTCGGTCACCAAATTGTAAGTTGTACCGGGTCCTATAATAGAATGAAAGAGAGCCAATCACATCTTACCTGTTTTCTGAAACTGAGCCATTAATGTGTCATTACCTGAGCCCCGAGCAACCCTGATGTCATTTTCAGTCGACAGCCAGTGGCAAAAAGGCCACCTCCTGAGATGGACAAAAGTGGGTGGATTTTGATGCTTCACTCGTATTCCGCAAATGTTACATGAATCATAATGCCCATTTTTAGACTAGTTGGGCTGCATAGAACAGACCATTGTAAAGAAAATTCCGGGTTCACCTCTAATTCGTGGTAAGTAGTGTAGCTGCAGTCCATGCCATCTCTCTATCTCTCTCTCTCTCTCTCTCTCTCTCACACACACTCACACACACACACACACACACACACACACGTATGAGGGTGTTTACACGTGCTAATGGAAGGGATAATGATGTGAGCCATCTTTGCCTTTCTAATGACGTAACGGTCGTAACCCAATGACCGCGGCGTGCTCATTTTCACCAATAGCACTTTTGTAAATCTTATGGCTGCAGTTGGTTGGGATTTTACCCACACCAAACCCTGCCCCTCATCCTGCTGTCAGCTTGAGGTGTCAGAAGGTACTCACTCTCTCTACTTCAGTAAAATCGCAGATACTTTGGTTCAAAAAAGCGACTGTGGGAAAAAGCAGAAGTGATAGTAAAAATTAATTTTTACCGTCAATTATATGCAAAGCCTATTTTAATACATATATAATAATACTGTACCTGCGGCCATTTAAAGGCACATTCTTCTGTGTGAGGGAGAAAGCAATACGGACGTTTGCCGCGCTAGTTTGGCAAGCGCTTCTCATTCACCGGCGTGTACTTGAATGACTCACAGCTGCATGAATCAGCTCAGTCGTGCCCAGCCTGGGCTATTTTTAGCACCGCCATTAAGAAGTTTGAAAATGTGTCTGCACACCCTCGGAATGCTTAAACATCCGCGTGGCTGCGGCAGTGTTGAAAGAAAGAGGAGGAGAGAGAGAGACAGACAGACAGAAAGAGAGAAAGAGTGGGGATGATGCAAGACGCTCGTGAGGGAACACCTGTTGGAAACACACAACCGGCCCACGCGAAGTAACGTTTGATTTGGAAGCCCTATCTAACAACAATTGAGATTTTCGTTCATATCCACTTGCGGGATTATAATAAGTCTCATAAATTCATTAAATAATCAATTAAAAATGTTTCGCCTTACTGAGCATTTTTTGAGGGTGTGGCCCGGCCATTTACAGATGAGCCACACTGGTCATCCAGCACCCTCTACTGTGGGGCCAATGCCGAGTGTGATTTTTGTTACGTATAGCAATAATTTTGCACTTAGTGTGCAAATATCGGTGATCACTTAAACACATGCAATGTGTCCAATAGATGGAAATCATCTAAATCGGTTGCTTGTTGTAGATGTAGAGTGGCTATAAAAAGTACACGTTTGTTTAAATGCCTGTAGTCTTTTTGTTTTTGTGCTCTTTTTTTTTTTTTTTTTTTTTGCGATACAAGTAGCATCATGCTTTGGGGGTACTTTTCTTCAGAAGGAATTCGGGCCTTAATGAAAGGCATTATGAGTTCCAAATAGCAATGTAAGCAAAAATAAATAAATAAATAAATCTTCAGGTTTCTGCTAGAAAGCAAAGAATTGCAAGGAAAGAGAACATTTCAAATGTATATGGGGTTAATATGAATCACTCTAAAATTTAGAGAGTGATTTAGAGTTTAAATGGTGCTGACTCCCATTTAACATGAGTTTGAATGTTGTTGATCAACTCTGAAGGCAGCCATATCCCCACTTAAAAGACACGAGTTGTGTATTTTTACTTCCTCTCTTGAAATGATTTCATTGGCATTTCACTGAAATGATTTCCTTTAATCTTTAATATGTTTAATGAACAGTGATAAGGTATGTGGCTTTTTTGTCCTCACCTCTCCATTCATTTTTTTCCCCTCTTGTCATATTGTCAGACAGGTCCAATGTTCGCCCTTCGCACTTAAAATGTCATGTTAACACATCCGCGATAGTGGCCTTTTTTGTGTGTCGCTCTGCTCAGTATGCCTGTCACCTATCTTGTCTCTTCTCTGCTGCTTCTTGCAGGGACACCAAATATCTGTTAGTTGTCCACTCAAATGATGTCCTTTGTGCACATGTGCTGTTCGGCCTGTCGCACAGTGAGCGGTTTGGCCCAAAGAGACAGGACCATGGCAAAAACATAATATAGTCGGAAAAACTGCGGCCCACTGTGTTGTTATTGGGAGACAATATTTCGAGGCTCTACACACTGTATGTTTGTGCTGTACAGGCACATATTGACAAGCAAACAGAGTAAGAAGTCGATATATCTGTGGCTGTTCCCTTCATACGCTTTTGCAAGTTGACAACAGAGACTCTCCACACTTCCCTTTTTCTTCCACAGGTACATTTGAGATTATCATCTATCGTTAATTATAATTGTAAAACACAATATAAATATTATATAATTGTATATATAGGCGGCCCGGTAGTCCAGTGGTTAGCACGTCGGCTTCACAGTGCAGAGGTACCGGGTTCGATTCCAGCTCCGGCCTCCCTCTGTGGAGTTTGCATGTTCTCCCCGGGCCTGCGTGGGTTTTCTCCGGGTGCTCCGGTTTCCTCCCACATTCCAAAAACATGCGTGGCAGGCTGATTGAACACTCTAAATTGTCCCTAGGTGTGAGTGTGAGTGCGGATGGGTGTTCGTCTCTGTGTGCCCTGCGATTGGCTGGCAACCGATTCAGGGTGTCCCCCGCCTACTGCCCGGAGACAGCTGGGATAGGCTCCAGCACCCCCCGCGACCCTAGTGAGGATCAAGCGGTTCGGAAGATGAATGAATAATTGTATATATACTTTATTGGTACGCCTTGGCAATGATTTTGGTTGTGAAAGCTGACATGATATGAGATGGCTTATTATTTTGGCAAGGCGGCTGCGGCATTCACCCCTGCTGATTCAAATTTTGAATATAAATGACAGAAAAATGTCATTTTCTTGTGAGTTATCAGCCACATGCTATTACATGTTCATTCTCAATTGTACCACATTCAGGAGCGTTCATCTGCTGGCGATGGAATGGTGAAACATGCACACAAATCACCGATTGTTTGTGTAGTGTGTGGCGAGTGGAGTCAGCAGACACCTTAGCATAGTGTCCATTTTATGGACATTTTATGATTAGAAAGGGGAGCCAGGTGCAGACTGCAAAGCACAGTTTGGAAGTCGTGTCTGGTATTAAAGTTGAGGTGAGTCGGCAAAATCAGATTGTCAGCTCAAGGGAAACCCTGCTCATATGCGTGTGCGTGTGTGTGAACTCCAATGTCTTAATGAGTGTGTGTCGGGGGTTTTGTGCGCGTATTTTTGAGTGAGCGTCCGTGTGTGCCTGTGTGTTGGATGCAGAATGCTTTTCATCAGAAGTCAGTCAGGTGCAATGCGAAGCATCTCTCACTCTGCAGAGGAGCGAGGCACATCAAATGGTAATAGACGACAGCGGCGGCATGATGGCAGGAATGAATCACAGCCAAGCGGCTCCTCTAGAGGAGAAAACGTATTGCACTTGACAAGGCAGCCTGACTGGAGAACGGCAGGTCACGTGCACGTAAACGCACGCGTCTAATCGGTTATACTCCAGTGTACGAGTGCTAGGGCACGATTCACTGTAGATTTCCTTCATTGCTGTCCTTCATACTCATTTCGCACTTCATACTTGCAGTGCCTGAAGGTTGACGTCAACTTGGCAGCCACAAGAGCAGACCTCTTCTAAGGCTGTCCTCTGAGGGACTCAAAGGAACAAAATGTATGAAAATCATAATATAAGTGTGAGTTTTAATGTTTTTTACTATTCTGCGGTCAGGTCTTACAGACACGTATGACAAAAGCATTAGATCACCGCTAACCCCACCTTTAAGTTCGCTGCTGTCATCTAGCGCTTGTAAGTTAAACAATTGCTCGCAAATCAGAGGCAAGAAAATGTTTTCAAATTTCAAAAACTACTCACAATTTCATGGTGAAGAATTTTTCATGCTCTCAAATTTCAAAAACGGGTCAAATGTGACTTGAACCTTACGTAAGGGTGAAGATGAACATTATTCTTGCATTAAGAAGCATTTATAATTGACTAGCTCACTGGGTGTATGTCAGCAAACATCGTTGCGTTTGGCCAGCTTTGACACAACTCACCTCTTGTTGTTGGGAGTGCGTTTGCACTGAATTATTCAAGGCTTCCTCCACTTTGACAAGAGGCGAGGTATTTTCGGTCCATGACGACACTCGGGTGGTAACTAGGAGCTCTCCAAAGGCTCTTCAAGCAAACCCACCGAAATCTGAGTGAGCTAGAGAGAGAATGAGAGAGAGAAAGGGAGAGCGAGAGTGGAGATGCGAAGCAGTTTGCTGGAGGCTGAAAGAGTCTGACACACTTTCGGCTGTTCGCGAAGAGAAAATGCGGATGAGGCGGGCGTGGAAGGCCGGCGTCTTGGAGGGTTCGTCTCGGGGGACCGACCCTTGCATCTAAACTGTGGACGGGACACAAAATGGACTGCTGTCCCGTCATGGTGTCCGAGCTGCCTGTGGTGTGTAGCAGGATCGACGGGGTGGTGACGGTGGTGAAGGCGGAGCAAGCCGGCATGTTATGGCATGACTTTTACTGGGGTAAGTCCACTGGTGGGAAGTCACCAAGGATAAATATTGTGTGACTGCGCTGTAATTATATTTTCCAGGTACAGTATCTGTTCTTGAGTATTTATTTTATTTTTACGACTTATTATTTTGGTTGCACAGTAGCGACTGGTTCGCATGCCCACCTCACAGTGCAGAGGTGCAGGGTTTGATTCCGGCTCCGGCCCTCCCTGTGTGGAGTTTTCATGTTCTCCCCGTGCCTGCGTGGTTTTTCTCCAGGTACTCCGGTTTCCTCCCACATTTCAAAAACATGCCTGGCAGGTTAACAGAACACTCTAAATTGACCACAAGTGAGAGTGTGAGCACGGATGGTTTGTCGTCTGTGTGTGCCCTGCGATTGGCGAGCAACCAGTTCAGAGTGTCCCCCGCCTGGTGCCCGAAGACAGCTGGGATAGGCTCCAGCACGCCTGTGACCCTTGTGAGTCTAAGCCGAGCAGATAATGGATGAATGGATTGACCTGTATCTGTATTTCTACTCCTTCCAATGTCCCAATAGGCTGAATATTTTTGTCAGCCTTTCTGGATGACGACATGACGCAAAAAAGACACGAATAGATAGAATCTTGGTTGAGTGAAATCTTAGGGTCTTATAAGGCAGAACAAAAGGGACACGAGCAACATCATAGTCAGTTTTTTTTCCCATTACTGGTGAGTACAGAAGTTGAATCAGAAATTCCAAAATGGGTATGCAAGTAACCCGCTTTAAATCTTGTCAAATTGTGACATAACAGTGGGGCTATTTTACATATTTACCACACAACCGTAACTTTCGGTGCCCGCCCCTGAGCGGTCTTGTCATTTTCTCTGTACATCATCTACTGGATTTATCCTCCCGGTCCACAGGTTTTGCTTGAGTAATCCTTCAGGGACAACGGTTACTACAGTGGACATCTTATCATGTTATCAGGTTACAGATTATCATTTTTGGTGCATGAAAGGGTTCATTTAGATATATTTTTGAAGGATATTGAAAAAAAAAAAACAACAACAACGTAGCCTTTTGGGGTTTAAATGGCAGCGCAACCCCAAACAGGCCCAGTGCTTGTCGTAGAAGTTTTTGTTTTAGTCATCCCTGAATACCCTGTCACCTACTCTTTACAAACATGATGAAAATATTTTTCAATGGCAATTCTTTTATGTGCGGTCCACACGGAGTTTGTCTGAGTCACAGACTATGATAGTGACATCTCCCTTTTCCGAGAAAACACCAACCTGAACCAACAAGCAATTTTGTCATTTAGCTGTCAGGACTGTTTGACAGGAAAGCCTCTCTTTTCTCTCAACTCGATATCCCTGACTGCTTGACAACAGCTCCCCTCCTCCCGTCACTCTTTACACTGAAAACTGTGACTCAAACTGACATTCACTTTTCAGGATTTGTGCTGACTTTTCTCCACTTGCTGTCCCTTCCCTCACCCTCTCCGATTGTCAGCATGCTAAATTTATCCAGAATGAGACAGGGTGTTTAGAATGTTCTTGTCAACGATTAGAGCAGCAGGGTTAAACTCACAAATAATTTTTACGAGGCTATGTTTTTAGGTATTTGAGTGCCGGAACGATTTTTTAAAATTTTAATGTGAGAGACCAAGAACATAACAGGAAAAAAAAAATCAACATGTGCGTTCTTCCTGCTCTCGTCGATATCTTCACTTGACAATCGCGAGTCTCCTCCCCAAACCAGATCTCTGTTGTAGTACCAAGACCGAACTATGAGAGGCAGCACTGTGCCATAGACTGCCAGAAAATATGAAGAAGACATAGAAGAAGCTCGGCTAGCTGTTTGCTTATTTGGAAAGTATGGGCTGTGTCCAAATTCACAGTCTGGGTCCTCCAAAGGTTGTATTTTCGGCCGCATTTTTGGTCACATGATGTCACTTTCGGCGCGACTCAACCGCACAAAGTGTCCAAATTCACATTCAGCTTGTTCTAATTCGCCGCGATTTATGTGGTCCACGCAGGCTACATGAGGAGGAGCCTTTGAAGGCGTCGAAGGACACAGCCTGCAAATTGTCTTTCTAGAATTAGGAAACCTTGTGCGGTAGCACCGCAAGTATTGTCATGCACTCCAAAAAATACGGCTGAAAATGCAGCTTTTGAAGGATGAAGCCCATGACTTCGGACAAAGACTATGTCAGTTTGCAGTTAGAAGTCCGTGCTTCGGCCCCGCGAGATGTTGTCTACACACATAAGGAAATGTTGAACAGGTTTTTGTTGTTGTTGGTCCTGATTCTTCTGTGGAGATTAAGGAACAAAATAATGCTCTCCCTACCACAGAATAATTACGCAGGATAATCTTTTCGAAACTCAATGATTGATTTTTGGTAGGTTTTCTGAGCAGATTAAGGACGGAAAATGCCTCTTAACACCCCCACACCGCGGTACAATCACAATAATCTGTCAGAGCCATCTGATAATCGGGTCTTTCCTGACTTGGGTCAGAGTGGAGACAAAATTCTCAAATTGGGCCTGATTATCAGTGTGTTTGTCCTTCGCTTGAGGCCCCAATTCACCTAGTTTCGCAGGTTAACATTCCCAGCATGAGCAGAGAAAATCAGATGAGTCAGGGTGGAGGAATGATTTACAAAGTCAATGAGGCTTACTCGATAAGTGTGTGTGTGTGTGTGTGTGTGTGTGCGCGTGTGTGTGTGTTTACGCGTGTTTGTCGGCAGCTCTTATCTATCAACAGCAAGACAGTGTAGGTTAATTCCCCGGATTCAGAGACTGGCTGTGTGCATGCATGCCACGTGTGCCCTTCAGACAAGGACAGCATAGATGGTGGCACGTCCAGCAGAGGATCCGTCATAAGTGTGGCCCTCCGCTAGAACGCGCGTGTTCAACGACCCCTGAGTGTCTTGCAGTGACTCTTGTCTCAAACAGGCTACATGGGTGTGTTGTCATTTTGTTTGCAGAAAGATCTCCAACAATAGCAGACATAACAGGGCAATGTTTAGACTGTGTGTGTGATATTTTAATGGCCTGTTCTTCAATAACCTTTGCCTCCCTTCTGTCCTGGCTGTTTATTTTTTAACTTATGCATTCTTACATCCTTCCTTCTGTGGCTTAAAACTACTTTTCTGTTTGACGTTATCTTCAATCTTAGACATGATACTATTCTTCCGGACCACCTTTGTTGTCTTCCTTTATTTCCAGCTTTCTTCATTCGTGCTTTCCTGCATTCCTTCCTTCATTTCTTCCAACCTTCCTTCAGACAACATTTTGTATTTCTCTATTCTTTGCTTAAAACGATGTGTATGCCTTCCTTCCTTGCTTTCTGATATCTCTCCTGCCTTCTTCTTTTGCGATATGGTGGCATTCTTTTCATCTTTTCTTCCCTCCTTCCCTCAGACCCGCTTTTTATTTATGCGTCCTTTGATCCTTCTTTCCATGATTTGAACCTCATTTTTTAGCATTGCTTGCTTCCTTACCTCCTTCCTCCTTTTTTCTTATTTTCTTCTTTCCCTCCTTCCTTCAATTTGACCCTCTTTTGCAACCCTTTTCTGTTTGCTTACAATTACTTTCCTGCCTTCCTTTCTTTGATGCCAGTCCGGTACTGCATTAGCATCTACTTTGTTATTTATTTGCTCTTATTCACAGGGCCTGTACAAATAGACATTGATTTTAAAAGTGCATACATACTTTTGTCCCACCCTGCACGCTGTATACCATCATGTCAGCAGGAGATCTTTATTTTCTAAAATCCATCCATCCTCACAAATCAAATAGATGCTAAAGAGGTGGATAAGTGGATCGCGTATTCTCTGAGGGAGCGAAACAGGAAATAGAAGTGACAGCCGACACAAGAGAAAATATTCCTAATGTTACGCTACGATCACCAGGAGGTGATGGATGACGTGTCAGACATGAGTGAAAAATTGAGAATTTGATAGTGTAGTCAGCTCATATTTTGTCACACATACATACGCACACACACATACACACAACATGGTAAATTTGTCAAGTATGTTCACTGCCTCTATGTCTTCCTTTCTGTTATACGTTAAACTCTACTGGTTCATTGTGATAGGTCAATGGTTCTCAAACTTTTTACACTAAGAATCACCTGAAAAAAAGTCTTCATGACCAATACCAACCTTAAAATCCCACTACAGTGTAGTAGAACAAAGGGCAGATGAAATAACAAATACAGTGAGAACGAGATTTGAACTTTAATATATGCATTTTATATTGTTGTAAGCCACTGTAACATTATGTACAGTTTATTAGCATTGGTCTTAAATATAGAAAAAAATATGTACTTAATTCATCATCTGGATCAGGGGTGTCAAATTCATTTTTGTTGCGGACCACTTTGGAGTCACTAGTTTTTAAATCAGTCAATCACCTATAATAGTTTTGAGTGAGTGTTAACGGTGTAACAAAATTATTGCAAAATCTCAACGTTATTTATTACACATGACAATTTGACATTTAGGTATAGATTTTAACAAGGATCATGGAAGTTGACACACATGATTTGCTTTTTTTGGGCCACATAAAATGACATGGCAGTCCAGATCTGGCCCCCGGGCCTTGGGTTTGACACCAATGATCTAAATAAAATATATTGTGCATAAGTTAAATTCAAATTTGACTTCAACATTTGCAAAGAAACCGTGTAGAAAAATAAATGCTACGGCAATGTACTTAAAAGTTAAATGAAACAAACCATACTGAACAAATGTACTGTACTTTTATTTTGGTGACACTTGACTGTATCAAAATATTTTTTTGACTGGGCAGGCCATGTAACAAGTCACATTTTAAAATATCATACAAGTATAAAAATAAGTTTTCAAACACTTTTCCTTGGTGGGAATAATTGAGTATCAAAATGTGAGCAACATAGAATCTTTGTTAACCATACAGTTGATGGTTTTAGGATGAGGGTTAACATTTCAACGTGTCATGCAAAGTGTGAAAAGATGGACACACTCCAAATATGTACTGGTGGTGCTGGAGTCTTGTCACATGATTTTCGTTGGGGCTCCTCCTTCACTTGGACTGAGCATCACATGCAAGCCGAAGAAAAAGCTAATCACACACTCGAGGTTCACCCTTTGATGCTTGCTGAGCTGCAATCCGGGGGAATGTTGCGATTTAACAAGCTTTTACCACTGTGTCCGTTCATGGAGATGAAAATCCTCATGTCATTGTGTGGGTGTTGTTTTCTTGGCAGAAACTCGAGAGGACCGCACCAAAAGACTGTTTAGACATTACACTGTGGGCTCCTATGACAACTTCACCTCATACAGGTAGGTCCCTGCTAACTTGTGCTGGTCATGCCCAAAACTCCCACAAGAGAGAAGTCAGTCTCCCTGGAGTGTGTCGCTGGACAACAAATTCTCTTGTGGAATTGACTGCCACCTGAAGGCAACAAGCTGCCACTGCACAGATGAAATATTTGGGGCCTTTTTTTCTTTTTAAAGCATACCACCACAGTGGATCTCAACTAAAACAATCAGCATCCTTTTGAAGTGTAGCGTTGATTTGCTTTAATTTATTAACCACCATGTTATGTTGCAGCTTAACTTTAAAGTAAAAATAAATAAATAAATAAAAATATCCAGATTTTTTTTAAGGATTTTTAAAAAAGGATCAAATTAGCAATTAATTTATTGTAATTTTGATAATCTACAGTAAATTGATAAAATACATAACCCTAGAAAAAATAGGATATTAGTGCAAACTTATCGGTGATTTTTATTTTGGAATTGATAGGTTTGTTTGAGTATAAATGAACACTTTTGGTTGATTCGGTTTTCTGCTGACAACACTACTCCCAAAATCCAAATATACATGTTGTCACTTTTACAGAACATGGAGAAAGCTCAAAATATTTAAAAAAGATCCAGTGATTTTTCCCCCCCCCCTCTTGTTCCCAGAGCTGCATACTGTATGTGCAGTATCGGAAGTTTAGTTTTTGTTTGTGCAAAACTTCCCCGTACATCGGCTTTTCATAGTCATTGGGGTGTGAACCTCGGTGGGCCCTGGACTGGTCGCCAGGTCATATTTAGACATGAGCAATAACACATTTCCATGCATAGACTGGTCACCAGAACTGAATCAGACCACCTGTCATAAAAACATGAAGAGACCATTGATGAAATGCTTTAATGCCTTTCCTTCTCAGGGAGCTCTTGGTGTGTTAACCATATTAAGCATCATATCTCTTTGTTTGTTTTTTAATGAAAAACAGTTTCATTACTTAAATTTAGAAAAAAAATGGAAAAAAAATGTTCGCAACTAGTAAAAAAACAATAATAACCAGTTATGTCATTGTATTTTTTTTTTTTTTTTTTTTTTTTTACAGTGTGTGTCTTTAATAGAGCCCTGGGTGAATTGAAGCCTATACAAGCTGACTTTACATGAGAGGCTAGATAAACCCTGGACTGGTCTCCAGTCAGGGCACATTTCAATTTGGAATGTCCAATTCACCAAACATATGTTTTTGGAATGTGCGTGGAAGCCTAATGAGGAAAGGCACCAGAGAAAAGGGATATAGTATCAAGAGGTTTCACCAGAATATGGCACAAAGCATACCACTGAGAAATGACAGCCATTTTGCGTGACGCGCCCAAAATTAAAGCTGAAAGTTGTATTCAGGTCTATTGAAGTGGTGTACCAAGGCAGAATCATTCAAATTCTTTCATGGCTTGTCAGCATAACTCTATGAATTTGTCCCAGTTGTCATCTCTAAAGCTGACAATAATACAAAAATACATTTTCGTATTCATTCTCTTTTAGTTTGGAGGCAAATACAGTAGGTGGCAATTTCAATTGCAGAGTGGCAGTTTTAATGTGACTTTCCCACACGACGGCCTTTTCGAGTTTCTAAATGTCATTTGTGTCGCCAGAGTTCCAGGTTTTATGGAGTTTCCCATCAGCATGCACCGTACACTTGACAGTCGACAACCATGCACATTCAATATGTCAATGTGCCCATCACCTAGAGGCGGAAAGCCTGATAATGCGTGATCCGAACTACATGTTCAGGACCAAAGGAAACACATCCTAAAGGGCTTATATACACTGTATATATACAAATATACAGTATGCTCAGCCCTTTATATGCCCAAACACGCTAGTTTCAACTTCCCTCTTCACTTCCAGATCAAAATGAAGTTTTTAAGTTTTTTTCGCTGAGCTACCGGACACCACGCTATTAAAATAAAGGGCCCTAGTTTTTCTCTTAATATCAGATTTTTATGTTCCTTTCTGAATAAATGCACTTGAATTAAAGGTTGGATATTCCTCCTTATTTTAATTTTGGTCATATATTTTTTAACTAAAAATGTAATGTATGGCGGGCGGTGTACGAGTAAATCATTTTTCGGAAAATATAAAAAACTAATGATAGCTAACAAACCTGATTAAAGTTAGCTGAATTTAAAAAAGCAAAATATCATGGAAAATGTCAAAGTATGATAACTCTGATGAACAGCAGCATTTTAAGCCAACATTTGACAAAAACGAGCTGACTCCAAAGGTGTGCAACCGCATTAGTTCAGTTGTTTATTTTCACTTCCATCGGCATTTAAACAGGAGTGTGTTGACTTTTCCTTTCCATTGTTGATGGGAAATCGACTGTCTTTCTTTACTCTGCATTATTAAATCATTAAGCGAGTGAAACCCAAAAGTCAGTCCAAGATGTCACTGGCCAGTGGAGGGCGGCCAGAACCAGCATTATGCGCTCCCTCTAACGTGTTCCAGTTAAGAGGCATACAGCATCAATCGGAGCCAACTGGAGATGTTTGATGGAGGACGAGTTGACTCCTAACCCACCGGAGACATACGTAGGAGGTCTCCACACTTCAAATTTCAAACAAAAGAAGCCTTTTGGATTCAATGTGAAACATCTTCGGCAACCAAGAATCCATAGTCGCCTCAATTCAACCATTGCGGATTGTCTATTTTGCTGGCCAGACAACATTTGATCAGTTCCCATCAAGACCAACCTTTTATAAATTCCTGCCTCATTCCCATCAAATAAATTAACTACAATCAAATCCCTGCAATTTTGAACATGAAATACAGAATGCCTGTGGCCTCCCTCTTGCAGAAAGGTTTGTTTCCGATCAGCCGTTTGCACCAGCACCAGCTCTGTGTTGTCTTGGTAAGTCTTGAAAGCCAAGTGATGTGATGCTAAGGGAACGGGAAAGCGAGCGCAATGGTGAATGGCTCATTTTACAAGCTTCTACTAAAACGTTTGCTTTGATGTTTGGAGTGGCCGCAACCTTACCTAGCCAGGTGTGTTGAGTTTGCATTGCAGGGGTATCTGACGCTGAGTGTTTGATGGATTTTATGTTCTGATGACTTTTTACTTCTTCTTCCTCCATTAAAAAAATACATGTATATTAGAAATTGTACTTATCCCCTCGAAAATAAGGTCTGGGACGTCTTAATAGCATCTGGCTCAACTGTTTTCTGGGTTTGATCATGTGACATTCGCAACGTGAGCCTGTGGCCATTTTGACATCATTTTCATTCATCACAAGGGGGTCTTCGCTGCATAAAATGTCAACCTTCTCGGATGGCTGAAAACAGGTGGATTCATCAGAATGTCGTGTTTAGACTAGAGGCGGTACACTGAGCATATTATTGCAAATAATATTTTGGACTTTTGAATTTGTTATGCTTTAAGTGCGCATTCCTCCATCAAATGTCAACAAGTGGAATTTCCTCTGTCATTAGGATCACTTCTGAGGCTCTCGTGTCTGTCACTTCAATGGCGGACGATTGATTCACCCTTAAAATACTACTGAGCCGCACTTCAGTCAGAACTGCTATTTGCCAGTGTGTGTGTGTGCGTGTGTTTGTGTGTGTGTGCGCGCGCGTGCGTGCGTGTGTGGTTCCTAAGTCAAACTTTCTTTTTCATCTGTTCTCTTCCAAGTGATTACATCATAGAGGAGAAGAATGCGGTCTTACAGAAGAAAGAAAATGAGGGCTTTGGTTTTGTCCTGCGTGGAGCAAAAGGTGAGCATTATTATTCCTGTTGTAGATTTTAGAGTTATTTGCTGGACAGGGAACGGGGCTATGCCAGTGCCCCAGTGTTTAACACATCCGCCTCACAGTTCGGAGGCTGGGGCTTCAAATGCAGGCTGCGCCTTCCTGTGTGGTCCATATTTTGGTTGGGTGGTTTGGGAGAAAAGAAAGAAGCATGGAATGAACATGCAAAATCCACACAGAAGGGTCTTGAACCCAGAACTTTCAACTGTTAGACAGATGTAATCTCCACAAGGGCGCTGTACTGTGAACGCATCATATGAGTCAGTAGCAGCTTTGGTCAACACGTTTCTGCCAACTCGCTGTCCCATCTGCTGCTCACACATGGCGCTCGCATTTGGTCGACACCTATCCTCTCACTCTCTCTCATCTTTTCTTTCCTCCTCCCTCTCTCACTTGCTCCTTCTCTTCATCTTCCTTGGCAACCTCTACGTACATGATCCTCTCCACCTATTCCATCAGTGTTTTTTACTCTTTTCACACATGTGCCCTGTTCCCCTAACTGCCCCAACCCCATCCCCATCTTGCTTGGGGGGGCTTCAGAGGAGGGTTATTATGGCAACCACCGCTGAGGTACCTTGGTGGGAGTCTACTTTTACTTCTCTATCATTCACTACCAGTAGAGCTGTCTTTTATTGTCCAATGAAACACACACATACACACACACACACAGTAGCGATGCAGTCCACTTAGTGTGGGCTCAGAAAAAAGTCACGTCAATGACTGTTGGATATGCGCCACAGGATTTAATCGTGTATGTTTGTGTGTGTTTTCAAACATGACATAGCATGCAGTTTTATTCATTCATTCATTCATTTTCCGAACCGCTTTTATCCTCACTAGGGTCGCGGGGGGTGCTGGAGCCTATCCCAGCTGTCTTCGGGCAGTAGGCGGGGGACACCCTGAACTGGTTGCCAGCCAATCGCAGGGCACACAGAGACGAACAACCATCCGCGCTCACACTCACACCTAGGGACAATTTTGAGTGTTCAAACAGCCTGCCATGCATGTCTTTGGAATGCAGTTTTACTCCTCACCAAATAATCCAGAACACAAGAAAGAAACAGGGCAGCATGGTAGTCTAGTGAGTTTGAATCTCGGTGCCGGCCCTCTTGTGCGTAGTTTACATGTTCTCCCCGTGTGTAGATGGAAACTGCAGCTTCCTCTCACAATCCAAAACTAAACATGTTAGGTTCGTTGAAGACTTGAAACTGTGACCCGACAATACAGAAAGAGTCTCAAGTTGTGCAGGTACAGTAGATTTCGAGATGCAAGGCAATAATGGTTCAGTTGATCAAAGTTCCTCCTCTTTCGTCGATTAAAAGTTTCATTTTCAGAAAAGGAACTTTGAGAAATGTTCAAAAGTTGGATTTTGTAAAAGGTACTCCACAAAGAAGTGTGTAATTATCTCAAAATATTCATTATAAACAAATACTCATTTTATAATTCTTAATTACAAGATATGAAGTGACTGGGAATCCGTCAGGTTTTCCATACACAACCCCCATGAAGTTCAAGTTGTGCAATCGGCGCACATCTCAAAAGGGGTGTGTCATATCCTATTCCTTTATATATCTGTAGAAATAATGTTGTGCGTACATTAGTAATGATGTCATAAGTGGCATTGATGTCAGTTGAAATCTGAGCTCAATCTCTTTTTGATGATGCCCAAATATCATCTTGATTGCTAAATCCTTTTATTTGTTTGCTTAGCCGAGACGCCCATCGAAGAGTTCACTCCGACCCCGGCTTTCCCCGCTTTGCAGTATCTGGAGTCTGTGGATGTGGAGGGGGTGGCCTGGAGGGCCGGACTGAGGACAGGAGACTTTCTTATTGAGGTAATCGCGAGCACATACAGAAATATTCATCTTTTTATATCTTGACTTTACGGTTGCATTTGTTCCATGGCCATACTCGCCCCTGAAAAGTAGAATCTCATTAGCAATGCCCTTTTTCTGTCAAAAATTTTCGCTTCACCACCAGTTGTTTAAGGGTTTATAACTACCACGATATTGATGCAAGCTTTGTGAAGTCATCGACAGTGTTTGATGTTATGTGTTAGCATCAAGCTCGCGAACTTTCATTAGACAAAGTAATGTGCTTTGGTTAAATACAAACTGCCTATTTGTGTAATTCCTTTTGTTCTCTGTTTAATTTTAGACTAAACTTGAAATTGGAGTGTCAGTTAGCAGCTTAAAGCAAGCACACTTGTCCTCTAATTTGAATAACTCTTGGCTGTCTGCCAAACTGCGCCACGTGTACAAGGAGCAGAGTAGACATGATCTGCTTCCTCTCAGCTCTTATTTACTTTCTTAGGACCTTTGGAAAAAGCTCACTGGTAAGGCATATTTTTAATTGCAACACAGAGTAAAAAAAACGTGTTGTAACTTGAAAACCTGATCAGTTAAATTGAGTTCATACTGTATCGAAATGGCAGCAACGATGACATGTGTGGCACCCATCAGGTGAACGGTGTGAACGTGGTGAAGGTTGGCCACAAGCAAGTCGTATCGTTGATCCGGCAAGGAGGCAACCGTCTGCTGATGAAGGTGGTGTCGGTCACGCGCAAGCCAGAGTCGGAGGAAGTTGTCCGCAAGAAAGGTAAATACCACTAAATATTGGAGAGGAAACACAAAATCCCTTCACACTGAAATTTGACGGGAGAGGACTGTGAAACGCTCCCTGTTAGGTTGCGCCATCAGTTACTTTTTTGTCTATAGGTGCCTTGTGATTGACTGGTGACGAGTCAAAGCAGTTAACCCTGCCTCTCACCCAAAGTCAGGTGTCAAAAAGACATTCCAACGAGAGCTGTTCGCAACTCTTGAAAATGGATGATTGGGGAGATGCTAATGCCAATGACTGTTAAGCAAAGCAATAATTCCTTCATTATCGACTATTACGATGTTCTCGGAAGCTCCTCAGATACGTTTTGAGACTTTCCTGTACACTCCTCTTGTACAGTCATGAAATGCACACAGCAACACACAAAGTGTTCTTGCACCTCTGCATCTATGATTCTCTTTGCCACTGTTGTCATGGCAACTACACGGCATGTTTGGAATTCAGCATTCCATTATAGCAACAGGCTCTCTCTACGTCTGGGACTGGTCTCTCTCTCTCTCTCTCTCCCTCTGTCTCTCTCTCTCTCTCTTTTTATTTATTGATTTTTCGAACCCTCCTCTATCTCCACTTCACCACGATCTACACACATGCAGAATCGGCGAAGACCAGGACTTCTGCACCATATGAAGGATAGTTGGATTTTATCATTTTTATTTATTTTTTTATTCACTGAAGGACGGCACTTTTTGTATGGATGGTGCAGTTTTTTGTTTTTTGTTTTTTTTCCCTCGGGTCTTAGTAAACTTCCTGCATTTAGGAACTATCTTGCACACCTGAGGTGCTTGAATATACTGTACATTTTAAAGTCAGCGAGATTGCAACCTTGCATGTTTGGAGATGGATTACAAAACTCCCAAAAGTGTGGAGGTGTGATGTCTGGTAGTGTCGTTCTCCTTAGCTGTTAAACCATTGTCCTTTCTCCATCTGTTAACGCAGATGTCGTATTGTTCTCCAAGGGCCTGATTTGCTCAAGGGCTGCGTATGCAAAAACAGGAGCAAATTTGATTGCCCACACCAATAGATGTGAAAGCTGATCATCTAACCAGGCGCACCCAGCATTTTAACTGACAAACAGACAGAATTGCTGCACAGTTGAATTTTACGTGCTATGTGAGAAGTTGATGCAAATAGTCTACGAATTTAGCATGTCCAATGTAATTGATCGAATTTGAGACAAGTTGTGGTGGCTTTTTGTGTGTTTTTAAATACAAAAGGCAAATGTGTGAAAGGCAAATGCAAACTGGCACCGTAAACATGGCTACGTTACCGCAACAATGGGCAAAATGAGAGGCACCGGGCACAATAGATCGTGGGCTGTTTTTGAAATGCCAGAAATAAAAATTGTTCTGACATATTGTCTACTCAGCAATGCAATTTTGAAGTGTCTGGGTGATCAAAGGGCTGATTTGAAGTAATTCAAAGAATGAGTCATGCCATATCACCTATGACAAAACTCCTTTCAACTTTGCCTTTCTGTGCATCCGGCTCATTTCAGCACAGGGCAGCAATTGGTGGCCTCCCACGGCAGTTTTTTGGGGTGTGCTGGTCCAAGTTTTAAATCAAAGAAAGTATGGCTTTTGTGTCGTTGCCGTCCTCCACAACATTTTTGGATCGATAGATTTCATTTCTGCCACTCAGTTTTAATTTAGTTTGCCTGTACCACTAACTCTTCCAATTTCATCACTTGGCACATTGTTTTGCACCAGTAGTACTCTCACAAATTTTTCATGGTGAAAACCAGCGGGGAAGGCACTCAAAGCCCGAAAGACAGTCGTGTTGATACGTTTCACTTCGCATCCATGGACTAAATTTTCCCTCGATGTGATGTTACGTTCGGGAGTGACCGAGAAAGAACACCTCCCGACTAATCAAGCCCGACGGCATGACGTCGGGCTTCCAGCATAGGACCTTGTCCAAATCGGATACGATGAAAACAAAGGCGACTTCGACATGGGCCGGCCATCTACGGGAAGCACGGAGGGCACTGAGCCGCAAAGCCAAAGACTTTCCATCACGGTCTTCAACGTCATGCCTTTCCTCCACAGCGCCGCCGCCTCCCAAAAGAGCCCCCAGCACCACGCTCACGCTGCGCTCCAAGTCCATGACGGCCGAACTGGAAGAATTGGGTGAGTTCTGGCATTTTTGGATGTATGCTCTCTATGGCAAGCCATATGCGCATTTGTTCAATATGCTTCATACGCACTATGATGCTATTTGTCCATACAGTAATGCAGTGCAGGTATGGAAAACACACCACGAGTCTTTTCACTAGAGTGTCCTAGTTTTTCTCTTATTGCGCTGAATTGTCTTACTAGTGAAGTCAAAGAGTGAACTAGTAGACGGACGTTAGGGTAGATATCACATATATTCTATAAATGCTCAAACGGCGTCCCAGACTCCTCTTGTTTTCTGCTTTTTTTTTTCCACTAACTTTGACAATAGTTACTTCTCTTGGCTTGTTCTTGTGCTTTTTCTCTCCTCTGCTGACGCTTTCATTGTCAACAAAGCTTCTGCTCGGAGGAGAAGAGGAGGTGAGTCTGAGGCAAGAGACTCAGATGTTTTCTCACTGCTCTCTCCATTTTGTGGGGCAAGGAAACATTGCCGATGTTGTGCGAAAAACATGTATGTCCATTTTTTACACTAATTTGGTGTTTGAGTGTCGGACATTCCATTAAAGTAGAATTTTTTTAAAAAAGGACAAAAATGGACATACATGGTTTTCTCAGGACATCGGCGATATTTAGTATATTTAAAATATTTAATATTTTAGTATAGTTGATTACAACTGAACTGTACTTAACAAATGTACTGTGCAGGATTTAAAACCACTGTAACACAGTTCGAATATTTCATTCAGTCATTCTGTCATATACCACTAGAGGGAGCCGGTGTACCACACTTGGCAAATCACCACATTACAAAATTCAATGCCACTCGTCATATCATCATTTGTATTCTCTATTGTATTTAGCAGTTTAAAAAGAAATGATGTGCCGGTTGTCTCCTCATGTGTCTCATTGCTTTCTTACCTGACTTAGTTCCGGCTCATTTGCCTTCTTAACAGAGAGACTCGACGAAATGTTGGCTTCCCAGGAGTCCATGTTGCGTTCTCATCCCCCGGAGGCAGATTACCGAGCAGCCACCGTCAAACAGCGGCCCACCAGCAGGAGAATAACACCAGCAGAGATCAGTGTGAGTGCACCTATTCAAAGATCAGCACCTCGTTATAAACACATCATGAATCACATTTCAATGTTTTGTTGGGGTCTGGCTGCAGTCACTGTTTGAACGACAAGGGATGACACTACATGGAGGTTTTCATCCAGCCATGGAGAGCGGTCATATGGCACTACCTAAGGGGATGTCCAGGACCAAGTCATTTGGTAAAACAATCACCTATCCTGTTACTGCTACTATCCATTACAACAGTGAATTCCCAACCACAAAAAGTGTTCCGTGACAAATCATGAGGTGTAGCGCAGGATATTATCATATTTCACTTAACTGGTCTGAAAATGATCAATCTTTATCTATTGTCGGTGACATACATTAACAGACAAAATGATGAAATTCTCTTCCAGTAGGCAGCAGGTGTATTTTAGCCCATCTATGGCATTTCGCATGACATGTTAACATTAAGCTAGCAGACTTTAGCTCAACAAAATAATATGGTTGGACTGAACATTTTGGTATTTAATTATGCAATGTTTAATTCTCTTTTTTGAGATGTTCTGTTCCGTTTGTGTCAAAGTTCGGATGGTTTCTAATAACCTCAACATCTATGCTGATTTTCCATTAGGCCATCAATTTCTTTTCTTATGGTTATCATTAAACCAGTGGACATTCATTCAACAAAATGTTCTGGTTTGGTTGTACACTTTGGTGTTTAAATATAATTTGTACAAATCTAAGTGCAGTACTGTATATTGTATTGTACACTCTTTTGTTTCATTTGTCGTGTTAAGCGGGAGCTCACAGCTGATTTGTGCGGCAGATTGCTTATACGGGGCCAGAGATGCATTTTATAAGTTGTAATCCTCCAAGTCTCACAAAAAAAGATTTTGCTGTGTGAGTCACTCACTTAATACATGTTTAATGAAGTGTTGAATAAGTCAAACGGAGATGTAAAAAGCCTTTAAAAAATGTGTTAAAAGGATAAATTGTTGACTGTGCAAGGTGACAGTTTCAGACATAGCAGGATTAAAGCGTGAAGTAGCCATGGACCTGCTGGGCTGTTTTAACAAAAGGTCTGTTTTCCTGATCTTACTGTAATCCTTGTCCTTAAATGTGGCGTGCCCTGCAGGTGCCACTGAGGAGGATCGTCTCTCTGCCCTGGAAGGTGAGCACCGCTTTCCCCGCAGTTCCTCCATGACAGACAGCCTCCGAGACCACCCGCAGCCTCATCCGATCCCACCTCCTCCACAAACAGCACCTCCTCCGCCTCCCTATTACCTGGACACGGGACCTCCCCCGGCTTTCTGCCCACCACCGCCCCCGTCGCGGACTCAGAGTCAGGGCCACGAACCAGGGGGACGCTCCAGTTTTAAGCCCTCCTCCCTGGACCTGCCCTACGAGGCAACTCATCGGCAGGCCGCCCAGATAGAGAGACAGAAGAAAGCCCGCTCCATGATTATCCTGCAGGACTCGTCCCATTTACCTGTGGAACCCACAGAAATTCCCCGGCCTTCTGCTGCCACTCCTCCGGAGCGAATAAAACGGAAGGGGCGGATTATTGACAACCCCTATGCCAATGTGGGTCAATTCAGCATTGGACTGTACACACCTACCAAGCCTCAGAGGAAGAAGAGCCCCCTGGTGAAGCAATTACAGGTAAGTGGTATTTGTTAGTTGAATTGGTGTCAAAGAGCCTCTCAATCGTTTTTCATGTTGCACGCTTGAAATCCAGGACCCAGAGAAATTTTCTACAGGGGGTTGTCGGTAGTTACTCAGGGATGATGTGAATGTGGCTGGTTGTCTGTCTCTGTCCAGTGGTACCTTGACAGCCTTTTTGCGTGTGTGTGTGTGTTTCTCGTGCAAAAATGTACTGCAATTATGACTTAACTACTTTGTTCGTTGTAGTAAACCGCATGTTGCAGGTGAGGTTGGAGGAAAGCAACTCTATTGTACTGTAAACCAACAACTGTTTGTGAAAAAAAAATCATCCTTGTTGTTCCAGGTGGAGGATGCACAAGAAAAAGCTAATTTGGCCTTAGCAGCTGCCCACTCACGAGAGAGCTCACCCTCAGGACGACCCCCGCACGGCCACTCGCGCACCAGCCGTGCAGACTACTACCAGCAGCAGCTGATGGCCGAGCGGGAGCGTTTGCGGGCCCAGGGCGAGGTCATGTTTCAGGGTAAGGGCCCCTTTGCCGCCGCCATTGCCGGAGCAGTGAAAGACCGTGAGCGTCGCCTGGAAGAGCGGCGGAGATCCACTGTCTTCCTTTCTGTCGGAACGATGGAGGGGACATCCTCCGCTGGAACGGAGGTCCCCTCTCTGACTCAGTCTCACTCCGTCGATGAGCGGATACTCAACAGAGAGCTCGGCCAGCTGCCACCTCCTGCCTTGGCCTTGAGCCCCTCACCTAGCGGGACCACCTTTATCCATCCGCTGACCGGAAAGCCCCTGGACCCCAACTCCCCTTTGGCTCTCGCGCTGGCCGCAAGGGAGAGGGCGCTGACCTCCCAGAGCCAATCTCCAACGAGCAGCCCAGAGCCACGGACTAAACAAGAGCGAGTGGGCCAAGGCGTAATATTCATTGACAGTCAGACCAAAGAGTCTCCTCATGGAGAAGGACCACCCACATCTCCTGCTTTTACATCTCAAAGCTCCAAGGGGTCCACTCCAGCTTCAGTGTTAGTCCCTCAGCCCACCAAACCTCCGTGGTCACCATCAAGTGTATCGTTCCACCAGGAGATGGAGGCTAGGATTGAGGAGAGGAAGGAGGAAAAGACGCGAGAAGATAAGAAGAGCATGTTGATCAGTATTATGGACACGTCGCAGCAGAAAACGGCAGGACTGATCATGGTCCATGCGACCAGTAATGGCCAAGCTGACAGCAGGGGTCCGGAGCAAGAACAGGCAACTCTCTCGACATCCAAAGAGCCAAGCAAGTCTCTCAGTCCACGGACTAAGTCCCCCAGTCCCACAGTCTCTTTGCCTCAGCTTCAGAGTCAGCGTGCTGCCAGTCCAGCTCTAGAGAAGGGTCTGATACAGGGAAGCTCGGAGGAGGACGCGGATCCATACACGGTGACGCTGCCTCCCGCCATGCTGTCCTCCAGTGACGAGGAAACACGTGAGGAGCTGCGTAGGATCGGTTTTGTACCACCACCTGATGAGTTCGCTAACGGGCTGCTAGCACAGGCTCAAGCAAAGGGTATTTTACTCTCCCCAACCAAACCTTCTGTCCCCTCACCCACCACCCCGCCAACATCCACTCCCCAAACCCTCTCAACGCCGATTACCCCAACTGTCACCCCCAACCAGCTTCAGCCTCCATCACAGCTCCCACCTCCCCCCGGCGCTCCGATCAGTGCAGCAGCTGTCTCAGGGAAACCCTCGGACCCCCTGGAGCCCCCACCAGTGGGCGAGTCCGGCTCTGCAGCCGATTCAGGCGTGGAGGAGGCCGACACGCGCAGCTCCAGCGAGCGGGAGAGAGACCACCACCTCGAGACCACCAGCACTGTCTCCACGGTTTCCAGCATGTCCACCCTGTCCTCAGAAAGCGGCGAACCAGCCGACACACACACCACACACACTTCCTATGCCGACGGGCAGACTTTTGTGCTCGACAAGCCGCCAGTGCCTCCGAAGCCCCGAATCAAGTCCCACTTAGGAGGCAGTAAAGGCCCCGTCACCTTCAGGGACCCTCTGCTGAAGCAGAGTTCTGACAGTGAGCTGCTATCCCAGCAACAAGCTGCGGCCCTGGCTGCGGCGCTGGCCGGAGGAGCCGGGCTGCCCCTCGGCGGATCGGCCTCCGTGACAGGACTCGCACCCACCAAGCCGCGCTACCTCTTCCAGCGGCGGTCCAAGCTATGGGGGGACCCGGTGGAGCCCCGCGGGCAAGGAGTTGGCCTCGGTCTTGGAAGTCTGGGCAACCTCGGCGGGCCGGGACTAGGGCTGGGTGCTGATGAAGGAGCCAAACCCTCTGTGATGGGGGAGCTCAGTTCACGACTACAGCAGCTCAATAAAGACACGCGGTCATTGGGGGAGGAACCGCTGGGGGCATCACTCGACCCTGGGAGGAAGTCTCCTGTAGCAGGTGCCAGGTAAGAGGACAGATAAACTTTGGAAATCCATTTTAAAAAGTGGAGCGTCCGTTGCTTCATAGTTAAACACGTTTGCAATAAATCAAGCTCAGAGCGGTTCTTCCAACAATTACTGTTGGTATATGTTTGAGTGTTGCGGGGAATGCCTGAGAGAACAACAAAGTGCTTTTTATTTCTGCAGATGTGAGGACACTGGAGAGAGTAAACCCTAAGGTTGTAGACGCTAGGGTAAACGTTTTTGCTTTTTAAAAACACCGTTTCCTTACCAGCTTGTCAACTAATCCTGCTGGAGACTATTCCCTTATACACACTCATTTGTACATTGTTTGTTTCCTTTTGTTTAATACTGTATTTCCTCACATCGCGGCCTCCACGCTAACCGATGCCAGTGAATTGTCAGTTGTGTCGTCCACAAACCGAAGCCGATTTACATTATGAAGAACAATTGACATTAGGCTTCAAACAGGAAGTGGCCACTGAGTTTAGCATGTCAGAGAGTATCATCAGCGGGTTGCAAAAGAAATAAAGAGAGACTGGAAGAGGCACAGAAAGGAATATAAGTGCACGTCTGTGGACATTTCCCTGTATCAAGCACCTGTGATCAATATTGCCATTCAGCTTCTTGTTGAAGAACAGCAAAGTGTCCAGACAGCACTGAAATATTGACCAGTTGAACATTCAAAAGTTTTCCGAAGGACAAATTACGTTGACTTGTGTACGTTATCGTACATTTTTGATTCATCCTCAAATTTAGCTGAAATCCCAAATTTTCATGGGAGTCGTGTATTGAGGGATTGGTCTAACAAAAAGAAAGAAAATGAATGTGTTGTTTACGGTTTGGGGTTTAAATATGATTGAGAATACAGATCAGGCGAGTAATTGAACGACCACGGCTGCTATGTGAAGAAATAAGGTACACAAGTTACTTTGTTTGCATCACTTGATTACGTCTCTTAACTAGGATTTGGATCCCTCCATGCTTTTGACCAGTTATTTAGCTTTATTACTGAAATTGTGCGGAGAAGTACCGCAACAACGGCATTCTTGTTTCTATAGTGACAGAAACGAGTTTAACAACACATCCAAATTAAGCATAGTGTTATCAGTGATGCAAACAAAGAAACTGGCCCTCAGGTGTTAGTGTGTGTACACCTGAGGGCTTCTCACCACACACACACACACACACACACACACACACACTGTGACCTACAGGATTCCCACCCCCCCCCCCCTCTCTTTTTCCCGTGCTCCACCCAAAGTCGTAGTTCAAATAATACATCGAGTGATACATCTACAGCTCCCTAGCTTGTCACTGCCAAACACAAGATAGGAGCAGCAGCTGTCTCATCACTGCCACCCTTCTGACACTACTATCAGTAATAACCTCCAAGGATGTATCTTCAGATGTATTTGAACATGTCTGAATTAATGGTGTGTCGTGTCTCTGCTGAAAAGCCGTCTCACAGTCTTTGCATCGACTACCAGATCGAACTTTGACCATGTCAAAATGGCATACCATCGAGCTCCGATTTAAACAACGCAGGAGTTCCCACTGTGGTTTTAAGGTTTCATCACCAACATAGAACATCTGGGCAAAAATATTTTCAAATGTCGTTGGAGTCATCTCAGAATTGTTCAGATGTTGTCACATCATCATGATCTCATTTAAAATCCAATATGAACTCAGTCATCCGTTTTATTGTAATCTGGAAAAAAAAGTCAAATGAAGCTCGGTTAATAAAGAGGTTTCGCCATTGGTTCAAAATCATAAGTGTCGAGTTCCCCTCTTTATGTCTCTGTAAACACATAACCGGACCCAGAATCGTTGCGTACTTGCAACCGATTAACACTTTTGGATGAAAGGAGAAATGTCTTTAACAACCAAGAAGAGTCCAGTTGGCTCGATTGAACTTTTTGGAAGAAATGAGTAATTCAAAAGGCAATTTATTTCTTGAAAGAATAATAAAGCTCCAAATGGCAGTGCAGTAAACCAAAACGGCTTACTCCCTGTCTAATTTCAGGCACGGATACTTGAGAATTTTTGGTCTTGTTATGAGAGACCCATCTACCCATTTTCATGTGCTATAGTAAAAGTGATGTTGTGGACAAAATGTTATTTATTTATTTGTTTAATTTCCAAGGGAGGCTACTTTTGGGGCCGTCATGTTATAAAAGGCATCCAATCACAAAACAATCTCAATGGGCGTCACAGGCCCACAGATGACAAATTTCTGCCAGGTTCCCCTGGTCTAAAAGTTTAGAGAATATGTCCGATTAAGTTAAATTTCTAGAGCAGGGGTATCAAACTCATTTATGTCACGGGCCACATTCTAGTTGCCATTTTTCCCTTGGAGGGCCATTATGACTGTGAAACCACATAAAGAAGTCAAGAATAATCGTTTCTTCAACTCTTTAAGTGACTAATGAGGGGTTTGGTAACAAGAAAATGCTGACAAAAGCTCTCACTTATTACATATGATCATAAAATGATGTGGCGGGCAAGATTTGGCCCCCGGCCTTGAGTTTGACACCTGTGCTCTTGAGGTGATTTAAGACCCGACACCAACCGAGCGACTTGGCCTAACGCGACTAACCTGGACCTCTGCGAGCAAATTAGTTACCGACAGAGATGCAAAAACATTACACTGTATGCAATAGTGTATGTATACTCTGTTGGTATGGCATGGTGTCAGCTCGTTGAATCTTGATTCGGACCCGGAAACTTTTTAGATTGACTCTTTGTTTCAAATTCAATTCAAATTCAAATTTCGAGTTGCAATAATGTACTCTAGATGTTCGGCCACTTTTGAAAACTAGTTGCAGAACCTACATACTGCGCAACAGTTGAGTTCAGTTCAGTCACGTTTGGCCGTACCACTAATATATATTACTGGATACTATTGTTATTATATGATTATCATGAAAACCTGATGTGCTTAAGAAAGAAAAAAAACAAGGTCAGATTTGAAATCAGCACAAAAAAAATAATCTGGACATGTTTACTGTACTTGCATCGCTGATTAAAAAGTGTCGTCATAAAAATATTTGACCAGCGGAACTACGAGGTCAAGGTCATAGTGCATTTTAGCTTCATCTTGGAAATTTCACAAAAGTTTGTCAATAGTGTAATGAGCAAATATGACGCTGTTGTGACTGGAAGCAGCAGTGGAGAGGACCGGCTTGTGACAAAGACCCATCATGCGCACCATTACTTCCTCTTCGGTCCTCACTCGCCATGTGTCTCTTCCCTTCTTCCACATACGCATCCACCTCCATGCTTTTGGGTCACATTCAGTTTGTCTGTCCCTGATTGCCCACGCTCGCGCACACGAAAAACACATCTAGGGTGAAGACAGACATACGAGTAGTCCTGATAGAAATTGTCAAGTGTACAAGTACGACACAAGGACAAACGCCTTGGGACAATCCCTCATTTTCTTTTATTCATTTCAGCTTGAATGGAACAAGAGAAATCACAAAAGCATCCATAAAAGTCAAGGGACGTGTGTCCTTCCCCCAACCCCCTTGTGTGTATATCTGTGTGTCTTTCTTTGTGCAGTTGTTTGAGATGGTGAACCGTGTGCTCATTTCTCTCTCATGTGGCCCCGCAAGTCAGACCGATTGGTGCTCAAACCGACTCTGCTGTCATTGTCATGTTTCCTCAACATACTGCATACACCTGCGCACAATCATATGGTATTGATTGTACGGTAGAGCACTGTACTTTTAACATACTATGGGTCTGCAAACGTTTGTGCTTAAGAGCAATGTTAGATTTTTTTTTTTCCAATTGACAGATGGGCCAAGTTATTGGGAAATGAGGTTTATTTTTTTCATGGACAGTAAATTTTCATTGTAAAATAATTTAATCAGCGTGTGCATTATTTAACTATCAACCAATTACTTAAATGCATGTTCTACTGGTATTACTGATGTTTGTCATTGTAACATTAAGAATAATCAATTCACCAGTTATTTAATTGTATACTGATAAAAAAGTATTGTTGGTTGTCCATAATAGATTTGCGAAACCAAAAGTTGAGACAGATGAGGAATTTATGTGTATATAGGTAATTTATGGAAAAATATGTTTGAAATATAAGAAAAAATCATTCTATGTATTTGATTATTTATAATTCATTAAGTTATAGTAAAGCAACCAATGATTTAAAAATGAATGGAAAATGCTGCATGCACTGTATACGTAAACTTTCTTATTTAATCTACATATTTTTTATTTTGGAGAAAGCCAAGAACTAGTTATTTCATTAAATGCATGAATTAAAAAAAATAAGTATAAAACAGCTTATTTTGATGATCAAATATTTGTATTTCGAGAATGAAATGAAATGAAATGACACCTACTTTAGACATATGTAGGATTTCTTTTTTAATTTTATAGCATAATGTATTCTCATTTTTTATTGTTTTATTGTTTATAGCACTCTAACACCGTGTTGACAAAAATTTAAAAAACAAGTTCTTTTACAAATAGGTTTCATCGTATTAGAATGAATCAATAAACCGATTACCTAATGAGATGCATGAAAGACAAGAATGAAAAATTAATGAATCCATGTAAAAGTAAGCTGATTTTGATAATAGTAATGTACTCTCAAGTTTACATTTTATTATTAACCCATTCATGCACCCTTTAACCTGATAACATGGCCGGCTGCCCGCGATAGTAACCGCTGTCCCTGAAAAGGTTAATATCTGATTCGATATATTTAACTCTAATTCATTGACATACTGTAAATGCAAACATTTTAATACAAAAACATCTACAGTAAATGTATAAATGTAATAAATATCACAGGACTCTTCATAAGCATAAAAACTACAGCCACTCTTAACATACACACACACACACCTCTAGCATAGCATGTCAAAGACAGCAGACGAGGTGTCCCGAGGCCGATGACATATCTGCTTAGCGGGCCGCGTCCCATGCGAGTGATGCTAACATTCTCTCCCATTGCTCTCTCTTTGCTCGCCTTGCATGTTCCACCCCTGCTGCTCTGATCTGATTGGTCTAGAACTGACTGTGCACCCAGGAGGGCAGGACCACTGTGTAAGTGCGCATGGAGCTCATCTCATGTCCGTCGGCTCCCTGATCTTATTTTTTTGTATGTTTGTTTTTGTATTGAGGGGGAGGGGGAGGGGTCTAAGTGAACACCTTGTAGCAGTGTTTCCCAACCCGATTGAGCCAGAGCACGTATTTTATTCGACAAAACTCAACAGGACGCCACTGTACAAAAAATTCATAAAAAGTATAAACACCTGTACACGGAAATGATGATGTTCTCGTGTCTGAGTGTGAAATCTGGGCTAGTTTAGTTGATCACAAACTATAATTCTGTTGTATGAAGGTCAACAGGTGGATACACATTGTAACTTCTGCCTTCTGGTGAAAGACGATCTCATTGCTCTGTCTGTCATCACACGTCGTTGACATAGATAGATGAACAAAGGCAGATTATTTGGCGCAAATAAGCGAAACCGGATAATGTCCTGTGTCACACCCGATGATCACGTTAATGGCACAGGAGTTGGGAATCACTGCCTTGTAGTACACATCTCACCCATACTGTTGCCAGCCAATGAAAAAGATGTATCCTCCAGTAAATTGCAGACAACTTTTATCTGCGCTTCAGGAACGAGATACGTGATTTTCATTGGTGACTGAAGCCATGCAAACAACATGCATGTAACAATCACAACATCAGCACAAAAAGTATCTCGTCTCTGCTCCTCCCTGCTTGCAACAAGCCAGACAAAAGTGTTCACATGACAAGGTACCTGCAAATCATTCAACTCCAATTCGCTGTCTTTCCATTTTTGACCTAACGTAATTTGCAGCATCCTGCAATACATCACAGCCGTGAATCAATGCTAATGTAACATTCAGGCCCGAAATGAAAAATAAGTATGCTTCCTGATGCTGCCGAGTGTATAGCTGGAGCACGTTAATTACCTGGAGTCACTTGACACATTTATTTACATGCATTCCAAATCTATACTCCAGTCCAGAAAAGTAAGAAATCCATGAGGTTTTTAAGCAGAAGAATTTCCATTTTTACGAGTTGCGAATTTAGAGCAAATGGATGTACGGCGACTTCACCGGTGCGTATTGAACATATTAACAAGATATTTACCTGGAATCATTTTTTTACAGAGGGCACCACACACAGACAGGACAGATAAATCGAGCATGTCTTATGTTATTATGGTGACGCTTCACGACAGAGTTTTGCTCCTACAGTACTGAAATGCAGTCTACGTGTGGTAAAAGCACTTGGGATTATTTTTTTTTCTTTCCTCAAACTCTTACCTCGTGTAAACCGAGTCAGAATTTTAAATCGGTCAGGTTAACCCCTTTCATGCACCCAGTAACCTGCTAACATGACAAACTGTCCACTGTCGTAACCGCTGTCCCCGAATGGGTTAAAGTTCAGAACTGAAGGTGATCACTTTGTAGGGTTGCTGTGATTTTCCGCCAGTCGCGCACCTCTGCCTTTGCACTAACCTCAACTTCTGGTGCCGAGATCAAGTTTGCACCAAGCGGTAAATATATTCTGATTGTGTAAACCTCTCTCTGATTTCTTCAAAGAAAGGAGGAGAGGAGAATTCGCAAGTACTCAATTGCAAATGGACTGTAATTTTACACACACACATTCCAGTTTTGTAGTCTTGATGTGACTGAATGACTTGGCCCGTTTAAAAAAAATTTAAGGCCGTCCTTGAGGACATAAGTTTATGCTTCCTTGTCTCACTCCAGCCTGCACAAGCGTACCGAAATGTACCAAATGTACCATCATAATCGACAGCCCAATGAATGGGTTTCGAAAAGCGAAAGGTTAGCGTCAGATATTTTGTGGAGGGGAAAAAAAAATGAAGCAAACGTTACCGCTTGGTGGAAACAAGGAGAGAAAAGACGCCTGTTTCAATTCTGACCTGACCTCAAGACCTTCTGCTTTTATGTCTGCTTCTGCTTTTCTCCATCAGACTTTTCAGCAGCCTAGGTGAACTCCACACCATTTCTCAGAGAAGCTACAGCACCACGTACACTATCCGCCCCGGCAGCCGCTACCCCGTCATGCGACGCACCCCTAGCCCGGGCTCCCCCGACCGGAGTGACCCCCTCGGACGCTACCCGGTCTACTCGCCGACCACGCCCCCGCCAACCATCCTCAAATCATCCAGCCTCAGCCTACCACAAGAGCCCAAGGAGGTCCGCTTCGTGATGCGGAGCTCCAGCGCCCGCTCCCGCTCGCCGTCTCCCTCACACTCTCCCGGTTTGGGTTCGCCGCTGCTGGCGCTCAGACCTTTCCACCAGAAGCCCCTGCACCTGTGGAATAAGTACGACGTAGGCGACTGGCTAGAGAGCATCAACCTGGGCGAGCACCGCGCCGGCTTCCAAGAGCATGAGATCGAGGGCTCCCACCTGCCGGCCCTGACCAAGGACGACTTCGCCGAGTTGGGCGTGACACGTGTGGGTCACCGCATGAACATCGAGCGGGCACTCAAGCAGCTGCTGGAGAGCTGACCCTTGCCCTGAGACCACACCCACGACAGCGGCCGGGTGGATGAAAAAGCAACAGCTCCTCTTTTACTCGGGCTGCGGCAATGTTTGGTGTCGTGCACTGAAGAGGGGGAGTCCGCACCTTCGTCCTCCTGATGACGCCTCCACATTGGGCTCCACCACATTACGTTAAAGCACGTGCCGTTCACTCTTTCCATTTTCAATTGCCAATCAAAAATCAAAAACTGAAAAACTGACTGATGTTGTTTTTCACCCTACGACAATAAATGAAAAAATGATTCGCGTTTTAATTAAAAGCGGGCTCCGACCAAAAAATACAAAATGTCAAAATGAACCAAAAGACTGAATTTGATTTATTTTTAGATTATTACAATAATAATTAATGTTATTGTTTAGATTTTGTATTAGATTTAGATTTAGTATCAGTCCAGTTTTCATGACACGTTTGTTAATGAGCATAGTGAAGATGCATTTGATTGTTAGCTCCATAATTATTCAAAAAGTAAAGAAATGAGAATACATGACATAATTTCAGCTAAATTATCTGCAAATAGAACAGAAAATAAATGACCTTAAAACAAGCAAACAGTTGGGTAAAAAAAAAAAAAAAAACAACATGGGTGAAAGGGAACGACTGATCCACTCCTTGGCTCAATTTGACCCAAATTTTTGGGGTTGTTTTGCACCAACAACCCAAAAATATTGGGTCGTTTTGTATGAAACAACTGAAAAAAATGGTTTGTCTTGTACAAAACAACCCAGAAGGTTGGGCCAAATTGACCCAAGGAGTAGATTGATCCTTTCTTAACCCAAATTGGGTTGAGTGTAGCAGGCCTCAAAAACTTCTCCTTATATTTGCAGAAGCTATTTCCAATTTTAATCTAAATTTACTTATATCTAGGAATAAATTGTCCGGGTTATGTAAACCCAACTAATTAAATATGAAAACCAAACTCAATACCATACCATAATTCCACAGGTGGTATGAATTCAGAAATATAAATGAGGGTTTTTGAGGCTAGCCATATTTACCCATTACGACAAATCAATCCAAATCAATTTATCTTGTGATTGCAGATAATTGTGCTGAAATTGGGTCATATCTTCCGCATTTTATTACTTCTTGTTTTATACAACCATTTTTTGCAGCGCATTTGATGGATTATGATTGTGATCTGGACTGATTGATTGAATGAGATTCCGTTCCATGGCCCTTTTTTCAATTTCCGGTTTTTGATCAGAGGCTAAAATTGAATTATGAAAATTGGAGCTGTTGGGGGATTTTTTCGGATTACAAAAACAACAACACCCAAAAACTTTTTTTCAATCCCTTTTATTTCCTTTTCTGGGATTTCTGATTGCAAATTAAAAACGGAAAGATGGAATGATACATGGCTTGCCCTCCTCCCCTCTCTACCTCGAACCCCACCATCCACCAGGCCAAGCCTTTTTGCAGTTTTTGAGCAAAGGAGGAATCAGTTATCGCTTCAATCAAGAAAAAAAAAAGCTCAGTTGCCTTTCGACAATATTTGTACAGAGATCGACGATGACAACGATGAACACAATGGACAACCACAACGTGTCTGCTCTAGATCCGCTGTTGTTTTTAAAGAATGCCCCAACAGGCGCAGCTCCAGACCACAGGAGAAGCCTTGCTATAGCCAGACTGTGCTATCCATTCCTTTTGGAGAATGTTTAACCAACACTCGTGGCTTTTTTCAGAATCAATTATTTCGGTTTTCCAAAGGGAATATCACGCGTGCGTGAGTGTGTGTGTGTGTGTGTGTGTGTGTGTGTGTGTATATATATATATATATATATATATATATATATATATATATATATTACAATATGCTTTATTTGCTATATTTGTCTAATTTGTCTCATTATAGCTTTCAAAAGACAATTGTGATTTTTTTTTATGATAGAAAACAAAGATAAATCTTTTCCAGAGAGTAGTTAACTAATTTCTCCTAAATATACACTTGTACACATATATATTTGAAAGGGTAAAAATAGTATGTAAACATGGAACATGATTTTTTGGGGGAGGGGTTCATCTCCTGTTCACATTTTTCTCAAACTGTAGCATGACAAATCCCATCATGTCTTTGGTTTTATTCTTATTCCGATTCTTCTTTCCTTACGGTCTTCCATCATACTAAAGGGCAACCCAAAATGTGAAGCAGAGAACACCCGATCCCAGCAGCATCAGTCCCGCCGTATGAGACAACAAATCAATACATCTTGATTTGATTTATATAAAAGAGGCTCTTCTACCTCTCAACGATGGACGTTTGGCGCACGAGGGCTCACGGTGGGAACACGATTGATAATTGATATTGCATGATATATGAGCCAAAGATTAGAATGGTAGTTATATGGTAAATTTTCAGTCGCCAAGCAGCATCCCTATTCGAGAGCTGATATGACTCAGTGACATTTTTAGCAGTTATCTAAAATTTCATATCAGACTATTTCTTGACACCTTTTTGGAGGGGTGGGGGGGTGTTTTGCACAATTGTTGGTTGGCTACAGTCGTACATTCCTTCAAAGAATTGTATTGATTTGCAACAGTGGCCAACTGATACCAAATATCTGATCCAAACAGGTCAGACTGGTTAAATTCTTTTTCAACCAGCGACATTCTACAGCGGCGTCTTAGAAGCCTAATGTTCTTGACGCGCTCCAGTTCCCTGAAATGGCCAATGCTGCGCCTCACACCGGGCACATTTTTTCCAGTCCAAGCTCAATGAGCCAAACGGAAGGAGCTGCGGGGATGGGGATGTCTTTGCGAGGTTTTCATCAACAACCTGGCGGCCTTGAAGCCTCGTAACTCATCCGCATTTATCGCTGCTATCTACTTTAGTAAGCAGGACACCGTGGTAAACTGAAGAGCGACGAGAGCCAGGTTGTCCACAGAGGCAAGGTTACAATCTCACCGAGGAACAGAGCCCATTCCCCCCCCCCCCCCGCCCCCCTCATTTAAAAAGTGTTGGTGGGTTGTAAGAGTAGCCAGCACTCACTGTGACCTCACTCACACTCAGTTTGAACTGCTTGTTGTTAGTTTTTTCTCTTTTGACACTGTGGCTAGATTTTTGTCGTGTGAAATGTAATGAAAAAAAAAAAAGACGTGCTGTCCATTCTAAACAGACAATACTTATTTAAAAACAAACAAACAAAAAAGTTATTTTAATTCAGAGCAATGTATATAGGATAGATTTCGTATACATTTTTGGAAGATAAAATATATATATAGATATATAGACATATATATGAATGTTTGGTATACAGTATATGACTAGTTAAGCACCTGAAGAAAAAGGTGAGCAGATTTTATTCTTTCTATGACCTTTTCAACGATGAAATTTAGGGGATGATTTGCACAAAACATACAAAGTGACAAGGTGCTAACATAGAAGCTACCCATCGTCCAAGCGCATGCGTGCATCTGGATCCCCCCAATTCCCCACCGGCCAACCACCACACCCCCAGCTAGCTTTCTGTGTGTGTGTGTGTGTGTGTGTGAGAAAGAGAGAGAGAGAGTGTGAATCTTTGATTGCGAGTCTACATCCATCCTTAGAATGAGTCCACTAGAGCCTTAATGATTTACCAACAGAGATACCCACTATATGGCTTAATTATTCAGAGATATTTGCTCAAAAAGACATGATGAGTGCACTATATGGACAAAAATACTATTATATACTCATAAATAAAAATGGATGGAGGGATGGATGGAAAACCCTATTAAAGGAGCTAATTACAGCTAGATTCCAAACATCAAACAAGCGTCCTTGCTGGCAACAGGATTGTCTTGGAAACCAAAAAACCAACACTCTAGTTCATCATCAAAGGTGTTTGAAAACAAAACAATCATCCAAACATTCAGTTATGGATCTTGATTTGAGTACTGGGATATTATAAATAAATCCCCAAATATTCCAAAACATTACAAGGTGCGTCTCAAGACGTTTGTCCAAATAGTGTGCCTGATTATATCGAGAACAAACATTGTCACAGTCCGTTTGGCTTTGTGAATGGATTCCACTTTTTAGCTGATTGATTTCATTGATTTGTTCACCCTTCCCGTGTGCCCTTCATGATACCTCCGCTTTGAGTTGATCCGATATGGGACAAACACAAAAAGAAATATGTGCCAAAAAAAAAAAAAGAAAGAAAAAACATTTTTTAAAAAAAGAGTAACTTTTAAGTGTATATTTGTCTTTAGGACTTTCTTAGTTGCAGCAATTTTGGAGCTGTTCAGACTCAATAATTATGGTGCCATCTCCTGAAAATCTTGAGAATTGCATTTGATATTTGATAGCTCACTCACTTCTTGACCACCACACAGAACAGGCGGTCATGACTACTAGACTGTGTCTATCACTTTCAAAAGTGCAGAGACAGGCTTTATAATGTCTACGTGTGTGTGTGTATATACATAAGTACGGGCCTGTGTTTTATCTACTTTTTGACCCTTGCTTTTTCCATTTTGACCTTGTAGACTAAAGTATTATTTGCAGTATATGTACATGGAATTGTTTTGAGGAGACACACTTGTGACACATCATTTGGGGCTAAAACAATCGAAGTGAGGGGGTTATCGTTGTCTTCTTTTCTAATCAACAAAGCACAATCTACATAGAGAAGGTGCGCTGTGACCTTTTTAAAAAGCCCGTCGGAGGTCTGGTCACCCACTGATCTTATCATGGAAGAGTTTTCATTTTCTTTTCACTGTCGTTTTTTTTTCTTCCTTTCCTTGTTTGCACTGTGAAGTTTTTCAATGGTGGATGTTATCCCTTGCAACGTCTCAGGCTTGTCACGCGGCACTTTTTGCAACATAACATCATCAGCCCCCGCGCAAAAATAAAACAAATAAGCGGGCACACGGCGAAGGGAGGCTGCGACGGTTCCGAGACGTTGCGGGTGATATCGCCACCGCGAGAGATGACTTTTGTTATATGATGTAATACATTTATAATTAAAACATGAATTGCAAAGTCAGTGCTTTGGTATATTTATTCACAATTGACAACACTTAGACAGCTTATTGACACTGTTTGAAATAAAAAGGGTTAAATTCTTTGTCTTCCAGTCTGAAAGTGACAATGTTGATGACTTGTGTAAATTGCTGCTCAAGAAATTGTCACTTTTTTTTAATTACATGCTACATTGACTTTTCATCTAAAGGCTGCTGCTGCTGGCAAACGGGCTGCGCGGCCTGAAACTAATGCAGCAACTCGGGCCTCCTTGCATACGATAGAACAACACCAAATACAACATCAACAAGGAACTGCTTCACAATCTATCACGTGATGTGTATGGTTGCTAAGGGGTGGAAAACATCAGGAAAAGCCCATGGGAATTTAAATTGGAGAATTTGAAGGGTGTGTCCCACAGGTACGGTAGTGCTTTGAGATACAAATGCCTAGATTTATCATGCTTTGAGATATGAGTCATCCCTTACCCCGTTGTCTTGAGTTACGAGCAAAAATCCGAGGCTACGTTCTCACTGTAGGCCGTGATACCCAATTTGGACGTTTTATACATTCGATCGTTTTATGTACTCATTCACATATCAAAAACAAATGCAACTTCTAATGTGAACACAAAGCGCCCGTGATGTGACATGCAAGGGTACAAAGCACGACGTCGAGTGACGTGCATTAAAAAAATAAAATAAATTAAAAAGCAATCATGTGGCGCAGTGTTTACGGAAGTAAATGTGGTCCCACAGGGTGCGGCTCATTTTATCCTCTCATATCGCCAGAGTTGCGAAGCAGGAAGAGGAACAAATATTTCGGAGGTATGAGGCGACGTTCCTCTAGCTCAGGGGTGTCAAACTCATTTTTTGTTCCGGCCACTTCGGAGTTACGGCTTCTCTCAGAGGATCGATGCAAAATATCAACGTTGTTTATTACCCATGACAATTTGACATTTCGGTACAGATTTCAGGAAGGATCATGAAAGTTGACACACGTGATTTGCTCCCGCAGGCCACATAAAATGATGTGGAGGGCCTTGACTTTGACACCTGTGCTCTAGCTAATGGGGATGTTTACGAAAGATGACATCATGTCATTGCTACGAGTAATAAATTAACTGTGTCCACTTATGCTTCATGTTTTAAGTGAGATTAAATTAAAGTCAAAAACATTGTTACTCAAAACAATGCAGATTGTCAGAACCACCTTCTCCACCTTCTTAGTACCACCCACGCAGAGCGCATATTTTGCTTCGCTTACATACCCGATTTATATCCACATACAAAAGAGGCCAAGGTCAGATTTGAAAAAATATTTATTGTGTTGTTCACACTGCATTAAAAAAAAAAAAATCAAGACAGGTGTCGCATGTGGTGTGGGGGGAAAAAAAATCGGAATTGACTTGCAGTGTGAACATGTGCTGAGTGCCTGAGTACCTGATACCGCAATATTTTTGCTCAGTTATCACACCCACGTAACATGATTTATGGACACCTTAATTTTAGCCGTGTTTATTGTATTGGCCCGCGGGAGTGTTGGTCACTTTTTTGGAGCCTTTTCAAAGTGGACCTTTGGCAAAATAGTTTGCTTTGTGGCTTTAGGCTGTTCCACTCGTCCCAGACAAGGCATGCGGTTGCATGTTTTTTTTTTTGTCTTAATGATCTTAGCATGTCTCTTAAGAGTTCACTCAATGACGATCCATGATGATTACCTAAGATTCATATAACCTATTGGGACCTTTCTGTGGAAAATATCCCTGACAAATTATATATTTTGAAAAATATTCAAGTGTGTTGCATGACAGCACCTTAATTGTTCACCCGAGGGGGCACATTTCTTAAGGTGGCTCATACCTCAAATATTGGTTTGCAATATAACGCATAAAATTAACAATGTGCAAGTTTCTAACTTGGAAAAACTCTGCGGTCGGCACACTCGCAAATAAACGTACCACTACACTTTACGTCCATGAACTTGGGTTGCTTTTTTCAGGATTATGCTAAAATATATGTAGAAGTGCCCTGAGATTGGCTGGTGACATGTACAGGGTACAACGCACCTCTCAGAAAATGGATGGATACTTTTCCCTATAACTACCAATATATTTAAGTTCCATAGGAAGAGTCAAACTTTTATTTGATTAATTTCTGTCTTATTTCCATAAATCTTCCTTAATTCCCAGGGAACATTTCCAACTTTGAAAATTCCTGAAATGTTGCGTCTTTAGTAACATGATAGTGACTAAGCTCCGAAACAAACATTCAATATATTCTTCAAATAAGAAGCAAGTAAACAATGCACCGTCTCAATGTTTCCAACAGGTAAATAGGGTACACATTCCAAAGGGTCTTCGGTTTAGTAAGGTCCCAACATGAACAGTTTCGAGCCTTTGAATGGCACACGAACTAGTTTGTGCAGCGGTGTAAAAATAAATGGTCACGCCTCATGAGATTCCAATCGCACTTATCACCGTGTTTGCTGCAATAGTGTCCACCTGTGACTGACAATGACGCGTTTTACGACTTGCGAGGGAATTCGGAACGCCATCGTCAACCGAAGACCCTTATCAACAGGAGACCACCAACAACACAGCACAGATTCGAATTTGAAATGTCATGCAGCAGAGGTCATTAAATGTATCATCTTTAGCACAGGGGAGGATGGATACTGAGGACTTTCGTTAGGGCAACTCTGGGCTCTCCTCCCTCTTGACGTCACCGCCTTCAGCGTCCGAATGAGCTTCGTTCTCCTCAAGCTCAAACTTCTACAAAAGACACATTCTCATCACTGCGGTGAAATACAAATAATATAAATAAATTCTTTCCGCATACTCCCCCCCCCCCCCAAATAAACACAAACCGGCAGGGTGATTTCAGAACATTCATGTTAAAAATGTGTTATGTTAATCATCTACAGGGGATCCTCAGTTTACCGAAGAGTTCCATTACCACGGCGGCGATGATAACTAAATTTGTACTAAGTCGGAAATGTGCCATAGTCCACCACAAAGTATGCTAAATAATAGATATTCGTATGAAAAACACTCGAGGCTACTAAAAAAATAAATAACAATCCTGTGAAAACCAGTAGGAATGGCGGTACCTGAATGCACCGTCTCGTTTCTAATCCCAAAACCACCTAAACCGAGGACATATTTGCTTTTTGCTCATTTTCCCAAAACGCCACACTTTGTCCTGAAGCTCCAGCATCAAAGTTAGAGCTTCGCAAAAGCCATGTGAAACGACGTCGGCTATGACACATTAGAAGGATCAATCCCTTGGTACTGTATATGGAAGTGCAACACCACCTAGTGGCACATTTCTCAGGTGGTAAAATCTTATCCATTGAGTTCGTCTTCAAAGAGGACTCCACTGCACTGTACTTGTGACTGATGTTTCCATCGATAAATCTTGAAAAATGTCAGGAATTTTTGTCAAATGATCGTACCTGATATGTACAAAATAACAGGACAGCTTGCCTGTGTTTTAACAACACAAAAGAAAGGTGTCGCGGTTGGTCAACTTACCTCCAGTTCTTGCATGACTTCATCCATGAAGTCACTGGGGTTTTGCTTGTATTCCACGGCTCGCTTGATCATCTCTCGAAACATCTGTCAGAACAAGTTAAAAATCAAAGTAGCCAACATTCCTGCTGGGCAATTGGAGCAGCCTGGAATCATCTCCACACTACTCGGTTCAAGCAACTGGACCGTAACAAGGCTTACTTGGTGTATTTTGGATTTTTTATTTGTTTTTGTAAGCACGCGACGAAAATAGTCAAACAGTACAAGAAGAAATATGAAGCGTAATTTTGACAGGAGTATTTTTTTATATGTTGAGTATGAATAGGGACAGTCAGCCCATAGCAATACATTCGGTCAAGGGTGGCCATTTTTACATTTTGCATGCTCTGCCGACAGAGTTAAGTGTTTTGTTTGTTGGCCTTATTTAATATGTAAATTAAGTGCTATGAAACACACATTATTATGCATTCTCTGTATGACCTGACATTAGAATATTATGACAATGTTTTTTGAGGGCAATTATCCCTCTCTGGACTGATCTTCTTCTGGCCTCTAATTAAATTTTTAATTATAATTTCTTAACTTGTCACGGGGCCGGAATAAAACTAGCCAATCAGAGAGTGAAGAGACTGAAGAGACAGAAGGTGTCGTCTCGCAAAGTAGAGTATTAGAGCTTCTTGGACAGTTAATTAGCTTGGGTCAACAATGAAAGTTAAAAATAAGGAAATGGAAAGCCCTCTCCTTCATGTTCCGGGACATAAAGTTGTCATTTGAGGTATAGATTGGCTACATCGCCGGCGCCAACGTGACTGTCCCCATTGAGTAATCAGGTAATTGACCGACTCTTACTGTTTAATTGATTGTACATTGCAAAAAAAGCCAACCTCAAACCGCGAACATATCGGGAGTAAACCCAGTCAGCAAAGGCATCTGGCCCGGATTCGGCATGAAGCTGGCACAGCTGGCCTTGAGTCGGCACTGGCATAACGCATGTGGGCGGAACACGGCCCAGGAGTGGCAAAGGAGGCACTGGCTTGACTCTGGCAAAGCAGATGAGGGCCAGTTGTGGAATGAAGTATTTGGGCCAGAAATCAATTTACAACTCCGGCCCGTATATGGCCAGCCAGTATTGAGCCACCCTTAAATGCAGTTTCAGATTTATTTTTTCAACACATAGCCTTTGCACACCGATGCGGAATTCCATTCATCACACACACACACACACACACACACACACACACACACACACACACACACACACACGCACACACACACACACGAGGTTCAATCAGGCCCACAGGATAATTTAAAAATGAAAAAATGCATAAAAGACAGAATTAATATTTTTTATAAGGTGCAATTCATTGAGTATCCGCTAGGAGACACTGTTTTGACCAGAGAAGAAGACAACAGCAGCCTCAGTCCGTCACTGAGACAGACCCATGACAGCAGACGCTATCAATAGCACTCTCACATTTACACATTTAATAGCACTCTCCTTAGTTTGTAAGGTGTAGGCAGGGATTACATTTAGATTTTATATGCACGTGTAAATGGTTTAAATCTTCCTTTCTTTATAAATCTTTTTTAATCATAAAGTGCATTACTATATTTTTCAATACCAATTACTTGTTAAAGTTTGTACAATCAGTGGGATCAGTTGCAATGCATATATGTGAATGATAAAAGTAAATTGCACATTTGTTGAAGGAAATGTAAGGTGCTTCATGAAATGTTTTGTAAAAGATACGTTCATTAAATTTCAACATTTTCCAAATGTTCTTGTGCTTCTTTATACCAAAACAAAGGAAAGACATATTGTTTTGGTTGTTTATAGCAATGGTATCATTTTAATGGTCCGGTCCACTTGACATCTACCGAGGCCGTATGTGGCCCACCATGTGAAATGAGTTTGACACCAGTGATGTATAGTAAGGCGTTTTTAGCCGCAAAAAAAACAACCATGTACAGAAAGGCGTTTTTAGCCGAAAAAAACCGACCATATATATAGTAAGGCGTTTTTAGCCGAAACAAACGACCATGTGTAGTAAGGTGTTTTTAGCCCCCAAAAAAACGACCATATATATAGTAAGGCGTTTTTAGCCGAAAAAAACCCCAGACCATGTATAGTAAGGCGTTTTTAGACGAAACAAACGACCATGTATAGTAGGGCGTTTTTCGACCAAAAAAAGACCATGTATAGTAAGGCGTTTTTAGACGAAAAAAACGACCATGTATATAGTAAGGTGCTTTTAGCCGAAAAAAAACGACCACGTATAGTAAGGTGTTTTTAGCCGAAAAAAACGACCATGTATAGAAAGGCGTTTTAAGCCGAAAAAAAACGACCATGTATAGGAAGGCGTTTTTAGCCCAAAAAAAAACGACCATGTATAGGAAGGCGTTTTGAGCCGAAAAAAACAACCGTGTGCAGTAAGGCGTTGTTAGCCGAAAAAAAGACGACCATGTATAGTCAGGTGTTTTTAGCCGAAAAAAACGACCATGAATAGTAAGACGTTTTTAGATGAAAAAAAAGGACCATGTATAGTCAGGCGTTTTTAGACGAACAAAACGACCATGTATAGTAAGGCGTTTTTAGCCGAAAAAAAAACGACCATGTGTAGTAAGGCGTTTTTAGCCAGAAAAAAAAAACGACGATGTATAGTCAGGCGTTTTTAGCCGAAAAAAAGGACCATAAATAGGAAGGTGTTTTTAACCGAAAAAAACGACCATGTATAGTTAGGCGTTTTTAGCCGAAAAAAAACGACCATGTAGAGTAAGGCGTTTTTAGCTGAAAAAAAAACGACCACGTATAGTAAGGCGTTTTTAGCCGAAAAAAACGATCATGTATCATAAGGCGTTTTTAGCCGAAAAAAACGACCGTGTAGAAAGGCGTTTTTAGCCGAAAAAAATGACCATGTCTAGTAAGCTGTTTTTAGATGAAAAAAAACGACCATGAATTGTAAGGCGTTTTTAGCCGAAAAAACGACCATGTGTAGTAAGGCGTTTTTAGCCCAAAAAAATGACTATGTGTAGTAAGGCGTTTTTAGCCGAAAAAAACGACCATGTGTAGTAAGGCGTTTTTAGCCCAAAAAAACGACTATGTGTAGTAAGGCGTTTTTAGCCGAAAAAAACGACCATGTGTAGTAAGGCGTTTTTAGCCCAAAAAAAGGACCATAAATAGGAAGGTGTTTTTAAGATAAGATAAGATAAGATAAGAAAACCTTTATTAGTCTCGCAATGGAGAAATTCCCGATTCACAGCAGCAAAGTTATGAAAGGAAGAAGTAGAACAACAAAATACAGGAGCTGCTGGAAAGACAGCCACTCACGCGGCGCCATTTTGAAGTCAAATTTTAACCGAAAAAAACGACCATGTATAGTTAGGCGTTTTTAGCCGAAATAAAACGACCATGTAGAGTAAGGCGTTTTTAGCTGAAAAAAAAACGACCACGTATAGTAAGGCGTTTTTAGCCGAAAAAATCGATCATGTATCGTAAGGCGTTTTTAGCCGAAAAAAACGACCATGTGTAGAAAGGCGTTTTTAGCCGAAAAAAAACGACCATGTCTAGTAAGCTGTTTTTAGATGAAAAAAAACGACCATAAATAGTAAGGCGTTTTTAGCCGAAAAAAACGTCATGTGTAGTAAGGCGTTTTTAGCCCAAAAAAAACGACTATGTGTAGTAAGGCGTTTTTAGCTGAAAAAAACGACCATGTGTAGTAAGGCGTTTTTAGCCCAAAAAAATGACCATAAATAGTAAGGCGTTTTTAGCCGAAAAAAACGACCACGTATATTAAGGCATTTTAAGCCGAAAAAAAGGAACATGAAGAGTAAGGCGTTTTTAGCTGAAAAAAACGACCATGTATATATAGTAAGGCGTTTTTAGCCGAAAAAAACGATCATGTATAGTAAGCCATTTTAAACCGAAAAAAACGACCATGTATAGAAAGGCGTTTTAAGCCGAAAAAAAACGACCATGTATAGGAAGGCGTTTTTAGCCCAAAAAAAAAAACGACCCTGTATAGGAAGGCGTTTTTAGCCGAAAAAAATGACCATGTATATATAGTAAGGCGTTTTTAGCCGAAAAAAACGATCATGTATAGTAAGCCATTTTAAACCGAAAAAAACGACCATGTATAGAAAGGCGTTTTAAGCCGAAAAAAAAGACCATGTATAGGAAGGCGTTTTTAGCCCAAAAAAAAAAACGACCATGTATAGGAAGGCGTTTTTAGCCGAAAAAAATGACCATGTATCGTAAGGCGTTTTTAGACGAAAAAATTGCAATGTATAGTAAGGCTTTTTAACCCGAAAAAAACGACCTAGAGTAAGGCGTTTTTAGATGAAAAAAAAAGGACCATGTATAGTCAGGCGTTTTTAGCCGAAAAAAAACGACCATGTATCGTAAGGCGTTTTTAGACGAACAAAACGACCATGTTTACTTTGGCGTTTTTTGCCGAAACCCCCCCCCCCCCCCCCCGGCTGAGAACGCCTTACGACACATGGTCTTTTTTATTCGGCTAAAAACGCCTTACTACACATGGTCGGTTTTTTTCGGCTAAAAACGCCTGACTACATATGGTCGTTTTTTTTCGGCTAAAAACGCCTTACTACACATGGTCAAGATTTTTGGCTAAAAACGGCTGAATATACCTGTACATGGTTGGGGGGTTTTTTCAGCTAAAAACGCCTTACTATATACTTTACATGGTCATCATTTTAGGCTAAAAACGCCATACTATACATGGTCGTTGTTTTGGGCAAAAACGCCTGACAATACATGGTTGTTTTTATTCGTTGAAAAACACCTTACTATATATACATGGTCGTTTTTTTCGTCGAAAAACGGCTTACTATACATGGTCATTTTTTAGGCTAAAAACGCCTGACTATACATGGTCGATTTTTTCGGCTAAAAACGCTTTACTATACATGGTCGTTTTCTTCGGCTAAAATGGCCTTACTATACATGATCGTTTTTTTCGGCTAAAAACACCTTACTATACGTGGTCGTTTTTTTTCCGGCTAAAAACGCGTGACTATACATGGTCGTTTTTTTCGGCTAAAAACGCCTTACTATACATCCATCCATCCATCCATCCATCTTCTACCGCTTATCCGGGGCCGGGTCGCGGGGGCAACAGCTTTAGCAGGGAAGCCCAGACTTCCCTCTCCCTAGCTACTTCTTCCAGCTCTCCCCGGGGGATCCCGAGGCGTTCCCAGGCCAGCTGGGTGACATAGTCACTCCAGCGTGTCCTGGGTCTTCCCCGGGGTCTCCTCCCGGTGGGACATGCCCGGAACACCTCACCAGGGAGGCGTTCAGGAGGCATCCGAATCAGATGCCCAAGCCACCTCATCTGGCTCCTCTCGATGTGGAGGAGAAGCGGCTCGACTCTGAGCCCCTCCCGGATGACCGAGCTTCTCACCTTATCTCTAAGGGAGAGCCCGGACACCCTGCGGAGAAAACTCATTTCGGCCGCTTGTATCCGGGATCTCGTTCTTTCGGTCACGACCCATAGCTCGTGACCATAGATGAGGGTTGGAACGTAGATCGACCGGTAAATTGAGAGCTTCGCCCTTTGGCTCAGCTCCTTCTTCACCACGACAGACCGATACAACGTCCGCATCACAGCAGACGCTGCACCGATCCGCCTGTCGATCTCTCGCTCCCTCCTGCCCTCACTCGTGAACAAGACCCCAAGATACTTAAACTCCTCCACTTGGGGCAAGATCTCTCCCCCGACCCGGAGGGGGCACTCCACCCTTTTCCGACTGAGGACCATGGTTTCAGATTTGGAGGTGCTGATTTTCATCCCAACCGCTTCACACTCAGCTGCGAAACGCTCCAGTGAGAGTTGGAGAGCCCCGTTTGAAGGAGCCAACAGCACCACATCATCTGCAAAAAGCAGGGATGCAATACTGAGGCCACCAAAACGGACGCCCTCAACGCTTCGGCTGCGCCTAGAAATTCTGTCCATAAAGATTATGAACAGAATCGGCGACAAAGGGCAGCCTTGGCGGAGTCCTACCCTCACTGGAAACGATTCCGACTTACTGCCGGCAATGCGAACCAAACTCTGACATCGGTGGTATAGTGACCGAATAGCCCGTATCAGGGGGTTCGGTACCCCATACCCACGAAGCACCCCCCACAGAACTCCCCGAGGGACACGGTCAAACGCCTTCTCCAAGTCCACAAAACACATGTAGACTGGTTGGGCGAATCCCCACATACCCTCGAGGACCCTGCTAAGGGTGTAGAGCTGGTCCACTGTTCCACGGCCGGGACGAAAACCACACTGCTCCTCCTCAATCTGAGGCTCGACTTCCTGACGGACCCTCCTCTCCAGCACCCCTGAATAGACCTTACCAGGGAGGCTGAGGAGTGTGATCCCTCTATAGTTGGAACACACCCTCCGGTCCCCCCTTTTAAAAAGAGGGACTACCACCCCGGTCTGCCAATCCAGAGGCACTCTCCCCGTTGACCGCGCGATGTTGCAGAGGCGTGTCAACCAGGACAGCCCCACAACATCCAGAGCCTTGAGGAACTCCGGGCGGATCTCATCCACCCCTGGGGCCCTGCCACCGAGGAGCTTTTTAACCACATCAGTGACTTCAACCACAGAGATAGGAGAGCCCACCTCAGGGTCCTCAGACTCTGCTTCCTCCAAGGAAGACGTGTTGGTGGAGTTGAGGAGGTCTTCGAAGTACTCTGCCCACCGGTTCACAACGTCCCGAGTCGAAGTCAGCAGCGCCCCATCCCCACTGTACACAGTGTTAGTGGTGCACTGCTTCCCCCTCCTGAGACGTCGGATGGTGGACCAGAATTTCCTCGAAGCCGTCCGGAAGTCGGCTTCCATGGCCTCACCGAACTCTTCCCACGCTCGGGTTTTTGCCTCGGCGACCACCGAAGCTGCGTTCCGCTTGGCCAGTCGATACCCGTCAGCTGCCTCTGGGGTCCCACAGGCCATAAAGGCTCGATAGGACTCCTTCTTCAGCTTGACGGCATCCCTTACTGCTGGTGTCCACCAGCGAGTACGAGGGTTGCCGCCACGACAGGCACCAACCACCTTACGGCCACAACTCAGATTGGCCGCCTCAACAATAGAGGCACGGAACATGGTCCACTCGGACTCAATGTCCCCCGTCTCCCCCGGAACATGGGAAAAGCTCTGTCGGAGGTGGGAGTTGAAACTCCTTCTGACAGGGGATTCTGCCAGACGCTCCCAACAAACCCTCACAATACGTTTGGGTCTGCCAGGACGGACCGGCATCTTCCCCCACCATCGGAGCCTACTCACCACCAGGTGGTATCAGTTGACAGCTCCGCCCCTCTCTTCACCCGAGTGTCCAAAACATGCGGCCGCAAATCCGATGATACAACCACAAGGTCGATCATCGAACTACGGCCTAGGGTGTCCTGGTGCCAAGTGCACATATGGACACCCTTATGTTTGAACAAGGTGTTCGTTATGGACAATCCGTGGCGAGCACAGAAGTCCAATAACAAAACACCACTCGAGTTCTGATCGGGGGGGCCGTTCCTCCCAATCACGCCCCTCCAGGTCTCACTGTCATTGCCCACGTGAGCATTGAAGTCCCCCAGCAGAACAAGGGAGTCCCCAGCAGGAGTACTCTCCAGCACACCCTCCAAGGACTCCAAAAAGGGTGGGTATGCTGAGCTGCCGTTTGGTGCATATGCACAAACAACAGTCAGGACCCGTCCCCCCACCCGAAGGCGGAGGGAAGCAACCCTCTCGTCTACCGGTGTGAACCCCAATGTACAGGCACTGAGCCGGGGGGCAATGAGTATGCCCACACCTGCTCTGCGCCTCTCACCATGAGCAACTCCAGAGTGGAAGAGAGTCCAACCCCTCTCGAGAGAACTAGTACCAGAACCCAGGCTGTGTGTGGAGGCAAGTCCGACTATATCCAGTCGGAACTTCTCTACCTCACACACCAGCTCGGGCTCCTTCCCTGCCAGAGAGGTGACATTCCATGTCCCAAGAGCTAGCTTCTGCAGCCGAGGATCGGACCGCCAGGGTCCCCGCCTTTGGCTGCCGCCCAGCTCGCATTGCACCCGACCCCTTTGACCCCTCCCACGGGTGGTGAGACCATGAGAAGGGGGACCCACGTTGCCTCTTCGGGCTGAGCCCGGCCGGGCCCCATGGGTGTAGGCCCGGCCACCAGGCGCTCGCCAACGAGCCCCACCTCCAGGCCTGGCTCCAGAGGGGGGCCCCGGTGACCCGCGTCCGGGCAAGGGAAACTGAGATCCTTTAATTTTTTTTATCATAAGGGGTCTTGGAGCCGTGCTTTGTCTGGTCCCTCACCTAGAACCTGTTTGCCATGGGTGACCCTGCAGGGGCATAAAGCCCCAGACAACTTAGCTCCTAGGATCATTGGGACACACAAACCCCTCCACCACGGTAAGGTGACGGCTCACGGAGAGGTTACTATACATGGTCAGGGGTTTTTTCGGCTAAAAACGCCTTACATGGTCATTTTTTTCGGCGAAAAACGCCTTTCTATACATGGTCATTTTTTTCGTCGAAAAACGCCTGACTATACATAGTCTTTTTTTTCAGCTAAAAACGCATGACTATACAGGGTCGAGTTTTTATTGCTAAAAACACCTTACTATACATGGTCATTTTTTTCAACTAAAAACGCCTTACTATTCATGGTCCTTTTTTCGGCTAAAAACGCCTTACTATACATGGTCGTTGTTTTCGGCTAAAAACGCGTTACTACACATGGTTGTTTTTTGCGCTCAAGACACCTCACTATACATGGCTAAAAACGCCTTACTATACATGGTCGTTTTTGTCGGCTAAAAACGCCTTCCTGTTCATGGTCCTTTTTTTCGGCTAAAAACGCCTTACGATACCTGGTCGTTTTTGGCACTGAAAATGCCTTGCTATGTATGGTCGGTTCTTTCGGCTAAAAAAGCCTTACGTTCTCACATAGGGTCTACACACGATGTTCGTTACAACCCTGTTAGTAAAGTGGTTTGTGCGTCCGCGTCCCAATGCAGAGGTGCAGGGTTCGATTCTGGCTCAGGCCATTTGTGTGTTGTCAAAAACATGTGTGGCCATCCTTTTTTTTTATTCTCTTCACGCTCTCACTCACACCAAGGAATAATTCACAAAATGCCTCATGATGCATCAGCATTTTTTTCTGCAAAAATACTCCTTTTTGGACATGGTCGTTTTTTATTGTGAAAAACGCCTTTCTTTACCAAGAAAAAAAAAGCCGTGGTGTCTTGAAAAAAAAAGTGTCATCTTGAGACAATGTCGGTTGCTTATGTCCAGCCAGCTAGTCGAGTGGTTAGTGGGGCTCTATCACAGTATGGAGGTGCTCGGTTCAATTCCAGCTCTGGCGATTTGTGTGTTCTCAAAAACATGTGGGGCCATCCATTTTTTCGCTCTCATTCACACCAATTAACAATTCACAAAACACCTGACAATACATGGTCGTCTTTTTGGCTGTAAAAAACGCCTTGCTATAAATGGTCGTTTTTTTATTGTGAAAAATGCCTTCCAACAGACAAAAATAAAGCTTGACTATTCATGTGCTTGTATTTTGAAAAAAAAGTGTCTTGTATCGGAACTATGTGAAGCGTTCATGGCGGCCTAGTAGTCGAATGGTTAGTGTGTCTGCGTCACAGTGCAGAGGTGCAGGGTTCGATTGCGACTCCAGGCTTCTTGTATGTTTTCAGAAACAAGCGTGGCCATCCATTTTCTGATCCTCTTCTCGAGACATATCTTTGCACTCACACCAAGGAACAATTCACAAACAACCTTCGTATCGATCGTCGTTTTTTTAGGCTAAAATCGTCTTACTATACGTGGTCGTTTTTGTTTCAGCTAAAAACGCCTTATTATACATGATCGTTTTTTTTTCGTCTAAAAACGGCTGAGTAAACATGGTCGTTTTTTTCAGCTAAAAACGCCTTACTATACATGGTCGTTTTTTTCAGCTAAAACGCCTTACAATACATGGTCGTTTTTTTTTCGGCTAAAAATGCGTGACTATACGTGGTCCTTTATTTCGGCTAAAAACGCCTGACTATATATACATGATCGTTTTTTGCGCTGAAAACGCCTTACTATATATGGTCGTTTTTTTTTTTCGGCTAAAAACGCCTTCCTATATATGGTCGTTTTTTTCGGCTAAAAACGCCTGACCATACATGGTCGTTTTTTTCGGCTAAAAACGCCTTACTAAACATGGTCGTTTTTTCGTCTAAAAACACCTTACTATACATAAACGCCTTACTATACATGGTCGTTTTTGTCGGCTAAAAACGCCTTCCTGTTCATGGTCCTTTTTTTCGGCTAAAAACGCCTTACGATACCTGGTCGTTTTTGGCACTGAAAATGCCTTGCTATGTATGGTCGGTTCTTTCGGCTAAAAAAGCCTTACGTTCTCACATAGGGTCTACGCACGATGTTCGTTACAACCCTGTTAGTAAAGTGGTTTGTGCGTCCGCGTCCCAATGCAGAGGTGCAGGGTTCGATTCTGGCTCAGGCCATTTGTGTGTTGTCAAAAACATGTGTGGCCATCCTTTTTTTTTATTCTCTTCACGCTCTCACTCACACCAAGGAATAATTCACAAAATGCCTCATGATGCATCAGCATTTTTTTCTGCAAAAATACTCCTTTTTGGACATGGTCGTTTTTTATTGTGAAAAACGCCTTTCTTTACCAAGAAAAAAAAAGCCGTGGTGTCTTGAAAAAAAAAGTGTCATCTTGAGACAATGTCGGTTGCTTATGTCCAGCCAGCTAGTCGAGTGGTTAGTGGGGCTCTATCACAGTATGGAGGTGCTCGGTTCAATTCCAGCTCTGGCGATTTGTGTATTCTCAAAAACATGTGGGGCCATCCATTTTTTCGCTCTCATTCACACCAATTAACAATTCACAAAACACCTGACAATACATGGTCGTCTTTTTGGCTGTAAAAAACGCCTTGCTATAAATGGTCGTTTTTTTATTGTGAAAAATGCCTTCCAACAGACAAAAATAAAGCTTGACTATTCATGCCCTTGTATTTTGAAAAAAAAGTGTCTTGTATCGGAACTATGTGAAGCGTTCATGGCGGCCTAGTAGTCGAATGGTTAGTGTGTCTGCGTCACAGTGCAGAGGTGCAGGGTTCGATTGCGACTCCAGGCTTCTTGTATGTTTTCAGAAACAAGCGTGGCCATCCATTTTCTGATCCTCTTCTCGAGACATATCTTTGCACTCACACCAAGGAACAATTCACAAACAACATTCGTATCCATCGTCGTTTTTTTAGGCTAAAATCGTCTTACTATACGTGGTCGTTTTTTTTTCGTCTAAAAACGGCTGAGTAAACATGGTCATTTTTTTCACTAAAAACGCCTTACTATACATGGTCGTTTTTTTCGGCTAAAACGCCTTACCATACATGGTCGTTTTTTTTTCGGCTAAAAATGCGTGACTATACGTGGTCCTTTATTTCGGCTAAAAACGCCTGACTATATATACATGATCGTTTTTTGCGCTGAAAACGCCTTACTATATATGGTCGTTTTTTTTCCGGCTAAAAACGCCTTCCTATATATGGTCGTTTTTTTCGGCTAAAAACGCCTGACCATACATGGTCGTTTTTTTCGGCTAAAAACGCCTTACTAAACATGGTCGTTTTTTTCGTCTAAAAACACCTTACTATACATAAACGCCTTACTATACATGGTCGTTTTTTTCGTCTAAAAACGCCTAACTGTACATGGTCGTTTTTTGGCGAAAAACACCTTACTCTACATGGTCGTTTTTTTTCGGCTAAAAACGCCTTTATATATACATGGTCGTTTTTTTCGGCTCAAACCGCCTTACCATCCATGGCCTTTTTTTTTTTTGTCTAAAAACGGTAGACATGGTCGTTTTTTTCCCGGCAAAAAACGCCTGACTAGATACATGGTCGTTTTTTTTTTTTTTCAGCTAAAAACGCCTTACTATACATGGTCATTTTTTTTCGGCTAAAAACGCCTTTATATATACATGGTCGTTTTTTTTTCGGCTCAAACCGCCTTACCATCCATGGCCTTTTTTTTTTTTTTGGCTAAAAACGGTAGACATGGTCGTTTTTTTTCCGGCAAAAAACGCCTGACTAGATACATGGTCGTTTTTTTTTTTGGCTAAAAACGCCTTACTATACACGGTCGTTTTTTTTCGGCTAAAAACGCCTTAATATACGTGGTCGTTTTTTTCGACTAAAAACGCCTGACTATACATGGTCGTTTTTTTCGGGTTAAAACGCCTTACTGTACATGGTCGTTTTTTTTCATCTAAAAACGCCTTACTATAAGTGGTCCTTTATTTCGGCTAAAAACGCCTGACTATACATGGTCGTTTTTTTTCATCTAAAAACTTCATCCTATACATGGTCCTTTATTTCGGCTAAAAACGCCTGACTATACATGGTCGTTTTTTTTGTCTCAAACCGCCTTACCATCCATGGCCTTTTTTTTTTTTTGTCTAAAAACGGTAGACATGGTCGTTTTTTTTCCGGCGAAAAACGCCTGACTAGATACATGGTCGGTTTTTTTTCAGCTAAAAACGCCTTACTATACACGGTCGTTTTTTTCATCTAAAAACGCCTTACTATACATGGTCGTTTTTTTTCGGCTAAAAACGCCTTAATATACGTGGTCGTTTTTTTTGTCTAAAAACGCCTGACTATACATGGTCGGTTTTTTTTGTCTAAAAACGCCTTACTATACAAGGTCGTTTTTTTCAGCTAAAAACGCCTTACTATACGTGGTCCTTTATTTCGTCTAAAAACGGCTTACTATATACATGGTCATTTTTTTCGGCAAAAAACGGCTGACTATACATGGTCATTTTTTTCGGCTAAAAACGCCTTTCTATACATGGTCGTTTTTTTCGGCTAAAAACGCCTGACTATACATGGTCGTTTTTTTTCTGCTAAAAACACCTTTCTCTACATTGTCGGGTTTTTTCGGCTAAAAACGCCTTACCATACGTGGTCGTTTATTTCAGCTATAAACGCCTTTCTGAAGATGGTTGTTTTTTTCGGCTAAAAACGCCGAACTATACATAGTAATATTTTTTTTGCTAAAAACGCGTTCCTATACAAGGTCTGTTTTTTTTTCGACTAAAAACGTCTTACTATACATGATTGTTTTTTTCGGCTAAAAACAACTTACTATACATGTTTTTTTTTTTTTTTTTTTTACTAAAAACGGCTTACTATACATGGTTGGGTTTTTTTGGGCAAAAAACGGCTTACTATACATTGTCATTTTTTTCGGCTAAAAACGCCTAACTATACATGGTCGTTTTTTTCGGCTAAAAACTACCGTATTTTCACGACCATTCGGCGCACCGTATGGTTGGGTGCAGTCTCATTAATGGGTGCTATTTCTGTATTTTACACATAGACAAAACGCACTGTATTATTGGGCGCAATTTTAAAGTGGTAAAACATACGCCAGCTTAAACATACGGCATTCATGCGCGCATGCTAAAAACACGTTAGCTTGAAGCATACGGTAGCATGCCAAGACATACAGATAGAAGCTAAAAACACGTTTTTAAAAAGGCAACGGAAGCAAAACTGAGTTCCGTTGTATTTTATTTAGCCATTGTACAATGTACTCATGTTTTTCGATCAATCATCACCCAGAAATCCATCAAAGTCCTCATCCTCTGTATCAGAATTGAACAATTGTGCAAGTACCGGTAATCCATCAAAAACGCCGTGTTCCCTCTCGTTGTCAGTCACTCTCATTACCATGTGGCTCCACAGAAATGATGCCGGCTTTGCCAAAAACTCGAACAACAGTGCAAGCAGACACGTTCGTCCAAGCAGCCACAATCCATTCGCAAATTGTGGCGTAACTCGCCCGGCGCTGCCTCTCACTCTTTGTAAAGTTGTGTTTGCCATCGATCATTCATTGTTCCCATGCCGTTCGCAACTTTACTTTGAACGCCCGGTTGATGCCGATGTCCAGCGGTTGGAGTTCTTTAGTCAAGCCTCCGGGAATAATGGCAAGCTCAGAGTTCATTTGCTTGACTTGGTTTTTCACCGCTGTTGTGAGATGGGCACGCATGCCAAAAGCATAACCGATGGCTTGAAGTTTGAACTGAGCTTCGTAGGCGTGTCTCTTTGTAGAATTTATTTTCGGGGGTTCTTAGAAACCAAAACTGAAGTTGTTTTGCAACAATGCACATAGCCACACTCTATACAGGTGTTGGTACCTGCTTGTAGCGTCCCTTTAGCGTCCACTTACACGCCCACCCTTCACTCATTGGCGGACTTCTTCCCCGCATGCCTGTCACTCACGTCTGCCTTTTCTCTCTCTCTCTCTCTCCATATATGTATATATACACGCCCACCCTTCACTGATTGGCCGACTTCTTTGCCGCATGCCTGTCCACAGTCACTTCCGCCTTTTCTCTATATAAACAGCGTGTCGGCTGTCAGTCAGGTTTTGGAACTCAGCGCATACACAAGACGCTCTGCATCATAAGGCGTCCTGTCCAATTTGGAGAAAATTTAAGACTTTTAATGGCGCCTTATAGTCGTGAAAATACGGTACTTACTATACATGGTCTTTTTTTTTTTTTTTTTTTTTACTAAAAACGGCTTACAATACATGGTTGGGGGGTTTTTTTGGCAAAAAACGGCTTACTATACATTGTCGTTTTATTCGGCTAAAAACGCCTTACTATACATCAGCGGTCACCAAACTACGGCCCACGGGCTGGATCCGGCCCACCTCCACATTTGGTCCGGCCCCCCTGAACAATACCAGAGAGTCTTTTGATTTATTTTTCATCTATGTATATTTGTATTTTATCATAAAATTTGGCTTTTGCAAAAAAATATTCCTTAGTTATGAACTATTTTCATGATTAACTATTAGCTAGTAACAATTTCATAAACACATACAGTATAACGTGACATTTGTTCCATCCTTCTGCGGTCTGTGCCGTTATCTGGCAACCCCAGAAAAAAAAATCCTAAACCCGTCCCTCTCAAAGAGAACGTAATCATGGCGAAAAGGTGAGGTAAGAGAAAAAAAAAATATTCAGAATACAGGGAATTTAACCCAAAATGGAGAAACGATTTTTTTTATCAATGCAAAGAAAAGATTATCTGTCTCATCTGTCGGTGGCGGTATTCAAAGAATACAATCTGCGGAGACACTATGAATCCCGTCACAACAACAAGTACGATTTTTTGCATGGGCAAATGAGAGCAGACAAACTGTCAACTCTAAAAAGAGGAACGTTAGCTCAGCAAAATACATTTTTACGCCAAGCTCAGCTGAACCAGCCATCTGTTTGGGCTAGCTTTCGGTTTGCTCAACTGATAGCAAGCAGCGGTAAGGAGAGTTTGTCAAGAAATGCATGAATGCTGTCGCAGAGGTGGTGTGTCCCGAGAAGAAAGACGTCTTTAATACCACGAGTGTATCAAAAAAAGTTATTTGATTTTGTGTGGGTTTCTGGGAAACACTACATTTTTACATCTAGGTACTCTTGCAGTCACACTTTTGCTGTTACAAACTGACCCCGGCCCCCCCATCAGAGAAGCGAAAAGTTATGTGGCCCTCACAGGAAAATGTTTGGGGACCACTGCTATACATGGACGTTTTTTTCGGCTAAAAACCCCTAACTATACATGGTCGTTTTTTTCCGGCTAAAAACGCCTTTCTATACATGGTCGGTTTTTTTCGGCTAAAAACACCTTTCTATACATTGTCGTTTTTTTCCGGCTAAAAACGCCTTACTATACATGGTCGTCTTTTTTCGGCTAAAAACGGCTAACTATACATGGTCGTTTTTTTTTTTTTTTTTGCTAAAAACGCCTTACTATACATGGTCGTTTTTTTCGTCGAAAAACGCCTTACTATACATGGTCTTTTTTTTCGTCTAAAAACGCATTCCTAAACAGGGTCGTTTTTTTTGGGCTAAAAACGCCTTACGATACATGGTCATTTTTCTCGTATAAAAACGGCTTACTATACATGGTCATTTTTTTCAACTAAAAACGCCTTACTATACATGGTCCTTTTTTTGGGCTAAAAACGCCTTACTATACATGGTCTTTTTTTCATCTAAAAACACATTCCTATACAGGGTTGTTTTTTTTGGCTAAAAACGCCTTACTATACATGGTCATTTTTTTCGGATAAAAACGGCTTACTATACATGGTCATTTTTTTTTCAGCTAAAAACGCCTTACTATACATGGTCGTTTTTTTCGGCTAAAACACCTTACTGTAGATGGTTGTTTTTTTTTTTTTGTTAAAACGCCTTACTATTCATGGTCGTTTTTTTCGTCTAAAAACGGCTCATCGTTCACTTCAAAGAGACTTTGAATGCACAGAAACACTGTACCGGCTCGTTCGCAACCGACACATCACTTGTGAAAATGTTGGTGATTGAACAGTCAGAGGTGCTGCCAAAAAGAACCCTTTCTGCACTGAAATACAATGAAATTAATTTTGATTCCGTTTGCTGCAATACAAACCGAATACTTCATACTTGACCATAAAGTTAATTTAAAACTTCGTACCTCAATTCAAAAACAAAATCTGATGTTGAAAAAAACATTGTTTTGTATTTGTAAGACTGAATATGAAAATAAACAGAATTTAATTTTCAGTGAGGATGAAATCCAGTTTCAAAGAAAAAAAAGTATCGTTTCAAATTCAGATTGTACAATTCAGATTCAGTTATTCTATATGATTTCGTCTGGATACAAATCCATCCATTATCCGAGCCACTGACCTTCAATTCCCGTAATTCAAATTCAGTATAAACCATTTAAAAGTTATTCACGTTTAGTTTTTGGTGGCAAATATTCCACCCCACAGCGTCACACCTAGTTTACTTTTGGTTGTAAAGTGTCCTTGAGTGTCTTGAAAGATGCTTATAAATGAAATGTATTATTATTATTATTATAAGAAATTTCAGGGGTTATTTTTACTGACCATTCATTGTTCATGACATGTACAAATTTTTATTTTCCTAACACACTGTCGATTCTTGTTTTCTTAGAGTTCTTACAGCCGCTGTGAGACCTAACAGCCTAACATCTTGGGCCTCAGACCAGGAAATTGATGTCGCAATCAAAAGATGGCTACATCTGGCTTCTGATCGGGATGGTGACAGGAAGGAGAGCATGAGAAGAAAAGAGGACATGGAGAGCGCAACAATTTGATGGACAGAAAAATACCGTTCAAGAGTAAGCTGCATCCCAAGTTGGACTTTGTGTTCACTGTTAAATAAAGAAAAGTGCATTTTTCCAGTATATGTGGAGTTGGGTGTCTTGAAAGGCGCTTATAAATAAAATCTATTATTATTATTATTATTATATGTGAGGTTCACAAATTATGACAATAAACATATTTTTATAACAGTCGTTATTGAGACTTTTTTTTAATGTGTGTCAAATATGGCTCATGAAAGATGTGGCTTAGTTGAGGTTGAATTCAAGCTGATATCAGGAACCTGTTCTGGCCCAGCATAGGGCCGGAGTAGGGCCAGATATGGTTTTACAATGCGGCTCAGATCTGGGCCGAATGCGGCCCACATCATGGATGCCAGACGTGGGCCACTGCAGGACCGTCATTCATTGAGGTATGTGGGCCGAGTGTACGTGCCGTGTCTGCCCCAGAGCTGGGCCAGACCAATTTTGCTGACTGGGAAGAAAACTGATACATGCAAGAAAACGTGTACTTGAAATTGTGTGACCAACGGTGAAAACGGGTGCCCCCAGATGGGACCGCTGGCGTCAGAAAAAAAAAAGAAGACAAGACCTCATACCTTAACGACGTTCGTGCCATCGGCTGCAGATACAAAGTAAAAAGGGAGTCCTTTCTTCTTGGCAAAGTTGAAACTCCGTTGCGTCACCTTCATGTCAGCTGCAGATGGGAAGAAACTGGGCTTAGCTGTTGTCATTGTCATTGTTAGTTATGTGGCGCTGAAAAACAATGGATGCCCACCGTCGATCTTGTTGGCCACCACACAACAGGGGATCTCGGGTCGATACTCTCTCAGCTCCTTGTACCAGTTGGCCAAGTTTTTGTAGGTGATTTTCCTCTGAATGTCGAAAACCTTACGTGTGGAACAAGCCAAAAGAGATGCTATTTGAAATGAACAGGAATTGGGCTTTGACCTGCAGTGTAAATCCAGCAAAGGTGCGCAGTCATTGTTTTAAGTCACATTGTAACAACGTACAAGTGTATGTTGTTGAAGTGTATGTTAAACGATGCTCACCATTGCATGAGTCTTACCATGATGCAAGCGTGTGCTTTGTGGTAGTATGAGGGGTGCATGCTCTGAAATCTCTCCTGACCAGCCGTGTCCCAGAAATCTGTTGATCAGGACAACATTAAATACAACCTGCTGTGACCAGGAAGGGTGACACAAATTTTGTGTGAGCAGAGTTCTAGTTTTTTTTTTACACTGGTTGCACTTGTGCTCCCAAAGTGTTTTCTTTGTTGCATAAGCAAAAAAGTGAGCTGCGCCCAAACTTGCAACACCATCACATTCAATACTGCAGTTTGATCGTTTCTCTCCTTTTTTTTTTTTTTTTAAACCAAGAATGCGACATGTCTTTTTAAGCAATATTGACTGGTAAATGATGAACAAACAATCTGGTCATTATTAAGTGCTATATTTTAATCACAATTTTATAAAATAGGTAACAAACTCAAAAGTATTGGTGCTTCAAGTGTTTTGTGTCAGTGTTGGCTATGACCTTTTAACATATGGGTCTAAACATTCAAGAAATTGTCAATTATTCTTATCTCAACACCTGCAGCGATTTTAACCTTAGGCCTGTCAAGATAACAGTTTTTAGGACGATATATTTTCCTGAAAACTATAATGATAAACAATATGGTAGTTGTTTTTTTAAATGCTTGAACCCAATGGAGGCTTTTAGAGTCACGGCTTTCCTCGTCTTTTCTTGCCCGCCCCTGTAAAGGCTGGTCGCACAGGTGAAACCTCTTATTTTTTATTTTTAGGAGTACCATTGAGAAATTGTTCGTCTGGGCACCCAAATTGGTCTCAGTTTATAGCCCTAGTGTGTGTGTGTGTGTGTGTGTGTGTGTGTGTGTGTGTGTGTGTGTGTGTGTGTGTGTGTGTGTGTGTGTGTGTGTGTGTGTGTGTGTGGCACATACCCACTGCTACGGTCCTATTGGCCAGAGTGGCTGTATGTTTGTAGAGTGTCAAAGCGTACGTTGACAACTGTTGTGGGCGACTGAAGGGGGAATTAAGGAATAATTATGTAATTTTCCCCAGAATGAATAGCGAGTCAGCTTGCCTTGTTTTAATAGGGAACATAGTTGCAGAACTGGCAACTGATAGCTGCTGCAGTAAAGCGTAGGCCGTGGAGTACAATAGTCCTACAGAATCCAGAAAACTTGTAAAGTATAGATTGTCAGTACTTCAACCACCTCTGCTTTGGACAGTGCAATGTAATAGTAGTAGCAATAGGTTATTAGACAAAGGTAGGAGTTGGATCAGGAATTTTTTTTTTTTGGTTTTACGTTATGCTATTTGGCAAACGATAGTGTTACGTGTGTGGTTTTGGTCATTCATTCCCACACGTTTGGAAGCAATTGTAGCTTCACAGGGGCATCATGGTACCGGAAATATCATTCCCCATGGAATGTCACAAGGCGATGTAATGTGTTGGTAACCCAATACTTTTGTCCATGTAGTGGTTGTCCCTCCACAAAGGATACTATTCGTCCAGGAGAAACCTCTCCATCAGCCTGAAGAAGAGAAGAAATGTTTCAAAGCAACAAGTTCACAATGACAGTTGCTTTTTGACAACTTACTTAGATTTACCGACGGCACTGTCTCCCAGACAGATGATCTTCACTTGTTCGTCCGCATCGTACTTCTTTTGGTCCAGCTCGGGGGTTTTGTGATCATCATCTTCAGCGGCCATTTCCTAACCTCCTCCTCCACCTTCTAGATTGTTTTTATTCGTCTCCGCTTCAAATTAAAACGATTTCGACATTGCGAAATAGCTTCCCAAGCTAACGAAGAGTGGCTCACCGCGTCCGCCGGCTTGTTAGTAGAGACGTATCAACGTGTGTGCGTTATTTTTCGCCTCTGTGCATTTGATTGGTTAGTTGTCGGTTTAAGAGAAATCAAACCGACGAGTCGAACGACTGCAGCTGAGGAAACATTTTGTCGAAATAAAACGAGTGGATTTTACACGTAATTGTGCACCCTGATTTGCTAACTGGCCGATCGAGGCGAATAAACGAATTACGACGGATATTAAGTTACATTTTACAACCACCTTGCGACTATTTATAACGTATATATCTGTATGCATTTATATCTTGTATAGTCAACTCTATCGCTGTAAAAATGTAACACGTTTAATATCTTTCCGTTTATAAAGGTACAAATCCGTATTGGGGGTTTGTGTTTCTATGCAACGGGGACGCCCAAAGGACCTCTTCCTCGACTTGGCTGTCCTTACTAGTGCCTGTCAGAAGGTTCTTTGACATGGTACATTCCTGTTACCTTAGCAACGTTTTTTTCTGAACCTTTAGTAGTAAACGTTCTGATTAAAATGCTTTTAATCGTGTTTGCAAATGCGCTTAGTTTAAAGAAATGACTTCAATTTTGCATTGCACTATGAAACCGCATTCGTCACTTTTAGATCAGTTATTTTTCATAGATCTTGTACTTTGTCGTTCTTACGCAACTTATCTTTGCAACAAGATGCGACATACATCAAACCACAAGTGGAACTAAATGAATCAGTGCTCGAATGGACTTACTCCATTGTTGTCATTTCACATTGATATAAAGTTTTATGTTTGCAATACAGTCTGGGTGGTTAATTATTGATTTATACGAAATGAAATGCTGAAATGGATAGTGTTTTAGAGAAATTATGGTTTTCTCAAGATTTTGGCACTTTTCCAAACAACGGTTTTGAAGAAACTCAAATGCATAGAATATCCTTATATTCTTTTATTGCAAAATATTCTAGAGCAGATTCACAAAACAGGTACAACATCAAAATTGCAGTGTGGTGTGTAATTTTCTTTCGCAACATAGAAGTTTTTTTTTTTTTAATAATACAAAAATACTTATATATAAAACATATGGTGACCTTGTAGTTAGCACGTCTGCCTCAGTTCTGGAGTTCTGGATGGGAACCCAGACTCACGCCTCCCTGTGTGGAGTTTGCATGTTTCCCATGCTTGCATGAATTTTCTTCAGGCACTACAGCTTTCTACAACATTCTAGAAACATGCATTTTAGGTCCATTGACCACCCAGAGTATGGGTGACTTTTTTGGAAGGGGGGGGGGGGTCAATATATGCCCTGCAATTGACGGGCGACCAATACAGGCCCTGCCTCTCTCCCAAAGTCAGATGAGATAGGCTCCAGCTCAACCTAGACCCTCATGAGGACAACCACTAAAATGAATGTGAAATATGATACCCAAATAATAAAATCGATCTATTTTGTGGTTGCTATAATCATATGATTGGCCTTTTTTTTGCTGTTTCTGAGGGTGTGCCATCCCTATGAGGATGTTGAGACAGTGTGTGTGGCATAAAGTGTTTGGTAATAGCTGCTCTCAAGTGGAAAGTGCATTCATTGTCTTTCAGTTGGACCCTCCTTTTCATTCCCACAAGATGTATTTTACCCCTTTGATCAGCGTGAAGTTAAATAAGTGTTAATGAGCGTTGAGAACGATCCAAGTCCGTAAGGGGGATTAGGGTGTTTTCCGAATGATGTCTTCCAAAGCTGAAGGATGGGGCTTTTACATGTGAGGTTGTGACCTAGAACAAAAAAGGCCTTCATTCAAAAAATCCAACATTGATATAACAGTATGTGTCAATTACTTCAATGCAACAAATTGTATTGTTAACCTACTAACATAGTTGCCCAGTACAATGACAATAATACTTAACTTAACTACATTTATATTTTCATAAGTACCAGTACATGTGGCTAGAGAGCAAAGCGCTGAAAGAGTCTCTATCGGTTGCTCTTATGGAAGGTCTCCCATTTCTATCTGCTCGATTTCCCTTTACATTTAGTATAAAAAGAGTAAAGCCTCCTACGTTCTCAGGGCAGTAGACTCCAGGTGCTGGTGTCTTTGTAAAGCTTGTAGGTAGGAAGTTGCGGGCTGGCATGCTGTACTCTGGAGATTTCCTAAGGTAAGTTTTGGGGTCCACAGCTTGATAGGCTGCAGGGCCCGGAGTCTGCAAGAGGATGTATCAATTAAACCAGGATGGATAAAGAAAACATAAAATAAGGTCTTATATATGTCTACCTGTGCCAAATCATTAAAAAAGTTGCCAATTTTGCTGCGACCACAGATTGTGTGTGAAGGCACTGCAGGTATGTTCACAGTTTTGGATCCCAGAACAGGAGGCAACATGTTGGATGCTGGACCTGCAGAGACAGGCAGAATATTATGTATCGCATACACTGTATGAGTATCAAAGATCAGAGGCGGATGGTAAATAGAGGGCACAAGGTCACCGCCCCACCATGCACGGCGGTAACATTACTTGAAGAAAAAACAGGACACCAGACCATTCCCACTTCCCTTGGTTTCAGTAGCCAGTGAGGGTGCACACTCAGGTTTTGTTCAATAGTTTGAGAAGCATATATTGACACACATGCACCCAGTGTCACCACTTATGAGGCTCTTTCTCTCTCTCTCTCTCTCTCTCTTTTTCTTTATATATACTGTGTGTGTGTGTGTGTATGTATATATATATATATGTGTGTGTGTGTGTGTGTGTGTGTGTATGTATGTATGTATGTATGTGTGTGTGTGTGTGTGTGTGTATGAGATATGATCTATCTCTCAGTAGAATGTTACCAGGTGTGGTCTGGTAGCTTGGCACTGCTTGTTTCCACCTTGTAGACAACGTGTAAGCAGGAGAGGAACGAAACGTGGCCTTCTCTGAATTTGCAATGTGGTAGCAGTCTAAAAAAAAAAAAAGCACAAAAAAAAATGCAATTACTGTCATCTTGTTTACTGACCACCATCGCAACAGTCCAATAATTATGTGTTTTGCTCACTGGGTGCAGGGATTTCCTCTCGCGCCCGCTCCTTCCGACGTCTGCCAAATGAAAATGCCGGTGTTCCATCACGGCCAGTTTTAGTGATGTTGGAGGGGATAAAGTGGGCAGGTCCAGGTGAGATTTGTTGTTTGCTCGTGTGACAGGTTTTGCCAAAAGTGTAACTTGGTGCTTTGTATTTTGTCGGATCGTGGTTATTCGCGCCTAGTTAAGAGGGGAAGGCACAGATGTTAGCACTAATCATAACATCCATCCAGCCATCCAATCATTATCTAAGCCGCTTATCCTCACGAGGGCCGCAGGTATGCTGGAACCTTCCCAGCATTCTTGTGTGCCCTGCGATTGGATGGAAACAAGTTTAGAGTGTACCCCGCCGACTGCCTAAAGACAGCTGGAATAGGCTCCAGCACGCCCGCGACCCTCATGAGGATAAGTGGATTAGAAATTGGATGGCTGGATAAAAATAATGATAATAATAAAAATCATAATCAGAATGTCTGTAATATAGTAATGTATTTACTAGTAGTTATTAATTAAAGGTTAGGTTCAGGTACAGGTAGATTTTTGTTTTTCCTGAATCATAGCTATAAAGTACAACACAAGGTAAAATCCATATTGCGCAAGCTTTTCTAGGTAAAAAAAGAAGAAAAACACAACAGCAACTATAAAAACAAACAAAAATATCTCAAAACCCCAAAAAGTAAATCATTTTAAAATCAGCATCAAAGATACCTTTGGGTAAACATTAAAGCCATCTCTGAGTAAAATTTCCTGTTGACCAACATATTCAGATATCTCTGAAAGATTATGCAGTGAATATGGGGGTGAATTCAGGATGATTTTTCCTCCGCAATCTGCTTGTAAATGCTAAACTTCCTCTTTACGACACAAAACCTGAAGCAGAGTGCACACACAAAAATCGGGGAATCCCCCCACCCCCCTCCTTTCAATCCAAGTCAGCAAAGGATGTCACTGAAAAATTACCCAGAGTGATTATCCTGTACTGTGGGGTGTCTGCAGAGTGATTTAACCTCTCCCAAACCTGCTCAGAAAACAGTCAGGGCTTGGTTACCAGGCTAACTGATACATACCATTTTTACATAATTTAAAAAAATGCTAAATTAAATCCAGCGGCAGCTAGGAAATGGCCGGTTTTGCCTGATGTGTGCTGTGTCTTTCTGACCTGCATTTTGGGGCGTTGCTTAATAAAACGATTCATTTTGACAGTTAACACACACAAACAAGCGCAAACGGCCGAGCAAAGTCATGTCAAATTCAACTTTTCCCTTGCTGCACAGCTGTAGCACCATTCTGATATTTGATCAATTTTGTAATTTACATGTTTTCAACACAGGTGCAAGGGATTGATTTGTGTAAAGGATAAAGACATAGGCCATTACTTGAGGAAATACACTATGTGAGTTTTACCTGTGAGCGAAGGAAGTGCATACAGGGATCTTTTGGGCCCCACCACCCCGCCAACATTTGGCTTTTCGCCAGGCATGAGCTAAATGAAGAGTAGATATGAATTGATTGATACATGTTTTCACTGTATTTGAAGAGTGTGAACACATTTAAAAATTAGGTTAAAATGAGCACAGCGATCGTATGCCATTTGTGTCAGGCAAATTAAATGCATTGCTGGTTGGGTGGATGGATGCATGGATGGATATTATATGAGCAACAGTTTATCTTAGTAAAGGTTTATCTATGTAAACTTTACAACATGTACTGTACATATTTGATGGATGAATTTGAATTCAGTTACTTTTTTTTAAATGCTTGAAAAAGCTGGTTCCCTTTCTAATAGCATTAAACTCACTGGAGTTAAATACAGATATTTCTATATGTTCATAAGTGTGTTTATTTAGGAGTGTTAATTACTAATAGATATGATAATGTCGTTTCAATTATTTGTATTAATTAACACGTCATAGATCATTGGCTCATACCTGTGGCTCCTGTGATAATTTAATAAAATTCTAAACAGCAAGTGAAGTAATTTAAAGTAACGTTTAATGTAGCAATTATACGTGAAACATTTTTGAGCATGCAACTAACCTGTCACGGGCGCTCTTTGACTTCCGGTGAAATTGGAACACGCCGAATGCTATCACATGCTAACCAAACCAAATGCTATCGTGCAATTAATTCATCCTGACGCCGGCCCTTGCGTTCGACATCATTAGGGGCCAAAAGTGATGATGTATTTTGGATTAGGGTGGCGTGTGCGCGAAACACAGAGCACATGAACATGCTGTGAGTAGCAATGACGTCATGGCGACCGGGTTGCTGCTCCACGGGGGACAGGGGCCGAGTTTTGGTCCGGAAATATTCAGCAGATGGCGCTATGATCACAACAAAAACAACGTTACTTGTATTGACTCGTGCTAATTTTTAAATGCATGACGTTTTGTGTTCTTGCAGACCACATTCTTTCTTTTTTTTTCAGTTGGAGTGCTAGTAGTAGAAAATACAAATGTCCGTTTTCAAATGTATGGAGGAAGAATAAAAAGTAAAAGTCGCCAGAAAAATAAACACAGTACTCAAGAACTACCTGAAAAATCTTAAATACACTAATGAAGTCAGGGACGGAGACAGAAAATTTTCAGTCGAGCAGGCAGGTAACGCAAAACTGTACCTCACAGAGGGGTGGCCATATGCTTTCACAGAAATCATTCGCATTCTTGTAACATACTCTAAGACGTTGTTTTTTTAAACGATAACATCCACTCTCAGGGTTTCACAAAATAAAATGCACAGAGTTTTATCCAATATAAGCAGGAACAAGTCTTAGTAAAGAGCAAAGTTTTGCTGACTTAATTAATTACCATAGATAATGCCATTTTCTCTGCCGTTGCTTTGCTTTTGTGTTGTAGCACATGTCTACTTCTACCTCCTGTACAGATTAGCTTGCTACTGTAACACTGATTGTCAACTGTCACCGACAGATTCAGCCATCCATCCATTCTCTATCCGCTTATCCTCCCTAGGGTCGTGGGAGCCTATCCCAGCTGTTTTGGGCCAGTCGGCGGGTACATCCCAAATTGTTCGCCAATCTCAGGGCATAAGATAAAATAAGAGATAAGAAAAACCTTTATTTGTCTCACAATGGAGAAATTCCCAATACATACAGAGAGGAACAACCATTCACGCTCATTCACACCTTCCTAATGTGTACCAAATTAATGGTACACATTAGGAGACCCCAATTTCTGCCTGGCAACACACAGCTGTACGTCATACGTCACACAATGAGGAAAGAAAAATAGTTATATAATACACACAGACGTCATCGTTTAGCAACGTTGCCTAAATACTCAAAAAGGAAAATATTTTTCATTTGTTTCAGATAACACAAAATTTTACATACTGTACTTAGGAACTACACATGTCCTATTAAGGCCACTGTTGAATGAAACATGCACTTCTGGTAAATTCCACGACATTTCATAACCTGATTGTTTAATGAGTGTTAGTATTAAAACACTACTTTGGCTAAAAATTATCACCAAATAAGGCAAGTACAAAATAAAACAAAAATAGTGTATGAGCTCAATTATGTATGTGCTGTTTCAGCATGTGCCTTCAGAGATGTCCTAAAAAATCAGCACTACCTGGACTCATTTGAAATATCATTTATTTAGCATTTGCCACATGATTCACCAAAACATATATAAATCTCAAGTTGTGGTATCTACAAAAGAGTTTACATTTTTTATGTGTACAATCCAGTATACAAGGATATCATTTAGGTTAACTCAGTGCACATACAATAAGCCCAAAATGACTACTAGATTGGCCGAGTTTAGAATGTACCGGTAAGTGACTGTATGGTGGAATGGATGTATTTTAACGTGAAATGACAAAATGGAAGACTTTGCTGTTTTCACTCATGTTCTTAATTTGGCTAATAAAAATAACTAGCCACTGAATTAATTTTCATCTTCCTGTAACCGCACTGTACTACAAACTAAAAATAAATAAATAAATTGTTTCATTGTTATTTTGTTTTTATTAAAAAAATATTGTAGAACACAATGAAGTTAAATTCCCTGACACCAATGAGATCACAAGTGCCACCTGCAGGGTGCATTCAAGGGGACGTTTAGTTGGCCTGAACTAAGAAGCCACAGTAGGATGTGATGAGCCACATTCACAGACGAGACAAAGTACTGCAAACGCTGAACTGTGAGATCTCATCAACAAATGTCATCCGTTGACTTTGACCGCTTTGCTTCTTCTGATGCCACTGTGTTGAAGTGTCCAGCTCAAAGGAAGGAAAATGACTGTTGGTATTTATCCGCATCCATGATTGGGCATATGGTGTATTGCGAGTGACGCAGTCCAAAGGTGAAGGCCGGCGCTTTGGTGTGTGTTGTGGTGACCTGGACAAAAATAACAGCATACAGCTTTGTCATCCACAGATTGACTTAATAATTGCTTGTCTACAAATAATCAATGGAGTGCCTGCATCTATCAAGTGTGAAATGAAAAATAAATACATAAACAAATAAATAAATCTCGCTGCATGGTAAAATTGACCAGCTTTGCGCATGTGGCATTCACTTGCAGTTTGTACGTGGTAAAGATCTTCTCTTCAAGGGAGTCTCAGTGTCTCCAAAAGTAATAACACCACAAAGTCACTAGATTTGTTGCTCATTGCGTATTTAAACAAAAAGCTATAAGAGTGGTCGGAAAAGTCATCAAGTTGGTAACACTGAGTTAGCCGCTATCTTTGTTCCACGCCCAAGCTGCGCCACCGATTGTCATAGTAATGCAATCTTTCCTCTGCATCAGTCAGCATCCCCCCCCCCCCCAAAAAAAAGCCTAATTGGCACCATTAGGAAGCAAAATGTCCCCCACCTTCTCAGGACAGTAGACTCCAGGCGCTGGCGTCCTTGTCGCGCTTTGAGGGACGAACTTGCGCCCTGGCATGCTGTACTGAGGGGATTTGTTTAGGTAAATTTGGGGATCCACAGCTTGGTAGGCTGCAGGGCCTGGAGACTGAAACAGAAAGTACAACAAGTTGTTAAAAAGGCAGTTTTTCATTTGAAGAACAATAAATTAGAGGTAGAAAGTGTGAGTGACAAGGTGTCAATAACTTGTACTGGCAGGACAGGTGGATATGCTCACCTCTGAGAATGAGTCATTCTAGCAACGTGGTTAAAGCTGGTTTATTTTACAGTGCTAATGCTAGCTTAGTGTTGCACTCCCTGTTATTTTGGTGATACGGGCTATGTGTTCTCTTTGATTATTTGTCACAACTACGCACTTTCATATTTTCATGCCATTTTTAATGGCCCTGTTTGAGAAACGCAAGAGTGCTGTCACTCTCACCTTCCTTCTTACTCATTGCCTCTCTTTGTAGCATTATAGTGTCGCTACAGTGGCCAGGGAAGTCTGCTTTTGCCTTGCCAAACACATGATGTAGTTTAGTTAGTCAAGTCAAGTCAAGTCAACAGTATTTATAGAGCACTTTCAAACAGCCATCGCTGCATACAAAGTGCTGTACATGGAGCAATTTAACATGCACAATACACAGTAAGACAAATCGGTAATAAAGGCGGTAGAAAGCACCAAACAGTAAAACCAAGAACAAATCTAAGTCATGCTGAGTCGAATGCCAAAGAATACAAGTGAGTTTTGAGGAGGGTTTTGAAGATGGGCAGCGAGGAGGCTTGCCGAATGTTCGGTGGGAGGTCATTCCAGAGAGAGGGACCAGCAACAGAAAAGGCTCGATCCCCTCTGAGCCTCAGTTTAGTTCTTGGTACTTCTAATAATGTCTGGTCCACAGACCTGAGGCGCCGGGCAGGTGTGTAGGGGCGGATGAGCTCAGAGAGGTAAGGTGGCGCGAGATTATTCAGAGATTTGAAAACAAATAAGAGGATCTTGAAAATAACTCTAAAATGAATTCGTTTAGTTATTAGAGCGCAGGATAGTTTTGGCACCTCAAAACCTTATTTGTCGAACTGAACAGCAGGGAAGGCAGTTTTTCAATTGCAGTAAGATGGTATGTGTGCAAGGGACAATCACCAGGTGTGCGGATGTGAGTCTGAATGAATAGTTTGTGATTGGCTGCATCGCTTGGTGTGTCGTAAGTGTTTCAGACGACATTGCTACCTTTGTGTAGTCCTCCATGAATTTGCCATTTTTACTGCGACCGTAGAGCGAGTGTGCAGGTGCTGCTCTTATATTGACAGTTTTGGGTCCGAAGACAGGAGGTAGAGTGTTGGATGCTGGACCTGTAGGGACAAAACCGTGAAGAAGGGTAAACACATACCGATAATCGCACAAAATTGAAGCATTTACCCTCCAACCCTTTCCAATGAAATTCAATGAAAGGCATGATTCTTGGATGTCTCTGAAAGCTTATCCTGAATGAATATCCTGATGAGGTCTATTGAGCAATTGTTTTCCTCCCTGCTATACTCGAAAAATGGTCAATATTAATGGTGGCAAATCCATGTATGTGTGTGTGGTCAACACCAAGTTGTGCGGAGCCACTGACATTGTATTTGTGGCATGAAAGAGCTTAATAGTCGAGCTGAAGCTGCACTGTTACCGGACACAGAGCAAATGATTGTTTTGAGTGCGTCTCTAAGTTTCTCTAAAAAATGAAAAGTGAAGTGTACAGCTGTAGTATTGATATATATATATATATATATCCATCCATCCATTTTCCGAACCGCTTGATCCTCACTAGGGTCGCGGGGGGTGCTGGAGCCTATCCCAGCCGTCTTCTGCAGTAGGCGGGGGACACCCTGAATCAGTTGCCAGCCAATCGCAGGGCACACAGAGACGAACAACCATCTACGCCCACACTCACACCTAGGGACAATGTAGAGCGTCCAATCAACCTGCCATGCATGTTTTTGGAATGTGGGAGGAAACCGGAGCACCCGGAGAAAACCCACGCAGGCCCGGGGAGAACATGCAAACTCCACACAGGGAGGCCGGAGCTGGAATCGAACCCGGTACCTCTGCACTGTGAAGCCGACGTGCTAACCACTGGACTACCGGGCCGCCCTATATATATATATATATATATACATCTTCTACAGTGGTGCATGTTGATACAAATTCATAAATATACTGTCTGCCTGAGATTTTTGTCATATTCTTGTCTGCATGTGTTGCTGCACCTTTGTGTTCCAATTAGCCACTGCTTGAAGCGTTACAACACCACCACATTGATTCTATTCTTTAGTCAGTCATTGGTTTTCGTAAGCGGAGTTGATTCAGTCATTTTAAATACATGCGTAATTGTTGTTGTTTTATGTTTGGATTGACCGTAAACCTCTACTGGGAGTGGATTTAAAGAGTTTGAATGTACTTTTGGGGAATTGTTGACTCTTGTTCGCGATGGCTTGTATTTTGATACAATACCATACCTGAACGCACCGCTATACTACTGGATCTTTGTGTTTCCGGCAGTAGGAAGATGGTGCTACTCACAGGTTAGTCTCAGTACTATGAGAGACATCAAGTTTGTGGTAGGAGACTAGCGAACGTCTGTAGAGATGCCGCTATTTGTGAGGCATGCTGTGATTACATCACACTATAGGAAGTATAACAAAACACATCCCAATTTTAAAAATCAGAATGGATGGTAATGCATGTACCCTGCTGTCGACATTATATTTGCTAATTCCAGAAAAGGGAAATGTCAAGAAAAAAACTTACCAGGAGTAGTCTGGTTGCTCTGTGCAACTTGTTTCCACCTCCCGGACAATGTATAAGAAGGAGAAGTGTGATAAGTGACCTTGTCTGAACTTTCAAGGTGGTAATGGTCTAAAAACAGCAAATGAAAATGTCATCATTCCCAAGAACGTAGTTGTGCTGCTTAAAAAAAAAACGTGTGTCATACTCACTGGGTGCAGGGACTTGGGCGCGCACTGCATCCTTGGGACGACTACCGAACGAAAATGCTGGCGTCCCATCCCGGCCATTTTTGGTGATATTGGAGGGGATGAGGTGTTTAGGTCCGGGTGAGGTTTCTTGCGTGCTTATATCATAGTGGGCACGGAAGCTGAAACTGGGGGCTTTGTGTTTAGTCGGATCATGTAGTCTAGAACCTGGATGAAAGAAAAAACAAAGAATGCATATTCTGTGAGGATACCACAAACATTGTTTCTGGTATGGGGGCGGGGGGAGAAAAAGGTATTGTACCTGTCAGTGAAGGCAAAGCATACTTTGGCCCTGGGCTGCTATAGAGGGCAGCTATGGGCCCTCGCGGTCTGTGGGGCCTCCATGATCCAACCCAAGGCTCTTCATCAGGCATTATCTGGAACAAATACGAACATTTTGTTTTCCATTCGATGGGCAGCGTGAAAACAACCAGCTGACCTCCACTTGTATGATTAGCCAATACTAACTGATTAGTCCGGGTACATCCTGGACTGGACACCAGTCACATACAGTGAATATAAAAAAAAGTCGGCACACCGTTGGTCAAATACCAGGGTTTTGTGAAATAAAAAACAAGACGGAGATGAATAATTTCACTACTTTTTGCCATCATCATGACCGTCATCCAGTACAATGCAAGAGAAAAAAAAATTAATTACTGAGGGTGTAAGCAAAAATAAATAATAGAAATTGCGGTAATGCCTCAAATCAACCCCAAATAAATTTGTGATGTCCTAGCTGACTTTTTCTGACATACGGCATATATATAATGTATATCCCACCACCCAACAAGAGCCTAAAGGTTTTGTGCAAACATTTGACTTCTGTTTCAAAATCTTTCCACCTTGACCAAGGTCCCCGATTCATCTGAAGAGATACAGCCCCATGGCATGATGCTGCAACCATGCTTCACTTTAGTTGTGGTGTTCCATTGGCCCTTGGGTTTATCCGATTTTGTGTTGATATTGCATGTGCTTGAATTCTGAACACAGCAGCGTCCAATTCTAAGAGGGTGTGCACACTTATACAACCACAACATTTGAGTTTGTTTGTTTGTTTGTTTGTTTGTTTTTTATGAAAGGTGAAAAACATTCAATTGAGTTGTATGGGTTATAGGTCACATCAACGATGGAAAGAGTTTTGAAATTAATCTGGTTTATCTTTTTATTTTTCTAACACAAAACTCTGAAATTTTAACGGTTGCGTACACGTGTTATATCCACTGTATCAACAGACAGGCCTTTGTGTACGATTTAAAACAGAGGTGTCAAACTCATATTTACCACAGGTCACAGTTTTATATTTTCACATTATGACTTTGGAAATGATATAAATAAGGGCTGTCAGGGTAATTTTTGTCACAGGCCACATTGTAGTTAGTTTCCCTTGGAGGGCCCTTATGCAGTGATGTGTTGAATCACCTACTCATATTTTTACAAACACAGGCCATAACAAGGTGATGGATGATTGGTTTTGAAATCCAAATTCAAGAATAATGGGGTTTTTTCAACTATTGTTTACATCACTGTAAATGAAGGTTTTGACAACAAGGAATTGCTTTCAATATCTGAATGTTATTGTTTATTACGTATGACGATTCGACATTTTGGTACAGATTTTAGCACGCATCATGGAAGCTGACATGTTTGGTTTGCTAATTCGGGCCACTTAAAATTATGTAGGGGACAGATGTGACCCCCGGGCCTCGAGTTTGACACCAAGTGACATAAATGTATAATCGAATTTCTCATTAAACATACAATTGCATTGATTGTCATCTATCTATCTACAGTCTTTATCTATCTATTCATCCATCCATGGATCTATATCTATGAATCCATCCATCTATAATATCTGAAAAAGACAAGAGAAATTGGGATGGATTTTCGGCCCAAATTAAAAAGAACAATTCTATTTAGCAAAACAGATGAAGTAGACAGTTTATTTGTTTTAGTGGGCCACAAAAAAGGTTGACATGTGATTTAAATGCATGTTTTTTCAGAAAGTGTGGGAGGAAGTTGGAATACCCAAAGAGCAGCAGAAGACACCCGCAAGCATGGGGAGAGCATGCAAACCCCGCACAGAAATATTTTAACCAAGAATCTCAGAACTGTGAGTCCACTGTGCTGGCTGACAGTATGACAATCACCTGTAAATATTACACTAAAGCAACGCAACATTTAGCTGTGCCTGTAACTCAACCACAAAATAGGAAGAAATGTTTATTTTATTTTAGGGTTCTTTAAAGATTCGATTTTTTTCTTAATGCAGTGGGGGTGAATTCAAGATGTTGGTTGATTTAATTTACCTTTTGCAAATTCTAATCCTCTTTCTCTCTAGTCTTCATATGGTCCGGATTTCAGCGCGCTCATTGAACTACAACACGAATTGTTTCGAGCCGGCCCACTTCACTATGACAATGTTGCCAGGGAGATGGCTGGACATGCTGAACATGTGTCCAAAACTCAAGCAAGTGACGGAATTTCTAACACTGAGCATTTTGTAACTTTCGATCTTTGCAAATCCGAGTTTCCTGAACTATTCACACGATTGCAACACTTAACGCAATCCAGGCGTACGATTCATAGCATTATTAATTTTTGTTTTATCGTGCAGTATTAATTAGGTTTTGTTTTTTTAGCTTGAAACCATTTGTTTTAATTGCACGACTGACCTGTCAGGTCGACCCTTGATTTTCTTGTCGAAGTTTCACGCGTTGGACAAAAAGGGCTATCCAGCATTTTAGCATCCTGACGCCGTCCCTGCGTCCCGGCTGGGAGATGACATAATTACAGCCTGAATGTGATGACGTGTCACCCGGCGGCCCATTTGTACTCGGGTGGCGTGTGCGAGAAACACAGTACACAAGTGCTTATGCACAAAACTATTGTGTCGGTTTAACAGTGCGCGCGCTCGTCCGACGCTGATCACAACCTGACCGTCGGTTACGTCACAGGTTCGAGTCGCCCAAACGCCTCTTTCAGAAGTCGCATTTCTTTTAAAAGTGATAAGAACGGAAATTTGGTATTTTGACAGATAAAGCAGACGTTCGCACGAAAAAGGCGGATCAAAAGTGTAATTGGCGAATGAAGCGGAAAGAATAGCCAGACGGGTGCGCGTGCAGATGCATGCGCATGCGTGAATGATTTGCGTGAAGATGCCCCCCCTCCACCCAGGAAGGTTTGGGGGGGAATAATCGGTTGCGTTTCTCACTTAAAACCTATCAAATTGAATTGTGTTTAAATTTGGTCACGATGTTAAGATTTAAGTAAGTTATGAAATTTTAAAGACTTCAAAAAGTAGGCAAAAATGACCCCTACAGACTGATCAGTTTTTCAGAAAAGGAACCAGGCATCACATTTCCCTTAAATATGGACGGAATTATGAAGATTAGATACCACAAGAAAGTACGAGTTCACAAGCTGCGTAATAATATAATTCATACATTTATAATGATAAAAATGCTGGCACATAACCCTCTTTGGCATCACCCCAAAAATGTATCTAACTTTGATTACATGACCTCAAATATGATGAGATATGGCTGTATAAAAAAGTAAGGTATCTTTCAAGAGTTATTGGGGGATGAAAGATGAGTTATCCTGTCGTGCTTCTGAGGACCATGTTTGGATTTCCACCGCTTCTATTTCTTATTCAATTTACCTGTTGAAATGTAAACTATAGTTGTTGTTTGGATCCCCTTGGAAACAATTTACCTCACATGTTAGCATCTTTTATGAGAGTCACTGAACTCATCTACACTCCGGTTGGTTGAGAAAAAGACAAAAATCATTTTTCCAGCCATTTACCCTGTTTTCTCACTTGGTCTGCCTTGGTCAAATAACTTGGAAGCATTTCAATACTAGTGGTGCAATCAGAGTTTTCCCCACCCTGATGTACATTCGTGCCTGTGATGTCATGGCGATCAGGTGTATATATAAAAATCTTGAAATAGTTATTAGAGAGAAGGTCATGTTTGAATGATTCAGAAAACCGCCATGGTTCAGTGTGACTTGTTTCAGTGTTCTCTAATTGCTTAAAAAAAAAGTGACAATGATCCATCATGCACAGAACGCCAACAGGGCAAAATGGAGTTTGCACATTAATGGTTGACATGAGTTAGCTAAACGTTTACTACTCTACTGCTGTTTTGAAATTATCAAGATTTTTATACATAAGAATTTAAGGGAGTGCTCGATCTACAGCAGAGCTCTGATCTATAAATTGGAACATGACATAGTCTCTAACTAATCTACACTAATGCAATCCTGTAGTGAATTTTTAATTGAAAAAATTGTAGGCCGCAGACATATTACAATCAAATGAAAATCAGCAAGTTTGTCAGGAGCGGAGCATGCCCTCTTGTAACCACCCAAGCTAGTTCTTTGACCCATTCATAGTAAAGAAAAAAAATCAAAGTGTAGCATTGCAGCTGCAGGCCCTCTGGATGTAACTGTTGTTGCGAAGCGTCTCCCTCAAATGGGCCCTCATGAGTTTTATTAAACTTGCAAGGTTTTGCATGTCCTCTTGAGGCCGCTGTTGAGTACAAAAGACAAATATCGATCTTGTGAGTGCTTTCCTCAGTAAGGAAGAACAACAACGCAAACGTGCTGTTTATCCCCTGACCTTTGTCAGTGCTTGGAGCAGACGCTTCAGCACGGCATCTTCTCTGTGTGGACACAGGCTGGTCACCGTGTTGACACAACGCAAGAGACAATAGATTGTGTGCCTCTGTGACTGAAAAGACAAGGATGATTACTTGAAATTGCTGGATTTGAAAATGCAGTAAAATCAGACATGAGTCCACTTCCTGGTGTTATCTCCACTCCAGGCACAATTTAACCATCCCAAATTAAGGCATTTTTTTTCTTCCTCAATCATGTTCGCCAGCATGATCAGGAACAATTTGAGGATACACTGAATTTCCAGTTCCAAGTTCGACATTTACTTACGTTGTTATTGGCTCAAGTGCTAATGCTAGCAAAGCTCTCGTCATAATAAAATAACATATAATAAAAAAAATCTGAAGAATCACCTGCAGGTTTCCTTAATAGTTTCGAATAAAATCGATTGATAGAACACCACAGTTTACCATTTAACACATGATTTACAATTGCTACAAGTAGCAGATGTGAAGATAACCATAAGCATTATAGCCACCATATCCAAGAAAGAAACAATGAACGCGCTCCTTTGGGTTCCTTAAAAGCTGTGAGAAGCGATGGGTCGACATAATTGAATGCTTTGGAGTGCAACTATCGCTACGTTGCTTTTCTGTTGTGCATAAAGAATCCCAGTATTTCAGAACTGGGAGATCTCGCCTCTTGAATGGATCTCCAACACTACTGGCCCTAAAGCAGAACTGATCTTTTGACCGACAGCTTTTAAGGAGATGAAAAAAAATGAGTAGCTTGTCCATTGTTGTAGCATTAAACACGATTAGCAATATGTTTTTGGTACCTTACCTTCTTGAGTACACTAAGAGGCTTCCTGTTGCATCCCACACAACTTAACCTTAGTATGTCCTCGGCACCAAGAACAGGCTCCTGTGTAAACATGGATCAAATATGTTGGAATATTAAATTGGTTAAAATGTAAATCTTGACATAATTGTGTTTTGCTTGAAGTGTAATGACAGACTTTGAGCTTCTCAAGCCAGGTCCACAGCAGACACGTGAGAACCCGAGCATCCGTTTCTGTTACCAAAAGAGCCCAGCCACATTCGCTGCTGTTCAGCTCCTCCTGTTAGGGAAGGTAAGTGACTGACTTTGGAAAATTGTTTGAAAAATGTGCCAATGTGGGATTCGCACCTGTAGAAGAGACGATCGCCTCAGAATGGTTTCTTCCGGTGGACCTTGGTCCGCCATTGCCTTAGCAATTGCACGAGCCACTGAGGTCGGGCGCACATTCTGTGTGCTCCTGGACAACTATCACGGAATCGTCATGAGTCAGAATTCATCACACATTTTATAATCCAAAATAGTCCGTCTCTTTTACCTCCAGGTTGGAGCTGTACTTGGATTGAGCCTTTTTGACGGTACACTTGAAGTTCCTCGCAGAGTTGTTGCTTGGCTGCATAAAGCGTGCATGTGAATGGTTCTTGGTGATCATTTGTGGTGAAAGTGGGGCAGTCTTGGATCTCAGTGGTCTCAGTTGAGGTTCTGTCACATCCCATGCACACCAAGGACTCATCTCCAGATCCTGCAGGACAAGATCAAATGAAATGACAAGAATTGAATTCTTATTTGTTCAGATTTAAAATTCATTTTTCCCAGAAGAAATGATGGAAATGGAATCAATCTGTTCCAGAGGAACCTAGCGTCATCAAATGTACAGACAATATTAACCATCAATATTGGCGGGAACGCCATAAACTGAAGATTATGGTAACTTAAGCGATGAAAGTTTCTCCCAGCTTTAGTGTCAGTCCTTAGTTATTGTAGACGGTGGTGTAATGTAACAAGCAATCGAGAAAGAGACCTTTGTTCCAATTTCTGACATTTATTCTATTTTCTGAACTACCGTATTGGCCCGAATATAAGACGGGCCTGATTATAACATGACCCCCTCTTTTTCAAGACTCAAGTTTGAAAAAAGACTTTTTGAACACCAAATTAATATTTATACAGAAAATACTTACAGTACATCTGAAACAAATGTTTATAACAATATATTTGAGAGACAAAGCATGTTATTTTGCCTCATTCAAATCTAAATTGCAATCACATTCGTAAATGAATGGCTTCTGGTTTTTGAAATGTAAATTACATCATAACTTCTCCTCAGCTGCCGGTTAACCTGGCCGATCTTCAACCCACTTTTCTCCAGATTGTCACTATGTTTCTCCATTTTTTTGTTATCTCTTCTATTATTTTCTTCTCTTTTCCTTCTTACCGCTAATTTTTATTTTTCTTCTTCGTGCTACCGCAATTTTTATTTTTATTCTTCGTGGCAGGGGTTCACTTTGGCCTGGGGGTGAAGTTCAGCATTCGCTTCATTGTTATCTGGCGCCATCTAGCGTCGTGAATGGGTATACTGTCTAGACCCCGAATATAAGACGATCCCCACTTTTTCAGTCTTATTTCAATGCAAAAAAACACCGTCATATATTCGGGCCAATACGGTATATCTACTGCTGAACTTTTTTTTTTAATCTTTGCCAGCAGTGGTGGATAAAGTAAAAAAAGAAGAGCCAAAGGAAACAGAAACCACTTGTTTTTCATCTTAAAAAGTTCACTGAACTGAAGTCCCTCTTGACAAGAAGTCAATTTGAACTCTGGATTTCTGAATGTGTGAAATTCAGCTTCATTTACCACCATCTTGCAGAGGTCAGAGTCACTGTAGCTGCGCTTGTCCAGAAGCAAATCCCTCTTCCTCTCCATGAATCCCAGTTGCTCATCCCAGGAGGACACGGAGCCCGAGCCCACCCGTTTGATGTTGTGATGTTCCCTCAGTAAGGGCAGGAACTGTTTAGACACCAGGGTCTCCCTCACCACTCTGGTCAGGATCCTAAGTGCTGACCTCTTCTCCAGTTCGGCATTTACCTCCGGAGCTGCGGGTAGTCCCAGCGCCAAGCAGGAAAGGTGCACACACAAGAGGTACACCACCTGATGAGATGGCAAGATCAATGACGCTGTACAGTTAGCGACACGGACAACCATCAAATCCTGACCTTTGGTATGTGTCTGAGTGTGCGGGCCTCTTGGCCGTGCAACAGAAGCACCTGACGGTTGAGGTAGTGCTGCAGGGTGACGGGGGATCCGTGTCGCAGGCTGAGGTCTGGATACAGCACCAGCTGTGTGCTTAACAGCCGAGCGAAGTCGAACACCTGGCTGATCTGTGCTTGAGTTTGGATGGAGCGCGGCCTCTTGATGCGAACGTAATGGACAGCCTCGCTGGGAGTGATGCGCAAAGTGTAGATTAAGTAGCAGGCTATCAGGACACCTTTGGAGCAGTCACAGTACAAGGTTTTGTATGGCGTACTGTCACGCTTGCTGGGATACGACTGATGGAGCCCAAACCTGTTCTGCCGAGGCCTGCGTGGCAGTGCACAGCAACCCTGCCTTCCCCCACTGCGAAGGCCAGCACCTTTACCCCATCTATTATGTTGACCAAGGAAGACACGCAGAAGTCTGGCATCCCAAAGTTGTAAAAGTAAACTGCAAAATGAACAAACATGCACATTAAATATTTTGGATGATTTGATGAGAAACGTGGACTCGCTGTTCTCAACACTTGGTAATGAGATCCAGTCCAGCAACAGTCCAAAAAACAAAAAAAACCCCCACTCCTGGAACTACAAATAGACATTTGCTACTCTTGCACTCTTCTGGGAAGACTTTTCTTAAGACTTTGAAGTGTGTCTGGGGGAATTTTGTTTCCGCCAAATTGGAAGTATAACATTGTCCAAAACTCATGAACTCAACTAATGTGGAGTCAGCTGGACATCGGGTGTGTCTGGATTGCATCAAGTATCCCACAAAAAAAGGGGTTCAAGTATTAAAAAGAAAAAAAAAAAGGAAAAACGAACCCAATCTTCTCAATCTTTATTAATAACCATTCAGAACATTAGCGGTTCTTCAAAACCTGAACAAGATTGGTGACATGATCTTTTCTCTTGTCTTCTTGGTACGATGCATATACCCCTCAGCGTGTGTAGTTGAATATTGGCATTTGATTACTTGAGCACTAAAACTTTCTCTGTGCGTTCAGGGCAATAAATAAATTACATGTCTAAGATTTTTCTGAACATTTTTGTTCTCATCGCCAACTTTTCTCTTTACGACAGGTTCTGAAAAATGCATGACTTGGACTTGTTGACGGGATATCTTTTCCTTGCACTTAGTATCACTTCAGAATTACATTTTGCTTAAAGCTCTCATGAGCCTGAGCTAAGGCAGCCCACGTGATTAACCCCCACTCCGCAAAAAACAAACAAAAAAAAAACACAAACTGCCCATGGCATTGACACACACACAAAAAAGGTCGGGGCCGCCCTAATAGTAAACTTTGAAAAAACACACAAAATGCCCAGGGCAACGACACACACACACAAAAAGTGGGAGCCGCCCTATTAATCAACTTCAATATCAGGTAGTGGGCTATGAAATATCCTATGGGCGGCAAATGTCCCCCAGCAGCAAGTTTGAGGATCTCACTGTCATTCTCCATGAAGGTCTGCGGCGAGTATGTGAAGCCACTCTTGAGGTCCAAGGGGGGTCCACAGTGAGCATGCTCGCCTGGCATTTGCATGTTTATGATGGATCTGATATTTAATCTAGGAAAGAAGTCGCATATGAGAACACAATGTCACCGCCCACATCTGTTGTTTTACTTCAGACATAAACTCAAGGCAATACCGCTGGAATTGCTCAATGATGTTATACTTGTCAATCAAGATTTTGGAAGGTCGCGCCATGGCGATGATGTCATCAGTCACCCTGGGATTTCAGGGAAGAGTACATCATATAAATAACCAAATGCCTTTTGCTCCTGATTGTTTTGGAGTCAATCATTTCATCCTACCATGATGAGAAAATGCCTCTGATGACCTGCTGGTTTGTTTTCCAACACTCTGGTCCTTCATAACGGCAGTCCACTCCCCCACAGGCAAGTAGACACAGGAGCTTGGGCGGGATTGCTTTTACCAGGTTCTCCCTGGCCTGGGAGTACGCGGGTCGCGGAACTGGAACATGGGTCTGCATCCTACACCAGGGAGGTCTAACACTCCACACCCAATATCAGCCTGTCCTACACGACTAAGGGTCCAACTAGTTCAAGTTCACCCAACACTTACCTTTTGAAATATGTTGGACAGAGGCGCTATAATTTCCATTAATCGTATTTAGTCCAAACCCAGAGGCACAAAAAAAGAAAAAAGTAAAACAATAGACGTGTTAATACTGACCCACTCGGCAGCTTGCTGACAGGCAGACACAGAGCTGACCTATCTTTGCTCAGATTAGCTTTAGCTGTCATACTGTAAATGCGTTAGACCAATTAAATAGTGCTTATACATCCACATGCAAACACTCTGTATCCATGTCTTAATCCCCCAAAGTCTCTTGTATTGTTTCGTTTATGATTATACTGTATACTGTTCTTAGCAAAAATAATAGCCTCCCTTGAACTTTTTGATCTTTTGCCACATTTCAAACAAATATGTGTGTGTGTGTATATATATATATATATATGTGTGTGTGTATGTATATCGTTAAATATATCCAGCGAGCGGCTGGATAGCTCAGTTGGTAAGGCATCGGTTTGGCATACGGGAGACGGTGGTTGGAATCCCGCTTGGGGCAAAAAATGAGCACATACAGTATATATACATACATACATATATCCAGTGTGGTCCTTGGGCAAGATCCTTCACGCTAATGCCTACCTCATACAATGATGAGAGACAATAAAATGAATGACATGCCGGCTCAGACGTCGCCCGGCCAAACAAGGTCTGCGTCAGGTGCTGGGGAACCAGAGCACCTTGATGAAAAATGGGCTACTGGAACAAAGCGGAGATGGGCGAGATGCGATAACATGGCTCTGTTGGAATGCTACTACTCAAGCAACCCTAGTCAGAGGGGTTACATGCAGAGAATGTGGGCTAAATGGTTACTTCGAAACCCACAGTCACGGTTGACCACGAAACAACTAGTAGCTCAGTGTTCCAACATCCACACACGGCAACTGCTGTCACAACTTGAGATTGATGAGGTACAATGCAGGTGCCATGGTGAAGGGCCCCAGGCTGCCAGATCAGAGGAGGAGGTCATGCCAGAGATTGGGAGGCAAGCCCCAATGAATGCAGATGATGAGATTGGGAGGCCAGCCCCAATGAATGAAATGCTGAGCGAGGCAGCTACTGACCTGAAAGCTAAGATCATGGCGAGAATGAAAGCTGGGCAACCTAGAAACCGATTACGACGGCTATGTGAAGTACCACCTGAAAGTCTCATGGAAAGTGTGAATGCAGCACTGAGGGCGATCCCTACCGTAACGATCACGGAAACCAATGAGCTGATATACGCTTCAGCATCAGTGATCCTTGACATGCTTGGCTATAAGAGCAACCATGGAAGCCATGAGATACGTTACCCACCATGGAAAAGACGGTTGGAGGCTAAGATCAAGGCGGCTCGGAAAGATGTGAGTCAATTGACTGAGGCCCATAGAGGTGTGATGAAAACGCCGATACCCGAGAGGTAAATCCAGATGACCATACCTGAAGCACTCGAAACTGCCAAACAAAGGCTCCAAGCCTTGTCCAGCCGCCTAAAGTGATACACGAAAGAGAATGAGGCCAGACGAATAAACAGGCTGTTCGCAACACAACCTGCGAAAGTGTACGCTCAGTGGCAGGGTCCCAACAACAGAGCTGACCTACCAAGACTGGAAACTGAAAGGTACTGGAAAGGCATATGGGAGAAGGAGGTTGCACATAACAGCAGTGCACAATGGCTGGTGACCCTGAGAGAGGAGCACAACAGCCTCCCTGAACAGAACCCAGTTACCATAACAGTGGCAGACATACAGGAAAGAGTCTCAGATATGAAGAACTGGACAGCACCAGGCCCGGACATGGTCCACACCTACTGGCTAAAGAAACTCACAGCACTCCATGAGCGCCTAGCAGCACAAATGAACCAGCTGCTGAGGGATGGGACTCACCCAGGATGGCTAACCGAAGGGCGAACGATCCTGATCATGAAGGATCCCTCAAAGGGTGCAGTCCCATCCAACTATCGGCCAATAACCTGTCTCTCCACAACATGGAAGCTCATGTCAGGCATCATTGCGGCCAAGATAAGTGGACACATGGATCAATACATGAGCGAAGCACAGAAGGGCATTGGTAGAGATACCAGAGGAGCCAAACATCAGCTCCTGGTTGACAGAACAGTCGCACAAGACTGCAGGTCCCGACGTACCAACCTGTGCACAGCCTGGATTGATTACAAGAAAGCCTATGACTCGATGCCACATACATGGATCACTGAATGCTTGGAGTTGTATAAGGTGAACAGGACCCTAAGAGCCTTCGTTGCGAACTCGATAAGGATGTGGAAAACCACACTTGAATACCAAGGTGATGCACTCTCCCCACTGCTGTTCTGCATAGGACTGAACCCCCTAAGCCAAGTAATCACCAAGACAGGCTATGGATACCGCCTCAGAAATGGAGCTACAATCAGTCACCTCCTCTACATGGATGACATAAAGCTGTATGCTAAGAGCGAAAGGGACATAGACTCCCTGATCCACACAACCAGGATCTACAGCAGCGACATCGGGATGTCATTCGGGCTTGAGAAATGTAGTCGGATGGTGACTAAGAGAGGAAAGGTAGTCCGCACTGAAGGGGTCTCACTCCCTGAAGGAACAATAGCAGACATTGAGGACAGCTACAAGTACTTCGGTATACCACAAGCCAATGGCAACCTCGAACTGGCAACAAGGAAAGCGGCTGCGGCCAAATACCTCCAGCGAGTGAGGCAAGTCCTAAGAAGCCAGCTCAATGGCAAGAATAAGACCCGGGCAATAAACAGCTATGCCCTGCCAGTGATCAGATACCCTGCAGGAATAATAAGGTGGCCAAAGGAAGAGATTCAGACCACGGACGTTAAGACCCGAAAGCTCCTAACCATGCACGGAGGGTTCCATCCCAAATCCAGCACCCTGAGACTGTATGCAAGCCTAAAGGAAGGAGGCCGGGGACTAGTGAGTGTGAGAGCCACTGTCCAGGATGAAACATCCAAGCTCCATGAATACATCAAGGAGAAGGCTCCAACGGATGGCGTACTCAGAGAATGCCTCAGACAATGGGGAACAGAAGATGAGGCGCTGGAAGAGGGACCATCATGGGAGGACAAGCCCCTACACGGGATGTACCACCGGACCATAACTGAAGTGGCCGATCTCAAGAAGTCCTATCAGTGGCTAGAGAGGGCTGGCCTGAAGGACAGCACAGAGGCACTCATCCTGGCTGCTCAAGAGCAGGCCCTGAGCACCAGAGCCATTGAGGCCCAGATAAACCACACCAGACAAGACCCAAGGTGTAGGTTGTGCAAAGAGGCACCTGAGACGATCCAACACATAACTGCAGGGTGTAAGATGCTGGCAGGGAAAGACTACATGGAACGCCATAACCAGGTGGCTGGCATAGTCTACCGAAACATCTGTGCGGAGTATGGACTGGAAACCCCAAGGTCAAAATGGGAAACACCTCCGAAGGTGGTGGAGAATGACAGAGCGGAGATCCTGTGGGACTTCCAGATCCAGACTGACAAGATGGTAATGGCGAACCAACCAGATATCGTAATCATAGATAAAGGGCAGAGGAAAGCCGTTGTAGTGGATGTAGCGGTCCCAAGTGATGGAAACATCAGAAAGAAGGAACACGAGAAACTCGAGAAATACCAAGGGCTCAGAGAGGAGCTGGAGAAAGCCTGGAAGGTAAAGGTGACAGTCGTGCCTGTGGTGGTCGGAGCACTTGGGGCAGTGACCCCCAAACTAGATGAGTGGTTGCAACAGATCCCGGGAACAACATCGGACATCAGTCCAGAAATGTGCAGTGCTGGGAACAGCAAGGATACTGCGCAGAACCCTCAAGCTTCCTGGCCTCTGGTAGAGGACCTGAGCTGAATGAGGGACGGACACCACCCGAGGGGGGGTGAGACGAGGAATTTTTACTGTAATTACACTTATACAATGTCCTTTTTTTGTTACAAATAAACTGGAAAGTAGGACATGAAACATTAGCTTAACACAGCTTTTCTCTTCGGAAATTTCACAAGCTTTAAACATCTCTCAGAGCAATGTTCGATGAATCATTCATATCGAAATGCACTGCAAACGTACCAAGACACCCGGCTGTTCCGCTATACTTTTGGCCCAAACAAGGAGAGCACCGATCAGAGGTGCAGCCAAGAGGGCCACGATCACTCTGGATGAACTGCTGAGATCCACAGCTTAAGTGGTGAACCTATTCATCACACATTGTACAAATCTGGCCTTTATGGAAGAGTGGTACAAAGATAAAGTTTGCTCTGAGGCACCGAGGAGGCAACCGGTTCAGGCTGTCCCCCGCCTACTGCCCGAAGACGGCTGGGATAGGCTCCAGCTCCCCCCACGACCCTAGTGAGCATTAAGCGGTTCGGACAATGGATGGATGGCACCGAGGAGTCACAACAGTCAAATAAGATATTTTAGTCAAAATGTAACTTTTTGGGCAAGATTTATTTGTACACATAGTTTTTTAAAATTTTTAATTTGTTGAAAAAAAAAAAAGTGCACTTCACGATAACAGTTTTCCAAGTCACTGTAACACGAATGGCACACAATGATTGTTGTGATTTTAATCTAATATTTTCCTAATCCAGTATTAGAAACCGCTCAGCGCAATGCATTGCAGTAAATTATGAATGACAGTTATACACAAAGAAACAAACCCTTTGGTAATAGTATCAATCAAAAATTAGCATTAATTTGGATTGGCTCATATTAAAGACTCCAGATAAATGCATGTTTTCTTGGAATTGAATTTGGTAACAGGAGAATTAAAATATATATATTTAAAATCTTTATTGTGAACGTATTTGTAATACACTGAAAAGCAAATTCTTGTTATAAACAATCACAAATTTTAGGTTCTGCAAGCGATTGCCGGAGTGCACACCCCCATCAACTGTTTTTCCAAAATGGAGCAAACAATGAAGTATACAGGTGTATAAAATTGTACTCAATATTATGCATTTGCTAGCAAACATTTCAAGCAAAACAAAAAACCTACTTATATGTCATCGAAACAATTTTAGCAATGACGAGACAATGAATCTTCTCTCAAACAATTGCTCGACAATTGTGTTAGTCTTGACAAATGCAAGTGCAGACCTTTGGTTGTTACATGCATTGAGGAAAACTGTTTGCACTGAAGCAGCACGTACAGAAAAATATTACAAAAAAGAAAAAAAGTCTTCTGTCTTTAAAGTAAAAAAAAGCATCTTAAGAAAGCGTGAGCGTTAAGCATGAAATAAAAAGAAAGTCGAGAAGGCACAATGTTGCTTTTTAGATCCATTCACCGGGAGGCAAAGTGGTAGAAAAACACTTCAAAGATAAATCACAGCAATGCTGGTCCGTATACGTTGACTAGAACCTCACAAAACCCAACGTCACACTACCAGACTGTAATTACTCAAGTGGTCAAACTGCATCGTTTTCATGATGACTCTCATAGATTGGTCATACAATGGAATGAAAGTAGAATGACAACCCCCGCCCAACCCCACACTTCATCTGTCAAAAGAAAAAAACCCCAAAACAAAACAAAACATACTGGCCACCAGCCATGTGTTCCGCAGCTGCAGGACCAAATGTTGAATGTTCGTGTGAAAGTTCACGCTTTCATCTGCCCGGTTGATTGGCACCTATTTGCACAGCTCCGCGGACAGCCAGTCGAGTCCTTCGTACAAGCCGGTGCCCTGGGTGGCGCAGGTCGCCTGAACGTGCCACTGCAAACAGCAGGCGAGACGATGACACGGGAGCGTACGCAATCAGCCGACGCTTTTTTTTCCACAGACAACGGCATTCCTAGGCGACTTACTTCTTTGTTCCGCATCCTGTTGAGACCTAGGTTTTCTGTGAGCTCGCCGATTGCCAGGGCGTTGGGGAGGTCCTGCTTGTTGGCAAACACCAGCAACACGGCATCTTTCAAATCTTGCTCACCCAACTGGAAGCACATACACCAAAGACTTAAACCCCATGTGTCTGAATATAATCAAACACGCTCGTCAGTGAAGCATGGTGCAAGCTGCTTCTGGAATGGGCTCACTTGTCTTTAGTGATGACGTAACTTTTGATGAGTGCAGCAGAATGAATTCTGCAGTTTACAAAACCCATTTTGTTTGGCAATTAACAGAAAAATGCACAAAAAAAACAAAGTAAATATATTGAATACATGTTTACCTCTCAAAGAAACCTCCAGAAGCAAACATTTAAAAGAGGCTGCGGGAAGGGCCTGAAAAAGCATTTGAAATGACGAACGCAACAGTCTGGAGAAGTCAGTGGGTCACAGGCTTGATGCAGTTATTACAAGTAAGAGTGATGTCACCAAGCATGACAAGTTATTCACTTCCAAGTGAATTTAAGAACATTTGTTCCAATGCTTTTCTCACTCCAAGTGGGTCCCCTCTAACAAAAGGTGCTCTGCTCTGAGTTGTTTCACTTGTCCAGATGTAGATACCATGAAATAAGAGCTGGGGTTCTGAACTTCTGTTTCAGATTCAGCTTTCCATCTCAAACCCAAAAGTATCCAACAAAAACAAAACTTTTGGAGGGGACTCTATGTGAAAACCTTGCTATTAAGGGACTGTAGCCTAACTGCAATAAGTCTTTGTAATGATGTGCAAAGATGTGTTGACACCCGGACTGTCTGACTTTGTGAGGGGTGAGGCTTCCGATTACTCGATGGACGAGTCATGAGGATAATCGATTCGAAAATGATTTGACAGTGACAACTCTGCTTCTCAGGTCAAATTTGGCACATAACAGCAAACAAAGAAATCATTCATGTGAAGTGCAGTACTACGGGATTTTTTTGTTTTTCAATATGTGCTGTTATGTTAAATTTACATTTCCCTCGATCCATTCATGTAAACAAAAACAAATTCAAGTACGTGTTTTCCTGCTTTTCTTCCCTTGTTGCCAAATAACCTTGGTCCCGCCACATTTCAACTAGTGTACGGAACAGAACTAATGTCCTGCAACCTCACTGACTGAACGTAGTCAAATTCAATCCAAAGATAATGCTCCATTTTGATAGTTACAGACACAGTCAGAGAGGTATTATTCCCATTTCTGCATGTTTCTCGGCACCCATAATACGTACCATCTTTGAGAGCTCGTCTGCAGCCTCTGCCACTCTTTCTCGGTCGTTGCTGTCCACGACAAAGATGAGTCCCTGCAAGACGAAAGCAAAATGGATTACCTTTTTGTATACGACTCTACAGCGGTGGTGGCCAACCCGCAGCTCGCGAGCCGCATGCGGCCCCAGGGCTTTCACATGACAAGCGTAGAAAACTCCTCGTCGGTGGCGCTGCCATTGAAACAACGGCACGAAGTGCAGCAGAATTTACGATGCCAACACCTATCATTAATCCTGTTACTTGACTGACATACAGGGCAACGTCAGATGACAACTGAATTTTGACTTTTAGGTCACCGCTCATGCGTGAACAAGGGTGCTAAGCGCTAAGCTAGTCAGTGAATTACCTCAGATTTTAAGGCAGTGATGCCCAATATGTTGATCGCGATCGACTAAGAGCCAGCACTCCACTCCCCCACCCCGCTGAAAAAAAAGGGGGGGGGGGTGCTTATTTCTTGTCACACTGCCATACAGACCAGCTTTGTCTAAAGCTTGTGAAATTGTTGTCAAAAACACAAGAGCAAAGACCAACCAGCCACAGCCATAAAATCTTGTTAAATCCTTCAACGTTGCCTTTGGTCTCTTGATCTCTCTGATGAATATCCTCTTGGCTAGGTGAGGTGTTGGTGGTGCCAAACGCGTTCCACTTCTTAATGATGCTCTGAACGGTACTTAGAAGGATCGACAAAACCCTTTGAAATCTTTTTGTAACCTTCAACTAACTTGTGCCTTTTAAAAATTTGATCCTGGGGTTCTTTTGAATGTGCTCTTTCCAATGATGTTGAATGAATCCTTTCACCACTATGTTCTACGAGTGGTGAAATTTTCCAAGAAAAAAAAAAAAGGTTTATTCTAAAGCAGGGGCGTCAAAGTCCAGTTCTCGAGGACCGCTTTCCTGCATGTTTTCCCATCTCTCCCTGCTGCAGCACACCTGAATTCAAATGATGAGCTCATCAGCAAGCTCTCTAGGAACCTGATTGCAACTCAGGAAAACATGTGATGAAAGCAACCCCTGAAGACTGGAGTTTGGCAACCCTGTTCTAGAGTAATCAAAACCACTGCAATTCATTTCAAGTGGGGTGCAATTGGCCCGGTGTTTGATCTGGAAGTTGAATGGTTGCCGCAGAGTAAGTTTATAAGGGTCTCCACAAGGGCCGATCACTTAGCCCAGGGGTGTCCAAAGTCGGTCCTCAGGTGCCGCCGTCCTGCCTGTTTTCCAGCTCTCTTGGCAGCAACACACCTGATTCAAATAATCAGGGTCGTTCTAATGCTGCTTCAGAGCTGGCTGATGAGCCATCATCTGAATCAGGTGTCTTGTAGCCGGGAGAGCTGGAAAACAGGCAGGACGGTGGCCCCTGAGGACCGACTTTGGACACCCCTGACTTAGCCGAATCAGGTACTGTATTTGATTTACTAATTCTTAATTAATTATTATGCGCACAGAGTTGAAATAAGTTTGATTTAATTTGTTGTAAATTCCAAGGTGTAAAGTGACAAAAGGTCAAGTGTTTCACAGGGTGTGATGATTTTCTATATGCACTATCGTAATACAAATTTGTTTTGACAGATTGGAAAGAGTCTGTGACTTTCGGTGTTACATTACCTGACGTGTGTATCCCGACTGCGTTTATGTATGAATAGTCGTTATTTGATGGAACACTTCATGCTGATTTCCTGCTTGCATGTCAATGCGATTTTACAGTGACTTTACTATTAACACACTGGCAATGTTTTTGTTTTTTGGAACAAAGCATGTCTTGCATTTAAATATAGAATGCTACAATGTGTGTAAATATGTTTGTTGACGGTTTAGTTTTACAACAAACTCTAGCTGGGGCACCATTAAGCGGTTTGAAACACGCAGGCAAAATCAGACGCTTGCTGTGCAAGTATCATGTTAAATTCAGGGTACTTTAACAACATCGGGAACTTGCATACACACCATGCCGTTTAACACGTTTATCAGTTTTCTTTGATAATATCGTCTTTAAGAACGAGATAATCCAAAATCAAACCCACAATTAGATTTCAATGAATTACCCAGCCCTATATGCAGGTGTGTGTTATACCGGCTGCTACTTGGATTCTCCATTTCACTTATGCCCCCCACCAAATTCCTCATACCTGTGTGTTCTGGAAGTAATGTCGCCACAGGGGTCTGATCTTGTCCTGGCCACCCACATCCCATACGGTGAAACTGATGTTCCTGTATTCCACCGTCTCCACATTGAAACCTGATCACAAGGAGAGAATGTAACCGCAGACCTTAGCACAAAATGACGCACTGATATAACAACTCATTAAAGACGTCTTTTTTACCTATAGTTGGGATGGTAGTTACGATCTCACCAAGCTTCAGCTTGTATAGAATGGTAGTTTTTCCAGCAGCATCCAGACCAACTATGGGAGAACGTTGTGAAATGACACAAGTTACGACATCTGGATGACGACAACATATGAATTGTTACGTAATAGAGCAAGTCGAGCTAACAGAATGTGCCGGTTGGTTTCAAGTAACAGGAAAGTTTCATTTTCTAAAATCACATAATTTAAGCGATCCAGATGAACGAGAACGACAAATGTCTGGAGAAAAATGGCGAAAACAGCTATAGTTGGACAGGTAGTGTGAAAAAAAAGTTGGGGGAAAAAACTACATTCAAAATTGACGGATGATCAAGATTGCGTCAAATTATCCCCGAGAAAGCCAAAAAACTCCTTCGAAAATGAGCTATACGTACAAAGCGATTCTACTGTCATTTGTTTCACTTTCTACAACACCATAGTAAACCCCCATGGTTTATCTTTTAATACGACCATCTGTTTGCATTTCTGACCGTAAACATTTGCAAACCTCTAGTAGAACTTCTGAGACTAGCTTAGCGTGTGGCTAAACTCAACCAAGCCCTTTTTTTTAACTCACCCATTAAAATCCTCATTTGTTTTTTGCCAAAAAGTCGACCAAAGATTGTAGATATGGTCAGCCCCATGACTGCTGAGTGATGTTTGATTCCTTCGCGAAGACCCTTCAACAGAGGTAAACGTGTCAGAAATGTTCGAGTTTCTTCTTCCCAAGACTCCGGACCAACTGCCACGTCCGGGACAACGTGGAACGCGAGACGTCATCCTCCGCTATGGGGTTTATTTGCGGCTGGCAAACTATCTTAAAATTGAAATACCGCCACCAACCGGACTGGAGTGTGACATGGGCAAAAGTGCAGGAAATAAAAAGAAAAGCAAAAAATACAAAAGAAAGAGAGAACCCCCCCCAACCATATCACACTACATTCTGCGAGGAAGCGAATTATGTTGACAGACCTCATGAATGGGATGTGAAGAAAAAACAAATTTCCTTGACTTTAAAAGCAATGCTTGGAAAACCCTTTAAAATGACATTTCTATATCTTGTGTAAGAAGGAGAAGCTTTTTGTACGGTGTGCGCCGTTGGCAAACGTGTACATGGATGAAAATGCGCCACCTGTGTTGCTTTCATTTACCTGGAAAATGACATTTAAAAAAAAGAGCTTCTTTGCAAAAAATAAAAATAAAAAACAAAACTGCGTTATCTCGTTATCTTTGGGAGGGAACGCAAATCTTTGTGTTTTGCAAGGGAATTCAAAGGTTTTTTAAAAAAAAATTCTTCCATGTTACCTTATCGACTATATATTTAAAAAAAACACCTGACAAACTTATTCAAAATGTTTAATGCAAATGTTATTTTTTGGTTTTTTTCCAAAAAGCGAACTTATATATATATATATATATATATACACATACCTGTCAACTTTTCGGAGCGCCAACCTGTATAAACTACCAAAAAAATCCCTATAAAGAGCAAAAAATCCTTATAACATACCAAAGCATTTTATATGTCAAAATAACGGCAGAAAAAACCCCCCCAAGAAATTTTCAATGATATTTATTGTAGATCTCCATGATACAATGTCTGGTTAATGTCTAATCATCATTCTACTTCGTGGCATTACTGTGTTCAGAGTTGTATTCCTATGTTACTTTTTTCACCAACTCCAAATCATTTGGAGTTGGTGAAAAAAAACGGAAATTTTCAGAATCCGTATGATTTGTGCGATACGGCCATATACGTAAGATTCACCACAAAATCCGTATGAACTATGGCTAAACCGTATGAGTTGACAGGTATGATATATATATATATATATATATATATATATACACAGTACTGTTTATTTTTTTTCTATTGTAAAACGTTGGGAGATGCAATAATAGTAATTATGTTAACTGTTTTGTTCAGCGCTTTGTTACAGCTGGTGCTGTTGTGAAAGCGCGAAATAAATCAGCATGTATTGTATTGTATTGTATTGTATGTCATGAGTCCACTAGTCGGCAGTATAGCCTTATATTGCAGTTTATAGAACCTTCAACGTGTTGCGTTAGTCCAGGAACAACCAGGTGTGTGCTGGGCCAAGGGAGGAATACACGTGATAAAATAAAACATCCGCTTAAAACCAGACAACAAAGACTACCAAAAACAACCACATAAAAGAGCAAATTAAATTTTGAAAAATAAAACTAAAAAGATTGCGAAGGTCAAGGCTGAGACACATGACTGAGCACAGTGGACCAGAGTGACCCAGCTTACAGCCACAGAGACTCCACCACAGGGGCCATTCCAAGCCAGGCAGACGGAGGAATTTATTGTGCACCTTGGTGGTCTCCTGAGGTTTTTCTAGAATGGAACAACCTCATCTGCGTTGCCGTTATCTTTGTGACAAGGTGCCAATTGTCCAGCATACACACCATTTGACTTGCGTTGACATGTCTGTAGCCTAGTCTCCATAAATTACAGTGCCAAAATGAAAAAAAAAAATTCTCATTGAGTATTTAATTAATTTAATTAACTCAGACTTGCCTGTGGTTGCCTGTGCTGTGTGGATGTGGGCGCGAGGCCAACTCTATTTTAATGACATCAGCACAGCTGCATGTAATAAATGCCTTGACTCCAGACGATGCTATTCAGTGAGTAGAAGTGTGTGGGTGTGTATGTGCGAGACAAACAGCAGCCAAAAAGAGTGCATATATATTAGCCTGATTGATCCTACAAAGCCTGATCGATCCTACAAAGGTAAAAGTTGCTTTTTGCTTTTGTTTTGTTTTTTCTGCCGCAGTTATCACGAACAGCTGTGTGCTCTCTCTCTCTCCCCAGCAGCTGTGTGCTTCTCTAATGTCGATCCATCCATCCATTTTCTGATCCGCTTTATCCTGACAAGGGTCGCTGCTGGAGCGTATCCCAGCCATCTTCGGGCAGTAGGTGGGGGACACCCTGAACAGGTTGCCGGCCAATTGCAAGGCACACAGAGACGAACAACCAACTATCCAGGCTCACATTCACACCTAGCGACAATTTATAGTCCTCCATGAATCTGCCATGCATGTTTTTGGAATATGGGATGAAACCGGAGTACTCAGAGAAAAAACACATAGGCACGGGCACAACACGCAACCTCCACACGCGAAGGCCAGAGCCAGGATCGAACCATGAACCTTTGCACCGTGAAGGCGACGTATGAACCACTAGATCACAATACCGCCTGTTAACTCATTCACTCCCAAAGACGTTTTTAAACGTCTTTTCAGACTTGGTCCAGAATTGGCTGGTACTGAATGAGTTAATGTAGATAGTATCCAAAAATAATGTTAACATGTTCATGTCTCATTGTGACCAAACAAAACTTAAGGAAAAAAAATCTGTGCTGTATGTTGTACAGAGAGCATATTTGACAATAAAGATGACCTTGACCTTGACTTGAAAAAGATTACAAATTGAATAACTAACAAAGTAATGAACTGACTAAATAAATAAATAAATAAGGGGAGAAAACCAAACAAACAAAAACATAACCTGAGCACCTCTGCCCGAGTGTCTCTATTGGGTCACTTTTGCCAGTCCCAAGCCCAAGTTGGAATTGTGACAATAAGAGAAACAAGAATCGACAGAAGAAAATTTATTTGGAATTTAAAACCTTTTTAAGGTGTTTGTTTTTTTTGACTCACCTTTTATCTCTCCCACAACGTTAAGCCTCTCCTTCAGCGTCCATTACAGTATGCACATGGTCAATAATGCAATATAGTGTCATTGAGTGACTTCTCGCAACTTTGAGGCTTACTGAGGCGTTGGCAACACTGCTTTCTCCGGCTTCTTCCTGCACATGCATGGCAGGTTAATGGACACACATAAATCAGGGGTGTCAACTTGATTTTTGTCACCGGCCACATTGTATTTACAGTTTCCCAAGGAGGACTGTTATGCAGTGAAACCATATAAAATTTTAATTACCTCCTCATATTATTACAAATACAGTGCACAACAAAGGGATGGATAATTAGTTTTGAAATCAGAATTCAAGAATCATGGTTTGTTCAACTATTGTTTACATTACTGTAAATAAAGGTTTTGACAACCAGGAAAGGCATTCAATAACTCAATGTTATTATTGTTTCCATTTTGATACTGATTTGAGCAAGCATCATAGAAGTTGACATGTTTGATTTGCTATCGCGGGCTGCTTATAATGTTATCATGGGCCATGAGTGGCCCCCGGGCCTTGAGTTTGACACAGTGCTTTAAATTGTCGTAGGTGAAGCAACCTCGAACAATATTATGTAGGGCGTGGCTCCTCTACAGGAGGTTGCCATGTTTTCCTGCTAAGGATACTTGAAGGAGAAAAACTTAGTGGACATAGAGCCTAAACATCGTGACGACCACCTGTCAGGTTTCGGTTTGTGACCAACAGGTGGCACTGTGGGGCTTTTACCTGCAGCTGCACACCTGTTGGTTAGGTAATTAGTGGCTGTAAAAGGACTTCCGGCCGACTACTCATTGTCGGGTCATGGCTGTTTGTCATGGCTGCTACTGTCATGTTTGTTTCAGTCAGGTTTTGGTCATTGTTATGTTTTATCTTCAGTCATGTGTTTTGTTTGATCCTTTGGACTTTGTTTGTTAAGGATTTAGTTTTCCTGTTTTTATGCAATTCATCAAGTACAACCTGCTCCTCTCTCGTGCCTGCTTTTTGGGGTCCACCACCACCACAACGCAACGTGACACCACCTATGTTTGCACTTTGTCACTTCATGACATCTCTGCTGTAAAAAAATAAGTTTGGTCTCTCTGACGCTCCGTAGTGTAGGTGCTTCAAAATGCACCGATTTAGGTTATTTGATTCTATTGGTTTACCATTAGTTTACCGTTAGATGGCGCTAAATTCTACGCACTGTATCTTTTTTCATGCACTGATTGTCTTCAATCATCTGGTCTCTCATGGACTGGCGAATACTTGCAAACGTATCAAATGTAGAGTGTTTGTCATGGTTTGTTCAAGGTTGCAAAGATGGTCGCACGCTCTTTTACTTGGCCAAGACAATTTTTCTTGTCGCCCAAAAATTGTGAACATGATCAGATTTCTTGGCGAAAGATAAACTTTTGGGAATAAGTTAAGACTGTCTGTGAATGTCCTTGTGACCGTTAACAAACCTTGATGAAAACTCTACATTCGCCAAACATTCAAAAGCAAAATTTAGGTTATGAATACATGAAAGACAACCAACCATAACAATACAGTAATGACAAGCATATACTGTACGTCTAACTGCCAGAATGAGGTGCAATGTTCCCATGGCTCGAGAGTTGCTCAATCCTTGTGACTGGAGCCTCACGACTGGAGCAGCAGACAGGTGCATCTCGGTGGCCGAGAACCAAATAGTCGGTTGGCAGAGCTGGAGAGAGAGAGAGAGTTAGGTGGATGGGTGATCCCTTTGTCTTTAAAAAGTCAAACATTTTGATGACATTTCCACCTTGAAAAGCTCCAGCACCGAACTGAAGGAATATGCCTTGTACAAATCTTATCAGACATGTAAAGAATTAGGTTATTTTTTCCTTCAAATTGCATCACAGTGACTTAAAACATAATTTGCTCCATGTGTTGCTCAATGGATTGTCCATTAATGCCATCATCATCCCATCCCCTATGTATTGAATTGACCAATAAACCTGATGAAAATCTATTTTTCTTTTTTTCTTTGTTCTTTTTTTCATCAAATGTGGAAAGAAATTTAATAGTGGTTAGAATTGTGGTCATGCATTGTCAAGCATTGTTGTGCCTCATAATGAATGAAATGAATTACATATCAAGCAATTTCTCCGGTTTCCTCCCACATTCCAAAAACATGCATGACAGGTTAATGGAACACTCGAAATTGTCACAAGGTGTAAGTGTGAGCGCGCATGGTTGTTCGTCTCTGTGTGTCCTGCGATTGGCTGGCAACCGGTTTAGGGTGTCCCCCGGCTGCTGCCCGAAGACAGCTGGGACAGGCTCCAGCACCCTCCGTGACCCTTGTGAGGACAAAGAGGATCAGAAAATGGATGGATGGAACATCTATTTTTCTTTTTGTCTTTGTTTTCTTCTTTTTTTTCATCAAATGTGGAAAGAAATTTAATAGTGGTTAGAATTGTGGTCATGCATTGTCAAGCATTGTTGTGTCTTCATTATCATTTTCCGAACCGCTTGATCCTCACTAGGGTCGCGGGGGGTGCTGGAGCCTATCCCAGCCGTCTTCGGGCAGTAGGCGGGGACACCCTGAATCAGTTGCCAGCCAATCGCAGGGCACACAGAGACGAACAACCATTCACGCCCACACTCACACCTAGGGACAATTTAGAGCGTCCAATCAGCCTGCCATGCATGTTTTTGGAATGTGGGAGGAAACCGGAGCACCCGGAGAAAACCCACGCAGGCCCGGGGAGAACATGCAAACTCCACACAGGGAGGCCGGAGCTGGAATCGAACCCGGTACCTCCGCACTGTGAAGCCGACGTGCTAACCACTGGACTACCGGGCCGCCCTCTTCATTATCATAATGAATGAAATTAAGATAAGATAAGATAACCTTTATTTGTCCCACACTGGGGAAATTTGCAGTCTACAGCAGCAAAATTGTGTGTGTGTGTGGGGGGGGGGGGGGGCTAGAAAAGAAAAAAACAAAGTGTTGCATGCACAAAATAAGTAAATGTTTCAGAAAAAGAACTGTACACAGTATATATAAGTTAATATAAGTTGCATATATGGATCTTATGCATACCGGTACATAAGGTGGCCGTGCGATTTACAATGGTTACATTTAATTAACATTACAGTTAATTACATTCTTTCATTTTCCGAACCGCTTTATCACTAGGGTCGCGGGGGGTGCTGGAGCCTATCCCAGCTGTCTTCAGGCAGTAGGCGGGAGACACCCTGAACCGGTTGCCAGCAATCGCAGGGCACACAGAGACGAACAACCACCCGCGCTCACACTCAAACCAAGGGACAATTTAGAGCATAATGTCAAAGTGCCGGCCCGTGGCAAATGTTTTCAGTGGCCCCTGGGATGATATTGATTTATTATTAGAACTGGCCCGCGGACTGCAGCAAGCCGGGAGCCCGCAGATCTTTTAAACGCACCAAAATTACATTTCCCACAATGCAACGGTGACACACCAAGCAGTGGCCGCTTTATTTCAATATTAGTGCAGCAGTCGTTCGCATAGCAGTGACGTTAGCTTGCAGATACCCATCAAAAATTACAAAACGGAAGATGGACACTGAGAACCGGGGGTTTGAAACAAGGTGAGAGTCGGAGTACATGTTCATGGATGTAGCTGGAAAACCTGTGTGTCTTCTGTGTGGAGAAAGTGTGGCGGTATTGAAAGAGTGTAATCTGAGATGACATCATGAAACGAAACGCGAACAAAAACAAGAATATGGACATGGAGGGAGGGGGGGGGATTTCATTAAAAACTGTATACTTAAAGTTTGTGACGAAGTTTGCCCCGAAAAAAAGCAACTCTTTTTAAACGTGAGCATGAGCAGAAACGCAATTGCTGAGCGAGTAGAGCAGTTGTCCATTTATCTAAAAGAGCAGCTTGTGAAAAACGGAAAAGATGTCATCGCATATTCCTTGGCTGTGGATGAGAACGCTGAAGTTTCAGACGTTGCCCAGTTGTCAATTTTCATCCGCGGAGTGGACTCCAGCCGAAGGGTGACAGGAGTTTTTGGCTTTACATCCTATGCATGAAAAAGATACGGCAGTGGGGGCTGCGCAGTTTTCCCGTTTCCTCCCCGACACAGTGGCCCAGCTGCGCATGCAGGCTGATCAAATGTTGTTGAAAGTTTGGCAGCACATACCTGTGTGAACAACTACTTTCTTTGATGAAGCTGAACAAAACATCACACAGAAGTCGACTTACTGCTGAACACCTTCACTCAATTTTGAGGATTTGCTCAGCTCAGAGCCTGACCCCAAATATCGATGAACTTGTAGAAAAGATAAGACACCACCGAGTATCAGCCTCAGCCTCAAAGAAGTGAATATTGCTGTGTATTTGTAGTTGTGATTGTGAGCGCGAATGGTTGTTTTTCTGTTTGTGCCCTGCCATTGGCTGGCAACCGCGACCCTCATGAGGATAAGCGGATTCGAAAATGGATGAATGAATGAACATTTCAAGCGACAGACTGACCAAATTTCTAATGGAGCGTTACAGGAATAAAAGGACAAACATGTTTTGTTGCAGACAGATTTCTTTATTGAACAGAGAGATGCTCTTTGACATTGCCAATGTGTTGTCAATCACAGGTGAGCGTTGTGAGAAAAAGAGAAGTTTGTAGTCAACCCATCAACAAATAAAGACACCACAAAGGTTTGATGCTGTCTCATTGAGTCATCATGATTAGCAAACTCCATTGTGATAGAAGACAGCATGTTAAGATGAGCGGTTAGTGGTGGGTGCGGTGCACTTCCTTGATGCAAACATATACGTTGCTGTCTGTGCAGGCGTCGGTGTCCCACAGTCCATCTTTTAGAAAAAAAATGTGTAAGCATAAAAGTACTGTTCTGAACAAACTTTGATGACTGATTTCACTTACCATTCTCAGCAATAACCACACAGTCACCAACAGTGCCGTCAGGCTGTGAATTTGTTCCATCGAAATTAAGGAAAGTCTGGTCTGAGCCATCAGTCCATATGTAGTCATCATCCTGGAAGAAAGAGTCACTTTTGAATCGGTCACATGAAGACAACGACTGGTTTGCATGCACATCTGGTGTTCGTTGGTCACAAATGGCAAAACTGATGTTTGATGTCACAATAGATTTTGGGGTAGGGGGTTGGAGAGTAAGGTCAGGGGACTGCAATGTTCAAGAATTTATCCTTAAAGAAAACTCGATTGGGTAACAAAGGTGAACTCAAGTCCTCCCCGGTGAATATTTGACAAATGTCAACAGCTATGGTATATTCTCTTCTTATGAAGTACTATACTCCCCACCTCCTTCCTACAAGCTGGTGACAAGATGGAGTCTGGAGGACACGTTTATTTTCAATGCGACAAAAGTACTCCTGAAATACAAGAGACAGGATTTAATCAAAAGTATTTCTGTCGGTCAATGTTTCACCTCAATCGCGTCATGTAATCCAATCCAGCCTTGGTTTTCATCACCACCGGCTCGAATCAGTTCAAGAACAAGTGCATTTTCCAAGCCATTGTGGATGGAGACCAGATTCCCACGCAGAATGTTGCAGACGGCCTGATGGAAAAAACAAAAACAAAATAAAAAACACCCAGCAATAACCGTGAATTTCACTTATTTCGCTCTGTCAGCCAGTTGGCAAGATATTTTGACTCTAAAACCAAAGGCAGATGAATAACTGATTATGATAGCGCTAAACTCATTGGGAACTACATTACGAGTATTTCTTTGCATACCTCTGCATCTGCAAAGGTCCTTGCTTCATCTTCATAGATGTAACAATGACAGTCCAACTGAGTCCACCCTTTTGGACAATCATTATCTGCAGTCCAATGGTTGTTTCAGGAAGAAAACATGACAAGTTTAATCAAATCAGGTGTCTATGCTGACAAAACTTGGAAAACAATGTTCATTTGGAAAAATAAAATAAAATAAATAGTAAAGAGTCAAAGCTACCAACTTTTCAAATAACTCATAGGGTAAGACCACTGTGAAGGAGAAAAGCACATTGTTAAAATCCGACTGCAGAACAGTAACAGACAAAATATTAATACAGGAAACATTGTAGTATGTGGATTAGAGTCAGTGAGTGACATATTGACTTACAAATCCAGAAATGAGTCCGCAGATCCCATAAAGGAGGAACAACAAGCGAAGAGCAAATGTCATCTGCAATGAAAGAAACATATACAAAATATTTCAAACAACATTTACAACCAACCAGCTGAAGCAAAAAAATGCCGTGAACATTGCAATGAGTTTCCAAAGAAGGATGAAAAGTTGTTGTGCAAAAGTTACCTTTGCAGTCGTGATGCTTGATGCAGAGAAAGATGATGAGCCGCTTTATATATGCTCTGTTGACAGTCTCGGAATGTTGAAAATGCAGATTATGTTGACTTCTGTGACACGCGATCATGAGAAGAAAAAGGAACTTAAGTCAAAGATGTAACCAATAATGAAGTAGAACAGCTTGTGTCACTCTTCTGCCTTTGCCATAAGCACAGGTGTCAAACTCAAGGCCTGGGGGCCAGATCCGGCCCACCACATCATTTTACGTGGCCCGCCAAAGCAAATCATGCATGTCAACTTCCATGATCCCTGCTCAAATCTGTACCAAAATGTCAAATTGTCACACGTAAATAAATAATGTTGAGATTTTGCAATCATTTTGTTACCCAGTTTGCACTCACTTGAACGATAACTGAATAAACTATTATAGTTGACTGCTCTCAAAACTAGTAATGCATCAATTTGTTGTGTACAAGTATTAACACGATGAGATAATTAAACATTTATTTGGTTTCACTGTCATAACGGCCCTCCGAGGGAAGACGTAGCTCCAAAGTGGCCTGCGACAGAAATGAGTTTGACACCCCTGCCATACTGATTTTGGGCCAAAGTAAGTCGCTGCAATCAAATTTGCTACATTTCTGCCTGGGAGAAAGAGAAGGACGGACATATGGACACATTTCACGTGTGACTGAATGAACAACGTGTCGCTGTGTAAACCACATGGACCGATTATGACTGTGAAAGGCACAACAAACTCCACAAACAAAACAAGTGACCTCGCTCGAGACCGATGCATCGCGGTAACAGAGAAAGAGCAACATTTGCTCAGAATGAATAGAAGGAAATAAATAGGTGGGATGCTATGGTGACACTCACAGCAGGGAAAATTGTTACATTAAATGAGGTTTCTGTTTACTGGTGCTCTTTATGCTGAGAGAGAGCACACTTGCGTTTTTTAAGCAGGGATTTATTATTATTATCATTTTTTAATGATTTCTGGTCAAATAATTTGAATGTAAAATGGAGAGTTACACATACAATACCTTTATGGTTGCAAATGTACCGTGATGTTTTCAGGCGATGTTATTGTTACTGAAATGTTTTTTTTCCCCCAATAACTTAAAAATATGTCATTATGATTGAAATGCTCGTGGTTTTATATTTTTTTCATTTTTTGCTGTTGTTGTTTTTGTTTTCAAATATTCAAATTGAGGTTTTTCGTGCTCAGATGGACGGAGTGAAAGAAGCTCATTCAACTGGATCGGTTGCATGCCAATCAAGCGAGCATAATTGTGTTTACTGGAGAAGTTTTGTGCTTGAGCGTATGGGGGGTTTATGTCATGGGTGTGTCATCAATGGGAAGGTAAAGTTCCTGAGTGCTTGCCGAAACTCAAAGGAGGTTCTTGTCAAAAGATGCAGTAATTGCAGTTTGCTGATGACACTCAGGAATTTATCGTGTCATAAAATGGTTCCCCCGCCCCTACACCCTGTGATTTGTGAATGTTGTACTGTTGATGTGTCAAGTATTCAGAGAAATCCAGTTTGACAGTGTGTTTTCAGTCAGTGCTTTTCAGCTGTGCGCTGTTCCCAGAATACATTTTACTGGAACTTCTTAATTTCGTTTCATTCTTTGTAAATTCCGTCGAGTGAAATGTTTTAAACTTTTGTGTTTATCTAAATTGTTGTCATTTTTAGTTGACTGCATTTTATGGCATTTTAGTTCTACCAGAGCGAGTTGTTAAGATTTGGGGAACTTGTGGAATGGCTCTGAAAATGAAGTGCTCACATATATCTACATAATAAATCTCTCTTACTTTGTTCAAAACGATTTTTAAAACAAGAGTGATGGAAAAATATTCAGGGATAAGTATTTGCGAGCTGACGAAACAAATTTTTGACGCTTTGGAGGTGGATTTTTTTCCTCCCCCATTCTTGCTTGCTGTACAGCAAGGGGTGTGCCAAACTCATTTTTGTCACGGGCCACTTTGGAGTTACGTCTTCCCACGGAAGGCCGTTCTGACAGTGAAAATGAACGAATGTTTATGGAATCATTTCATCGTATAATTACTTCAACTATCTGTTTGTTCAATTAGGTTGAACCTTTCTTCTTTTTGCCGACAACGGTCTCTTTTGGTGAAGAGAAAAAGTCTTACCGACAGTTTCGGCTGTCACTTCAATCTTTGTCGAACCTTTCACTGCTTCCTTGTGATGAATCTGGCATCTGAGTGCGTTTTAAGTCAGAGCTGGGATTGACCTCAATGTCGAATTACCAACGTTCGAATTACAAAGGCAGAAAAGAAGAAAGTGACCTCCATGCTATTCTTTCAAGAACTGTTGGACAAAAATGAGACATGTTTGTCTGACATCGGAATTATCGTAAAATCCTGTGAATAATTAATAATTATGTATAACGTGCGACCCCAAATAAACCTTAAAAGAAACCTTTTCATGCTCTGTACCAGTGTTTTACACAGGAACACAATTTGATGGTAACCGTTATTGATATCTGGTCTATAACTCACGATACACTAGAAGTTTTTTTTTTTTGTTTCTTTTGGATGGATTTAACCAATCTTGGTAGTTGCCCACTTTTTCACTGTTTTGGTCACTCTCCTCCACCTGCATCTCTTCTGTTTTGAAGAGATCACCAGGAGCGTGTTCGGAGACAGGAAAGAAAAATGTATGTGGATTTACAAAGCACTAAATTTGAATATATGCATCGGTTGCACGATTAAAATGTATGGAACTAACATGCCGTTTGATTATTTTCGAGGACATAAGAGGAACATGATGCCAGTTTACCAGCGCTTAGTCATGTGCAATCAAAAATGGAGTGCTTTATTTTTTTTGAAAGTGGGAAGAAAAAGTATGAGCTATGAGAGCCATTATTGCCTCCCCCCTCATTAGCCCTGTCCGGCAACAAGGAGATTTTATTACATGTATGATTATTATTATTTCTTTTTAGGGGAAGTCAAGTCAAACATGTTCTTCTGTATGGCCCCATAAGTCTAAACACAGCATTTTGATGACGATTAGGTATGTGGAAAGTGAACTGAGAATAAGAAAAAAAACTCCAAATCCACCAGTTTTTATCCGTCTCAAGGGATTTCCCGTTTGCCATTTGTGATTTGACTGAAAATGACATTCACGTTCTCAAGGGCTCAGGTAATGGCCAATCATGACTTACCTGTTTTCTCGGCTTGGTCGTGTGACATTCTCAAGATGAGCCCCGAGGCACTGAAATGTCATTTGCGGTTGACAGCAAGTGGCAAAATGTGAGTTCGATTTTGCTGCTTAATTCATATTCCACAATTGTAATACTTTTTAATTTTGCGGAGCAATTATTTTGTGCATGTTATATTGTAGAATCTTTACGGTCACTGATGCAAATGCTTAACGACTGTATTATTATATTTGTTGTCAGACCATTGCGATGAACAGCGACGACAAAAAAAAATGGTTGCGGTAGTGTAGTTGTATCAACTGGTGTGTGACACAAAAAAGGTTGGGGACCGATGGTATAAAGTATATACACTCGGAGTTGCACATGGCATTTCAATTCTATTTATAGTATGTGATTTAAAAAAAAATTATCATGATTCTAGGCAGCACAGTGGTCATCCGGTGAGCACATCTGTTTCAGAGGTCGAGGGTTCGATACCAGCTCTGTCCTTCCTGTGTGGAGTTTGCGTTTTCTCCGGGTACTCCGGTTTCCTCCCACGATCCAAAAAAACACACGTAGTAGGTTAATTGATCACTCCAGTTTGTCCCTGGATGTGTCGCTGCCCATCTTGAAAAGTCGTCTCAAAACTCATTTGTCTTGTGTGGCTCAGCATGACTCAGACTTGATCTTAGTTTGACTGTTTTTGTGCTTTCTACTGTATTCATGATTAATTTATTGTTTTATTGTTTTTCGTTGTACATATGATATTTGCTCCATGTACAGCACTTTGTATACAGCGGTGGTTGTTTTAAAGTGCGCTATAAATGCAGTTGAGTTGAGTTGAGTGAAAGCGAACGGTTGTTTGAGTATGTTTGAGCCCCGCAATTGGCTGGCAACGAGTTCGAGGTGTGCTATTTGTCCACATTGAAATTTTAAATCTTTTGTCTTTTGCATTGTTGTACCACAAGCGATGGCCACGTTTGCGTTTCTTGGCCATGAATGTGAACATCACATTTTTTTATTAATTTTGGAACAGACATCACTTTACATTTTAATGGTTTGCATTGTAGTCATCTATGACAATGCATTGTTGATGATGATTTTGAAATTTTAAGTTTTAAGCAATAGGCTCCGTAAATTTGAAAAAACAAAAACAAAACACCAACAGATATTTTAATGCAGACAGATTCCTTCATTTACTGGAGAGATGCTCTTTGACGTTACAAATTGTTTGTCAGGAACAATTGTGGAATTGGGAAGAAAAGGAAAATTGATAGTAAACCCAAGAATACAAAGGCACCACGAAAGTCTGATATTCTGTCATTGAGTCATCATCGTGATGATGGAACTTCATTGTGACTGAAGTAAGATGAGCGATTAGTGGAACAAACGGTGCGTTTCCTTAATGCAAACATATTCATCGTCATCTGTACAAGGCGCATTTTGCCACTCTCCATCTGTAAGAAGCAAATGTTTGGGTATTACATCATTGTGTTCTTATCAAACGTCAATCACTTATTTCACTTACCAGTTTCATCCATCAGTACACAGTCGCCAGCATTCGCAACGGGTTGCCCAGCAGCAAAGTTGAGGAAATCCACAATGGTGCCATCAGTCCATATGAAATCACCATCCTGGAAGACCCAGTGACTTTTCAATAAATGACACTTGACGATCAGAACTGTTTGCATTTGCATCTGCTGTTTGTTTTGTCACAACGGAATCTAATATAGATTGTGCTTGAACATTATTAGAATCATACAGTCTCATTATGAAACTGAGCAGAGTTGGAGTTCGAGGTCGGAGCGCGGAGCAAAAGGTGATAAAATGATGGTTGGAGTGTTAAATGTACAATCTTTCCTGAAATAAAAATGGATTAATTCACCAAGTTGAACTACTTTAAGGTCCTCTTTGTGCACATTTCACAAATGTCAAGGTAGATGATGTGTTCCACTGTGTTTTCCCCTCATGAAGTCTGAACAATGGAATGCTTAAAACCCTCGACTCTACGCCTCCGGCCCGTAAGCTGGTGGCAAGGTTGAGAACACGTTCCTTTTCTCTGGAAAAATTACTGAAATACAAGTGACAAAAAATATTTCTGCTGCTTTACCAAAATCGTATCATGAAGTCCAAGCCAGGCAAGGTTATCATCATTATTACCGGCGACAATCAGTTGCTGAACGACGGCATTTTCCAAGTCACTGTGGATGGACACCAGATTCCCACCAAGAATGTTGCAGACAGACTGGGGGAACAGGGGTGAACACGTAGATTTCAGTGTTTCAGATATGCCAGGCAGTTGGCAAGATGTTTTGGCTCTGGGAAGCCAAAATGTTCAATTATAATACAGATGGTTCACTGATTTTATAAGGAGTGAGTTATACCTCTGCATCTGCAAAGCTCCTTCGTTCTTCCTGGTAAACGTAGCAGTTGCAGTCCAGCAGAGTCCAGCCTTTAGGACAGGAAAGGTCTGCAGCACAATTGTTCCGTAATTATTGATGTGTTTCCAGACGAAAAAGAGACAATCAACTGCGGTGTCAATGAACTTGGAAGTAAAAAAAGTATGACTGAGTCACAGCTACCAACCGTTGGATTTTTTCGAAGGGAAAGCCCACTGAAGAAGAAAAGCATGTGGTTACAATAAGACCGAACATTGGAACAAATGAAGACGCCCATACATCAGACACCATTATAAATCTATATTTATTTCAGTCGGCGGGGTGAGATTTTGACTTACGACTCCAGTCAAGAGTCCACTGATCCCGCAAAGGAGAAACAACGAATGAAGAGCAAATGCCATCTGTATGACATTGAAATATACTTTAGATTTCGAACACACACAACAAAACAAAAAAAAACAACAACACATCAGCATTTCATTTTCATTTAAGCCTGTGAAACAAGAACGCAGTAAACGTTGAAAGAATGACATGAAATTGACATTTGGAAAGTAGGATGTAAAGCTTACCTTTGCAGTCGTGATGTTTGATACTGAGGACAGTAATGACAAGCCCTTTTATGTGTTGGGTTGTCAGTCATACAAGGTCACGTGACATGTCAGATCAAGTCAGACAATTAGAACTTAATTCGCGATTGAAAAAAGAAAAGAAAAAAAAACATTTGTCCTGTTCTGCCTTTGACAAACAGGTTTTGGGCCAGAGTGAGCCACTGGGAAACTATTTCCTGTACAGATGAGGGATATTTTAGTCATTAGTCTGTAATGGTGGCATGCCAACAAGTTTGCACGTCAGCCTCACAGGTCAGCGGTTGTTGGTTCGTATCCATAATTCAGCCTTCTTGTGTGGGGTTTGCATCTTCTCCTCGCGCTTGCGTGTGTTTCCTCTGGGTACTCCAGAAACTCCAAAAACATGCACCCTGGGTGATGAAGACTCAAAAATCAGGGGAGGACAAATCATTTTGCAAAGGAGCCGCATGAAAAACTGGAACGCTTGCCTAGGGCCAAGCCAACAGGCTAACCTCAATTTTGTCTCTATGATTTTTAATGTACTTCTAGAAAGCATATCATCTCGTTTCAATATATTGCTAGGTGTCCAACTCATATTAGCTGTTCCTACCCAGGACTCCAAATACTATCGTTAATTTATTGACAGTGATGAATAAATTTATACAGTGACGACTTTTAATGCACCCAAGACATACAGAATATGAAACTGTAGATTGGCGTATTAACAGGTCAAATCTTTTTGGCCCTCTTCCCTACACTGTGCAGAAAATAAGAATGTTGCTAATGTTTCGGATCACTGTTGTCATTTGTTAGTCTAGTTTTGGGGTCGGCAACCCAAAATGTTGAAAGAGGCATATAGGACCAAAAAAACCCAAAAACAAATATGTCTGGAGCCACAAAAAATTAAAAGGTAGCACATGCTGTATATATCTGTCTTCGCTATTTTAGCCTATTATCAAAATGACTAAATTGGCTACAAATACACGATGAGCTTTCATGATGAAAACTTTTTTTTTTCCCCCTGCAGTGCATCTGGAGAGTCGGGGTGCCCAACCTTTTATCGATCAACCAACGTCCCACCATTGACCCGTCACCGCACACCCACGCATACCATAATGAGCAACATCCATAACAGCCGCGAAGATGAACGAGGCATGGGACGCACTTTTACAGCGTGTTAACGATCGCAGCTCACGTGTACCATTTCAAAATGCTTCTCTCTGCCCTCTCGATTCCCATTCTTTTCCAGTACCCTTGGTGAATTGTACATAAAACACCTTTTTTTTTAACAACAGCCACCTGCCTAGCATCCCATCCTGCAAATAGAAACATGAGTCGCAAGCTATGACGCAAATCTTCATTGACAGAAATGTTGAAAAATAATATTTATTTTACACATTTTTACAACATGGGAAAATGTTAAGAATGTTTGTATCATGTTTGTCCTCCAACAGAAACCATAAGAAAAAATATAACTCCCCCCATCTTTTTCCTTTTCCAAACATTTTTGAAAAAGCTCCAGAGGAGACACTAGGGCGGGGCTAAAGAGCCACATGCGACTCCATAGCTGCAGGTTGCCGACCCCCGGTCTGGTTTTTGGAAAAACGGTTGCTGAAGGGGTTGAAAAAGTCGCTTGATATTGCGAAAACTTGGCTAAATTGGCAAGAATTCAGACCCAAGTCTCTCGCTCGCTACCTCGCTTGTACGAATGTAACAGGGCCAGTAAAAAAGTTGGATATACTTACCATACAGCATTATGATTAGTACAATTCAATCAAAGCTGTTTAATGCCTACTTTTATATCTTTATGTGTGATGTCTGTCCCTGACAAAAAATAGTGAAAGATCTGGAAACACCTTACGTGTGTACAAGGCATAAGTCTGAACGCGTCATTAACACACGCAAACACAGATGCAAGGGAACATAAGAGCATAATTACAAAAGCAATTGTGTTTGTTACGGAGATCTCAGGTTCCCTAAAAGTGATGTGTCAAATAAAAGTGGGCTGTGTTGTCTACATAGTCGAACTTTACACTTTATAACTGCATTTCAAACAACGAAATTGACTGTAGAAGACAAATCAAATTAAAAACGTAAATATAAATAAATAAATAAATAAAGAACTAAAAGCACACTCGAAGCAGGACACACAGGGTGACAAGCACAAGTACACTTAATAATCTGAAGACATCTCAGGTGGTTTAGTTTCATACCCAAGAAACAAGCACAATTGTCTTTGGCATAGGTGGCATTCCATCCTTTGTTTCTGAGCCGGGGAAAGACTTGATGAGGGTGCATCTGTAATTATGCGGTAAAAATCTTGAGGGACATATGACAGCAACAGAACAAGTTTCTTTCTTTCTTTCACAAGAAAGATGATAATAATAATAATAATAATAATAAATACATTCTTTTTATTTATAATATAAATATTTATATATAAATAATAATAATAATAAATACATGATGAATAAAAAATGGATAAAACAAGGCTCAAAATGACTCTTTCATGTTGAGTCCTTTTGCTAAGAGTGACACCTTTGACGACTGCTTAGCACATCCGCCTCACAGTGCAGAGATGTAGGGTTCGATCCCAGCTCTGGCCTTCCTGTGCGGAGTTTGCATCTTCGCCCCAGCACCTGCTTGGGTTTTCTCCGGGTACTCCGGTTTTCCCCCACATTCCAAAAAAATGCATGGCAGGTTAATTGAACAAACTAAATTGTCCCCAGATGTGAATGTGAGCGCGGATGGTTGTCAAGGCATCCCACGCCTCTTGCCTGCGGCAAATGATCTGCTCATCAGCAAGCTCTGTTGAAGCCTGAAATGATCATGAACAATTGAATCAATTGAATGCCCCCCCCCCCCCCCAGGGGGGGCGCGTTTGACCATGCTTTTTTCATTTTTTACTGTCCTAGAATAAAGTGCAGTTGCACCTCGCCTACGTTAGGGGGCAGTGGCGCTCTCATTGGCAGAGTTTGCGCAGGGAGCATTCTCAGGGAGGAAATATGACGAGGCGTATGTAGCGCTTGGATTCACTGTGACTATGGTGGCAGACGAGGAAAGATCGGTGTGCTTACTGTGTCTAAAAATGTTGGTAGTGGACAGCATGAAGCCAAATAAATTAAGGCGTCATTTAAAGACTTTACACCCCAATCACGCGGATAAGCTGTTTGAGATTTTTTCGGAGAAAACGTGGCGAATATTGCCAACAATCATGCCGCTTTGTGACTGCCACTTCAGTAAACTAAAATACAGATTCCGGCTACACGTTGAGCAGGAGCCAAGGGTTGCTGTGTCCTGCTTCAAACCTCGCTTCGAAAAGCTGTGCATTGCAAAACGTGCTCATTGTAGCCATTAATCCAGACATCACCTTTGATTAAAAAAAAATAAAAAAAAAAGAAGCACAAATTCTTTTATATATTTTTATTTTGCTGGTTAAATTTTTTAAAAATATTGTGCTCCTGAGACAATGCTGGTGATTTGTTTGAATGCATTATTAGTTATTGATTTGATGTAATTTTATTTTTCAGTATTGTATGGTTTGACGTGGTCAGTCAAAAAATATTTATTGTTAAATTGAAGATTTAATGTTATTTTTGAATTTCAGATGCACTTTAAATCTTTTCTGTTCTAGTTACTAAAGCTATTTGCAAAACACTGTATCCTTAATAACGTATAAGAGAATTAAAAAAAAAAGAAATATTGACCAACTTTAAGTTGGTCAATATTTATTTTTTTATTCTCTTATACGTTATTATGGATACAGTGTTATGTAAACTGTACTTATAACAATTTTATAGACAAAGGATACTATTTATAGTCATGTGGGGGGGGGGGTGCGAGATGTTTTCCTCTTCCTGGGGGGGGGCATGACAGATCTTATACTTTATTAATCAGAATCAGAATCAGAAAACCTTTAATCATCTCACAATAAAGACATTCCCAATTTATAGCAGCAAAGTTATGAAAGGAAGAACGTCAAAGAACAAAATATGGGAGCTGCTGTAAAGGCAGCCACTCTCGCGGCGCCATCTTGAAGTCATAATAACATATATCATAATATCAAAATAATACAACACAACACATCTGACACAGACAGTGATACAATCTTAACCACTTTTCTGCATCCTCTTGGTTGTTTGAAGCCGTTATAAATGGATCAAAGTGTCCTTTCACCAGTGGTGAAAATGTGCACACGTGTTCTACAAGCTAAGTTTTGAAATCAAACAAGAAGCTGTCGTGTTATTGACAAAAAAAGAGATTGGCTCACAACTCCTGTCCCATGTAAATCCGCTTCAATTCCCAGCGGCGACTCCCAGTTCCATCCGCGCTCTGCGCTGATGCTCCTTTCTTCTTATCGTTGGCTCCCCAAGCCATCCATCCATCCAGCCGCAGACTGTCCAACAGCACCGACCTTTCCGCTGAACAAAGTGGGGCTATGAAAAATGCCCATTTCAGGTGCAAAAAAAACACAATCGCCCCGGAGCTGTCCAACAATGACACCGACATTCCTCCCAATCAAAAACAGTGCTGTTATACTGTACATGTGCAGCTGAGAAGGTGCAACCACCAAGCACAGAGTCTTCTCCTTTGATGAATGTCGTGACCAAAAAAATGCTGAAAAACCATCCACATCAGGTCCACACGATGTAACAACAAACACAATGTGACAAAAACACAAAAACAACAACAAAGTAAGGCTCAGAGAGCACTTGCCGATGGCTGCCATCTTGGACTTTCAAAAGGCATACTTTGAGCCTTATAGCCCACTCTTGGCTGACGTACAGTGTAGCACACTGTAATTCATCTTTGGATCTGGCTCGGTTAAGCGAGTCGATTTTCTCGGCAGAGTCCAGACACTTATTCATTTACCTGCTATTTTGCTGTTCAAAATTGGATGTTCTCCGCTTTAACACGGTCTCAGTCAGATATCTGTGAAACATAGAATTGATCTAACAAACACGTAATTCCAGTCCTAAATGCGCTGGTCGTGTCAATTTTAGGTCAGCTTGGCAATTAGCATAGCTTCTCCCTTCATCAGAATGTGTTGGGGGAAAGTGGCCTTCTTTCCCCCGCGTGTTCGTTGAATTTCGGATGAGGAGGATATTGGTTTTCCAAATACAGGCTGGAGTCGATGAACGGTACCTTCGATGGGTTTATTTTGCAGAATATTCCGGGCACCCGCGGTTTACAGACAATGGCTGCGGTGGTCACAAGTGCAAAAAAGGAAAGGATTCACAACATATGTATATAATCAGAAGGGCAGTACCAAAACTCATGGTGAGGCATCAGGACATTGGTTTCTCCTAAACCGATTCTTAGCTTGTATCAACTGGTGCATTCGTATGTTGATGCATCTCGACAAGTTCTCCAGTAGGGAGTGTTCCAATTTTAAGTGATGATTGCTTCAAGGATGCCAAGTTATGCTGCCGGCATGAAAGTTATACAGCATGACTAGAAATGAACAGAATACACACTTCAAATGATACATGTCAGAAATGTGGCTTATTCAACCTCACGGTGGCGATGATTACTGAATTCTGAGTTACTGCGTCACGTGTTCAGCTGCAGCAGTAGTCAGTCGAAGCTCATTATTTGCTAGATCAGTGGTTCTTAACCTGGGTTCGATTGAACCCTAGGGGTTCGGTGCATCGGTCTCAGGGGTTCGACAGAGCCTCTGCCATGGAGGTGAAGACATACCCGACTCAACAAGTCAATTAGTTATGACACGCCCGCTTGGCCATTGCTGGCTGCAGATGATCACATTACATTGCTTGTCCAATCAGTGCGGCGGGAAAATGAGTTCACTCAGTCGACAATGTGTGACTGTTGTGATAGTACGTCGTAAAATTGAAAAAACTTATCCTTGTGTCGGGAAATTGTATTTACTTTCTTTCAGTTTTTAATAGATGCGTTCTTTATGTCATGAAATTGTAAAAAGTCATATTTTTGTTTTCCACGAATGAAGGGTTCAGTGAATGTGCATATGAACTGGTTGAGTTCGGTGCCTCTAAGGTGAAGAACCACTGAGCTAGATGGTGCAGTGTAAGTAGCACCAAACTATAACTGAACTTCTGACGACACTCGGTGCATGCTGGTGAGTGAAACAGCCCAGTGAAGCTTTTTAGGACGTCTCGGAAGTTGATTTTCAGTTTTGCTCTTCATTGTCTTTTAATGAGGCACAAAATGCTAATTTTGTCTTCCAGACTACAATGCAAAACCACTTATTTCGAGCCTTGCTGTGAAAAATGCATTGACTGTTGAACATACCGTCGTCATAAACGATTTATTCTCTTCACCCGTGAACATTTCTGCTGTTTAGTAATCTAAGATGCCAAATCCAGTGCGGTGTTATCTTGAAGAGACTGTAGAAAGAGAAGTAGAAGAGAGATATGATCGTGTGACAAACTCTTGCACAACCTTAAGTACAATACTGCTATATACAAGCGCATGCTCGCCATGGTTGGAACCACTCAAGCAAGTGAAACTGTTGTGTGTGCTTCATGATTTACCAGGATTTTTTTCCCCCCTGCGGCCATGCAATAGCTTCTTTTGTCATCAGTAAATGGAGTTCATTAACTAATGCCTTTGTGATCCTTTGGTGACGCTACAATAGGGAAACAGTTTGTCGGTGCCCTCCATGCTCTTTGATTCACGGTGAGTAATGATAATTATCTTAGATATGATGTAGATTTGTAACCGTAGATATTAAATAACATTTTGGAAAGACAATATGCCTTTTTGTTTCATCTGAGGTTGTTTTTAAAGTGCTCTATGAATACATTTCATTTCATTTATTTATTTGGTTCTCAGTTCGGTGTGTGTAAGACAGTGGAGATGGTTGGTGACTTGAGAACAACCCAGCTCCATATGTTTAAAAAAATAAGTCAAATAGGATAGCTCTTATTATTTAAATGTTAAGGAACCATACAGTCAACTTTGTCACAATCACAACACTTCTGTTGTTAGTTTAAGAAGTCAGGTTTAATCACTATGTGCTGGTTTCATTTTCTTTATGATCAGGTTTAGTTCGTGAGTTTGGTTGAGCTGTGTTTACTATGTTGTTTTGGCCTGGGCTTACCCTGAAGCAGAGCTTTTTATTGTATTTGTATTGTTTTCTATGTGTGGTAACAAAACCACTGTTCAATCAACACGACAATTCCTCCGTGTCGTCTGACTTTGTGCAACATTGCTGAACCATAACCTCGGCCGTAACAGAACACCATCTGTCGGAAGTGGGGCCAACCTGCAGGCGCACCTCGACACGATGATCAGGGGGATAGAAGGGAGGAGGGATGACGGGAGGACAGCGTCTGTCCCGAATACACCACAAATGAATGAATTTTAGGAAAGTGTTGCAGGCTCAGATAATTAACTGCACAGCAATTTTGTTTTTCCTTCCCATAATGGCCGTATGCGTGTGTTTGTGAGGGCAGGAAGGAGTGCGGTGAGTCTTTTAGTGAGAAGGGCTGACAAAGCCTTGTGAAGCTTTTGAGACGTTTGCCATAGTGATAGCAAGGTGAAACCCCAGGAGGCTTTGCACCATTCGAGCCATTTGCTTGAGCAAGGATTAATTTCTTGATGCTTGACGTGATGTGCACAAGAAACCACCTGCTGGCCATACATATAATTACAGCCAGCTGTTTCTTAACCACTTGACGTGTCATGCCTGATGCAGAGATGATTTTGATGTCTGTTTTCACACACACACACACACACACACACACACACACACACACACACACACACACACACACACACACACACACACTTATTTTGAACGGAGCTACAGTGAAACTCCTCTAGAACGAAACCTACATGAGCGAAAATACCCTCTAATGTGAAAAAAATCTTCATGCATTAACACCATTCCCATTCTCCTGCCCCCCATACGACGAAAAAAAAAACCCTGTAGCGTTATACGAAATAATTTTCTCTGCTCCAGCCTCGCGAAGACATTCACTACAATGAAGTCTAATCCAACAGCGACCTCTACTGCTTCGTTCGGAAACGGCAACAGCAACCACCACACTGGTTTACATAGTGAACGAGGTTTATTTCAGTCACAGCTGCGAGTTTCCTGAACGCAACATAAACATAGCTGCTCTGCCATTGGCTTACCGAACATCATCCTGGCCTCTAATTGGACAAGAAGGACCTCACTGTCTATGTGTGTAGATACTGAAGCTAGATCCGTAGAAGATAGAGTGGAATACATCTGATGGGCTGCTCAGAATAAATTGCTTATGGCTCGACGGACATTCAAATAAACGAACGTTTCCTCGAATGCTTTACTTGTTATCATGCTAAAAACCTTACGCTAACTGGAGCGCTATTGGAGAGAAGCGCTCCAGTTAGCGTAAGGGTTTTAGCCTTCGAGAGCTAACTACGGTCATCGAGGACTACGAAGTGTCCCGTGGCTGGCTTAAAAGTTCATTGCATGACATCAGCTGAGCAACGCTGTCTTGGGTGGCGATCGAGGGGAGGTCGAGTTAGAGACAGTGAGATGGTGGAAAGAAAAACCACCGGGTCAAGGAAATATTTGTTATTGTTAGATTCAGACGAGCATGGACGTTGCATTGCTAAAATGGCTACAAAACGGACCTTTGGATGTCAAGTAGCTAAGACAAGAAGAGCTCTGATGCTGGAAGAGATGGTAAAAGTGTTCAAAATGAAAGATGGAGCAAGCAAAATAAAATACATTGTCCAAGAAATTGATGTAAGTGAAAGTGAATGCTGATCGTAAATTTCGCAATTTCTTTCCCTTTTTTTCTTTCTACACTGACAATATGAAGTGTCAAATAAGTGTGTGCTCATACTTATGCGCTATTGGAATAAAAAAAGAGTACACATACTTTTTTGTGTGCGTGTACAAATACGTTTGTTTGTGTGTGTTTGTGTGTGTGTGTGCGTGTGTGTGTGTGTGTGCGTGCTTACATCTGATATCAAATTTGCTACAGTGAAAAAAACATTTCCCAAATCGGTCATGTGGTACAAGACCCAGCAAATCTTCGGTGGTCATTTTCAACTCCTCCATTAAATGAAGCAAGCCTTGATATAAATGTTGCGAAAAACCTACCCTTCTTTACTCAATACACTCTTCGAATCCTCGACATGCCTCACAACATCACTACTTGGCCCTATTTATTTGGAAAAAAAGAGTCAAAATCTTTTAAAATAGAACACACCGGTGACATCTTGTGGGCAGCAAGCGTCATAGCGGTTCCGGTACTCAAAGTATTTCGACTAAATTGATTTGTATTCCAACATGGTACCAATGTATCCAGTCTTAAACTTGACTTGTGTATGTCTTATGATCATACAGATGTGTTGCTAAATGTTGTCACTGTCCCAGTAGTTCAATGTCATGTCCTGTTACCAATGCGATTTTAAAATAGACGTGATTTGAATCTGAAATAAGTGTGCTGTTAATCATGATGACAAGATTGCAACGTAATTCTCTGGTGATGATTCTGTGGGGTTTTTTCAGTGACTGTACCGGACCACAGTTAAATTTTTTTTTTTTGTATTCTGAAGACATAAAACCGATACATGTATTCCGTTATTCCCCGAGTGTGATAGGTTGCATGGTTACTGCAGAGGAACGTGCGCCAGTGTGTAATTAAAACGGCACAGGACATCTGCGGTGCATCTTGCTCCTCTCTGCGCAACATTTGAAACAGGAGTACCCAGAATACTATTAAGGACCAGATACACCCTCAAAATTCTCTGTTTACATTACTCCCCTTTGGGAGAGGCTACCGCAGCGTCAGGTCACATACAATGCGGCTCACAATTGTTTTCCACAAGCCATAAGAATCTTAAATGCGGTGCAGTCTTTGTTGTTGTTTATTTTTTTCAATTTAGATTGCGAAACTTTTCATGAGGGATACAAGCAAGCAAAATAATGTCCTTGCATAGTGAACAATGTTTTTTTGCTGTGTACATGACAAATAACATTTCCTTGATTCATTGAATATGCACAATCGTCATACGGTAGTGGTCATCGGATGCCAGTTTTAAAGCATCACTGCGAAATGGGAGGTGAATGTACTGAAGTGTTCTCATCTACATTTAAGAGTAGCAGATAGGGTTGTAAAATAGTACCTCGCTTTCAACGACTGCATTTTGTTAAGTTGTAAGCAAATGTTAGTTTCAATAGTTAACTGGCGATATAAAGCACAGTAGGCCCTACTATTGGCTCATGACCACCCCAAAGTCAACTGGGATACACTCCAGCTCACCTGAGACCCTAGTGCAGAGGTGGCCAAGCAGTCAGAGACTGCACATGAGCAGTGATTCAGTCATCTGATTGTTTGCCCTTTATGTCAATCAAGTAACGGGATTGGTGATAGGCTGACATCGTACGTTCTGTGTATCGCGAGGCGTTTTCGACAATTGTCGTGTGAAAGCCCGGGAGCCGCATTGAACCAGCCAAAGAGCTGCATGCGGCTCGCGAGCCCCGGGTTGGTGAGCCCTGCCCTAGTGAGTAAAACGGCGACAGAAGATGGATGGTGGATATGTTTTTTAATATTTGTCTTCGGAGTTCCCCTTTGTGGGCTTTTTTTTTTTAAGCAACAGTGCTTTAATTCTTTTTTGTGTTCCATTTTCTAACTTTGAAAAAAACCCAATTTTTTTTATAAATTGAAACTCAAACGCACAAAACACTCATGTGCAGTAATTTGAGGAAATCAAAGGTACTTCTGCAAATAGATTGCAAACAAATCCTTTGCTGCTGAAGGCAGCTTTTCAAAGACATGGTAGCAGAATTTGCGGGGCACATGCATTACTCATACCTGTCAACTTTTCGGAGCGCCAACCTGTATAAACTACCAAAAAAATCCTTATAAAGAGCAAAAAATCCTTATAACATACCAAAGCATTTTATATGTCAAAATAACGGCAGAAAAAACCCCACGAAATTTTCAATTATATTTATTGTAGATCTCCATAATACAATGTCTGGTTAATGTCTAATCATCATTCTACTTCGTGGCATTACTGTGTTCAGAGTTGTATTCCTGCTACTGTTACTTTTTTCACCAACTCCAAATGATTTGGAGCTGGTGAAAAAAAACCCTGAAATTTTCAGAATCCATATGATTTGTGCAATACGGCCATATACGTAAGATTCACCACAAAATCCGTATGAACTATGGCTAAACCGTATGAGTTGACAGGTATGATTACTGTGAAAAGATAATTTCAAAAGTAGGAAAACTGTTTGGAAATAAAAGGAACTCATTTGACCATTTTGACCGAAGCCCAGTACGGGATCGATATTTGTAATATTACGTGACCAGCAGCGAGCTGTGAGCATATTTACGCCATCAGACGTGGCAGAAATGTGTGCGACTCCAGCTAATTGGAGTCCCCATTCTAACATTAGCTCTAACGCGGTTCACTTTCCGCGGCTTTGCTGTTTCGCGGATTTTTTTGTGCAGTTTTTAAATGCTTTTAACCCTTTAAATCAGAACGCGTCAGCGGCACCGTGTGTCAACATTACAGTATTTCCAAAAAAATTATGATAATTATTTGTTGAAACCGTTTGTTTTGTTTTTTTGTAATTGGGGCTGATTTCATTGTATATATACTTAAATATTGTATAATAACTGTAAAAAATAAAGTTCACTACTTCACGGATTTCACTTATCACTGGTTCTTTTTGGAACGTAACCCCCGCGATAAACGAGGGATTACTCTAAACCGAATCTGCCAATTAATGAAAGAAGCAGTACCGGCACACAGAAAGTAATTGTAATTTTAACAACCAAAACGCGCAACTGATGGGCAGCCATGAGATCCGAAGATGAAGCTATTCTGACGAGAGAAAGTTCCTCCCCTCGTGGTCTCTCCAGCGCGATGTGGAGAAGGAAGCTGTTATGCATGGTGTGTCGTCAAAAACAAGGCAATACAAGTAATCTGTTGAATTATTTGAACAGGTAGCACCCAAGTGATCAAGTGGAAAACATGAAGATGCGAGCAGTTTGCATAGCCTGCCCACGTAAACATCAGAAGTTTAGTCGCTAATAACTAGCCGGTGAGTATCGGATGAAAGCAGCAATAAATCATGTCATCGTTTGATCAGTCACATTTGCAAGTAGGACGCTAACATCCTATGTAGGATCATATTTTAAATCGTATTATGTTTGCATTATGCTGTACATTTGTTGTACTATTGAATTAAACTGTTTGAAAGGAATGGAAAATTAATTAAATGTTAATTAAATGTTTAAGTACAATTATCTTTGTTGTCAGACCATTGCGATGGACCATTGCGATGAAAAGCGATGAAAAAAAATGGTTGCTGGTAGTGTAGTTCTATCAACTGGTGTGTGACACAAAAAAGGTTTGGGACCGATGGTATAAAGTATAAACAAAAAAAACCTATGATTTTTTTTTTAATCATGACTCAAGGCAGCACAGTGGTCATCTGGTTAGCACATCTGCTTCACAGTTCAGAGATCGAGGGTTCGATTCCAGCTCTGTCCTTCCTGTGTAGAGTTTGTAGTTTTCTTCGGGTACTCCGGTTTCCTCCCACGATCCAAAAACACACGTAGTAGGTTAATTGATCACTCCAGTCTGTCCCTGGATGTGTCGCTGCCCATCTTTAAAACTCGTCTCAAAACTCATTTGTCTTGTGTGGCTCAGCATGACTCAGACTTGATCTTAGTTTGACTGTTTTTGTGCTTTCTACTGTATTCATGATTAATTTATTGTTTTATTGTTTATCGTTGTACATATGATATTTGCTCCATGTACAGCACTTTGTATACAGCGGTGGTTGTTTTAAAGTGCGCTATAAATGCAGTTGAGTTGAGTTGAGTGAAAGCGAACGGTTGTTTGAGTATGTTTGAGCCCCGCAATTGGCTGGCAACGAGTTCGAGGTGTGCTATTTGTCCACATTGAAATTTTAAATCTTTTGTCTTTTGCATTGTTGTACCACAAGCGATGGCCACGTTTGCGTTTCTTGGCCATGAATGTGAACATCACATTTTTTTATTAATTTTGGAACAGACATCACTTTACATTTTAATGGTTTGCATTGTAGTCATCTATGACAATGCATTGTTGATGATGATTTTGAAATTTTAAGTTTTAAGCAATAGGCTCCGTAAATTTGAAAAAACAAAAACAAAACACCAACAGATATTTTAATGCAGACAGATTCCTTCATTTACTGGAGAGGTGCTCTTTAACGTTACAAATTGGTTGTCAGGAACAATTGTGGAATTGGGAAGAAAAGGAAAATTGATAGTAAACCCAAGAATACAAAGGCACCACGAAAGTCTGATATTCTGTCATTGAGTCATCATCGTGATGATGGAACTTCATTGTGACTGAAGTAAGATGAGCGATTAGTGGAACAAACGGTGCGCTTCCTTAATGCAAACATATTCATCGTCATCTGTACAAGGCGCATTTTGCCACTCTCCATCTGTAAGAAGCAAATGTTTGGGTATTACATCATTGTGTTCTTATCAAACGTCAATCACTTATTTCACTTACCAGTTTCATCCATCAGTACACAGTCGCCACCATTCGCAACGGGTTGCCCAGCAGCAAAGTTGAGGAAATCCACAATGGTGCCATCAGTCCATATGAAATCACCATCCTGGAAGACCCAGTGACTTTTCAATAAATGACACTTGACGATCAGAACTGTTTGCATTTGCATCTGCTGTTTGTTTTGTCACAACGGAATCTAATATAGATTGTGCTTGAACATTATTAGAATCATACAGTCTCATTATGAAACTGAGCAGAGTTGGAGTTCGAGGTCGGAGCGCGGAGCAAAAGGTGATAAAATGATGGTTGGAGTGTTAAATGTACAATCTTTCCTGAAATAAAAATGGATTAATTCACCAAGTTGAACTACTTTAAGGTCCTCTTTGTGCACATTTCACAAATGTCAAGGTAGATGATGTGTTCCACTGTGTTTTCCCCTCATGAAGTCTGAACAATGGAATGCTTAAAACCCTCGACTCTACGCCTCCGGCCCGTAAGCTGGTGGCAAGGTTGAGAACACGTTCCTTTTCTCTGGAAAAATTACTGAAATACAAGTGACAAAAAATATTTCTGCTGCTTTACCAAAATCGTATCATGAAGTCCAAGCCAGGCAAGGTTATCATCATTATTACCGGCGACAATCAGTTGCTGAACGACGGCATTTTCCAAGTCACTGTGGATGGACACCAGATTCCCACCAAGAATGTTGCAGACAGACTGGGGGAACAGGGGTGAACACGTAGATTTCAGTGTTTCAGATATGCCAGGCAGTTGGCAAGATGTTTTGGCTCTGGGAAGCCAAAATGTTCAATTATAATACAGATGGTTCACTGATTTTATAAGGAGTGAGTTATACCTCTGCATCTGCAAAGCTCCTTCGTTCTTCCTGGTAAACGTAGCAGTTGCAGTCCAGCAGAGTCCAGCCTTTAGGACAGGAAAGGTCTGCAGCACAATTGTTCCGTAATTATTGATGTGTTTCCAGACGAAAAAGAGACAATCAACTGCGGTGTCAATGAACTTGGAAGTAAAAAAAGTATGACTGAGTCACAGCTACCAACCGTTGGATTTTTTCGAAGGGAAAGCCCACTGAAGAAGAAAAGCATGTGGTTACAATAAGACCGAACATTGGAACAAATGAAGACGCCCATACATCAGACACCATTATAAATCTATATTTATTTCAGTCGGCGGGGTGAGATTTTGACTTACGACTCCAGTCAAGAGTCCACTGATCCCGCAAAGGAGAAACAACGAATGAAGAGCAAATGCCATCTGTATGACATTGAAATATACTTTAGATTTCGAACACACACAACAAAACAAAAAAAAACAACAACACATCAGCATTTCATTTTCATTTAAGCCTGTGAAACAAGAACGCAGTAAACGTTGAAAGAATGACATGAAATTGACATTTGGAAAGTAGGATGTAAAACTTACCTTTGGAGTCGTGATGTTTGATACTGAGGACAGTAATGACAAGCCCTTTTATGTGTTGGGTTGTCAGTCATACAAGGTCACGTGACATGTCAGATCAAGTCAGACAATTAGAACTTAATTCGCGATTGAAAAAAGAAAAGAAAAAAAAACATTTGTCCTGTTCTGCCTTTGACAAACAGGTTTTGGGCCAGAGTGAGCCACTGGGAAACTATTTCCTGTACAGATGAGGGATATTTTAGTCATTAGTCTGTAATGGTGGCATGCCAACAAGGTTGCACGTCAGCCTCACAGGTCAGCGGTTGTTGGTTCGTATCCATAATTCAGCCTTCTTGTGTGGGGTTTGCATCTTCTCCTCGCGCTTGCGTGTGTTTCCTCTGGGTACTCCAGAAACTCCAAAAACATGCACCCTGGGTGATGAAGACTCAAAATGTGGGATGGGCAAATCATTTTACAAAGGAGCTCCATGAGAAACTGGAACGCTTGCCGAGGGCCGAGCCAACATGCTAACCTCAACTGTGTCTCTATGATTTTTAATGTACTTCTAGAAAGCATATCATCTCGTTTCAATATATTGCTAGGTGTCCAACTCATATTAGCTGTTCCTACCCAGGACTCCAAATACTATCGTTAATTTATTGACAGTGATGAATAAATTTATACAGTGGCGACTTTTAATGCACCCAAGACGTACAGAATATGAAACTGTAGCTTGGCATATGAACAGGTCAAATCTTGGCCCTCTTCCCTACACTGTGCAGAAAATAAGAATGTTGCTGGTGTTTCGGATCACTGTTGTCATTTGTTAGTCTAGTTTTGGGAAAAACAGTTGCTGAAGGGATTGAAAAAGTCGCGTAATCTTGCGAAAGCTTTGCTCAGTTGGCAAAAATTCAGACCCAAGTCTCTCGCTCGCTACCTCGCTTGTACAAATGTAACAGGGCCAGTAAAAAAGCTGGGACTACTTACCATATGGCATTATGATTAGTACAATTCAATCAAAGCTGTTTAATGCCTACTTTTATATCTTTATGTGTGATGTCTGTCACTGATAAAAAATAGTGAAAGTTTTTGAAACTCCTTACGTGTCATTAACACACACAAACACAGACGCAAGGGGATGTAAGGGCATAATTACAGTCAATGTTTCCATGGCAAACACTTTGAGGCCATAAATATAAAATAATTGAAAAACAGCCAGAAAGCATGTCTTCCTGTATCACGTGACAACATTTTCTAACGCCACTAGGGTAAATGTCTCGCTGTCCCGACGTGTCTGTGTTATTTTGTTTTGATTCCATTGAATTTTGTCATGTCTTCTCTGTGGATCCTTTTTTTCATGACTTTTCTGCTCGCTAGGTTTTTGTTTCCACCTGTTCTTGGCAGCAAGGTGCCTTGTGTCTTCCAGTCAGCTCCCTCCAGGCATGCATGTCTTGTCAGGGTACACCTCACTGTCTCATGCATTTCTGATTTTCAGATTTTAATTTTTTTTTAAACAGCAAATAATTAAGGTCACAGCTAACCTAACATGAAAAGCTTTTTAGCTTCGTCCCCCGCAATGAAACTCACGGATGACTTCGTTCCAATTTAGAAGAACATTTTGAGGTTTACCTCAAGATCATGAATGGTCCGTTACATACATAATTGCTGAATGAATAAACGAGCATTGACTTTTCTAAATTATTGTTTTTGTATATGCTTCTCATTTTATGCTTGATTGCTTTTTTTTTTTTTCTGGTCTGGTTTTGTAAACTGATTTAAGGGAGCCCCACTAGTCAAGCCTCTTGAGGATTTGGGGGGCTTCCTTGGCATGACTGTCATTTTTCTCCCCCCATTTCTTGCATCTACATTTGTTTTTGTTGTGTTCTAATGTATTTTTTATGTGCCTCAATAAATGAAACGGAAGTTTAATAGGGTAAAGCATTAAAGGCAACATTTCTTCAAAATAATTAGAAACGCATTTTTATGTTGTGATCATTTGCACAATAAGTGACGATTTTGTTTAGTGCGACTGTGAGTGCTGAGAGCACGCTTATTTTTGCTTTGAAGTTTTTTCAGGTCGAATAATTAAAAATTGTTAGAATAAAAACAATTGCTTTTGTTACGGAGATGAGAGGTACTCTAAAAACGATGTGTCAAATAAAAGTGGGCTGTGTTGCCTACATACTTACATTTTATATTTTAAACCACTAAATTGACTGTGGAAGACAAACTAAATAAAAAAATTAAAAAGGCCCACTCGAAACAGGACACACAGCACAAGTACACTTAATAACCTGAAGACAATTCAGCTGGTTTAGTTTCATACCAAAGAAACAAGCACAATTGTCTGAGGATAGGTGGCATTCCATCCTTTGTCTCTGAGCCAGGGAAAGACTTATGATGAGGGTGTATCAGTAATTATGAGGTAAAAGTCTTGAGGGACATACGACAGCAACAGAACAAGTTTTACTTTCTTTCGCAAGAAAGATGATTGATAAATAAATACATGAATGAATAAAAATAGATAAAAAAGGCTCAAAATGACTTTTTTGTTTTGAGGACTTTTGCTCAACTGGTGAGCACGTCTGCCTCACAGTGCAGAGGTGCAGGGTTGGATCCCAGCCCCGGCCTTCCTGTGCGGAGTTTGCATCTTCCCACCGTACCTGCGTGGGGTTTCTCCGGGTACTCTGATTATCTCCCACATTCCCAAAACCTGCATGGCAAGTTAATGGAACAATCTAAATTGTCCCCAGGTGTGAATGTGAGTGCGGATGGTTGTCAGGGTGTCCCCTTGCCTCTTGCCCGAAGACAGCAGGGATAGACACCAGCATGCCCATGACCCTTGTGAGGATAAGCGGATTAGAAAATGGATGGAAGGATGGATTTTTTTGCTCAGCAATGACTACATTTGAGATGCAACTTTCTTGTTTTGTTGAGCATGTACTGTATTTGCAGGTTAACTTTGGGATCCACTTTGGGATTCCGATTGTTGCAAAGTCATGAACCATTTTATAGAACTTAAGAACGATCATGCATTTCTTGTTTGTTTGTGTGTTTGTTGAAAAATAGCCTCTAAAAATACATGTACAATATGCTACATTTTTATACTCGGTTTCAACTGTGTTAGACAAACCATCCAAAACATGTTGCTCGCCAGGGCATCCGTGAGCCAAAGCATGAGCTGCTCCGTATTTGTTTACAGAGTAGCTAGTGACTACAGGACAGGTGAGTAACATTTCTTGACGCTTACCGAATATTGTATGCTGCATTGTATGTGGGCACATGGTATGCCTCAGTACTGTTGTGAAAAAATCTTTATCCAAATGCATATAATTTTTTTTTCCAGTAGGCTGCAACCCACATAAAAGGGGTCCACAACCCACCAGTGAAGAAATCACAATATCACAACAATAACAATATGACAATATAGCGAATGAACACTTGGTTTCATTTTTCTCTCATCAAAGATGTTACTTTTCAAATTCGCATTGTGCATAGCAGCAAAAGGACATTTTAAATGAATCAATTTCAAAAACAAATACAGTACACATTTCAGTTTCATTGTCGTGTTTGTGAATGACTTGTATAGTGCTTTCGCAAAGCTAATTTATTATCGTCCAAGCCGTTTATGTTCACGTAAGGTAGCAGGTGTGCTGGAGCCGATCTCAGCTGTCTTGGGGCTGCAGGCAGAGTGCACCCTGAATTGGTTGCCAGCCAATCGCAGGGAACACATAGACGAACAACCCTCCGCGCCCCCAATCACACTATAGACTGTTGAGTTAACCTAGCATGCAATATTTTGGGAATGTGGGAGGAAACCGGAGTATCCACGTCTGCACGGGGAGAACGTACAAACTGCACACAGGAAGGCCAGAGCCGGAATCGAACCCTGCACCTCTGCACTGTGAGGCGAACGTGCTTACCAGTTGACAACCGGGGATCTGGTGTGGCCAGCACAATTTAGAACTGAACTCACGCTCACACACTCTCAACTCAACTGTACAACACCTTGTCATACAACATTTGTAGCAATAAAACCTGACAACAAACTAAGACCCCCGCCCTCCCTTTGGCAAGATTAACCGTGCCTTTTTCATCTGTCTTCTTTTCCCCACCTTGGAGGGACTGTGCTTGGGGGGAAAAACATAATACTATTTTTAATACCGTTCTCACAAATCAGCCTGATCTGTTTTCTTGTTTATGACATGCAGAAAGGTAACAAGGACAGCTCACTTGTCAACGGTGTGTAATCATTCAAAAACGAGGAAGTGATTACATTACAAAGTCTGGTAAGGAAGTTAATTAAAGAGTCAGCCAAACACAGTGGGAACAAAATGAATGCTTTAATTGTGTACCCCTCCTTCCAACCTCTTTGCCAAGAATGTCAAATATTTTCCCGAAACTCAATCTTGAGTTGTGATCACAATGCAATGCTAAAAAGAGGACCGATTCTTCATCACCAGTATTGGTGACTTTTGTGACTCAAAAAAGAGTCCCAAACGAAAAGAACGAATGACAAAATACATTGGTATGAGGACTGAAAGCTGATTTCAAATTTAGGTTTCACCAATGTTGGGAGACTGGGGACAGACAAGGGCAACACGTGAAGAAGTTGTGCCGTGAACCAGACACCGCAAATATTGTAAGGGAAAACATATATTTGAGCTAAGAAAGTTTTTTTGGATTACTGTTTATGCTAATTATGTGTCTGTTGAGGTATATTTAATTGAGAATTTGTATTACTGTTTTAGCTGCAAGACAGGAACAGTTGCAAAAAACCTCTGAGGTAAGTTGTTTATTTATAAAATGTTACAATTTAGGACAAGCTAAATTGACTGAAAGCATGAGTACAATTAGTTTTTTGTTTAAAAACGATTGTCTTAGCAATCCAACCATATTTGAGGTTTGTGCGATAAAGGGCAGAGGAAAGCCGTTGTAGTGGATGTAGCGGTCCCAAGTGATGGAAACACGAGAAACTCGAGAAATACCAAGGGCTCAGAGAAGAGCTGGAGAGAGCCTGGAAGGTAAAGGTGACAGTCGTGCCTGTGGTGGTCGGAGCACTCGGGGCAGTGACCCCCAAACTAGATGAGTGGTTGCAACAGATCCCGGGAACAACATCGGACATCTCAGTCCAGAAATGTGCAGTGCTGGGAAAAGCAAGGATACTGCGCAGAACCCTCAAGCTTCCTGGCCTCTGGCAGAGGACCCGAGCTGAATGGGGGACGGACACCACCCGATTATAAAACTGTATTTTAAAAGTGAATTCAACAAAATGTCGGTATAATAAGCCTCTGAATGTATTCTTTAAAATAATTTTGTGATAATACTCATCATTAATGTGAATGTTTTTCTGTTCCTCACAATTGCTAAAAATCCAGCAAAACTATCGGAATGAAAGTCAGCTTGCCGGGTCCATATGCAAAGTTGCTGCTGGCTAGCTTACACCCTGCTCAGTAGCTTGCAAGCTTCCTTTCTGAGTATTTTGATGCGAACACAGCATGGGGCGTGTCAAAGTGCCGCTTTACATTCGACCGTTTCATCTATGGTATTTTGTCATTGCAAATTAGACACACCGCATAATCTGTTCTCTCCACAAAGGCGAATCCTTCGGTCCATTCGTTCTTTTTGCCATCTTATTCGTCCAAGGATTAGCTTTGAGGTAAAGACCGAGCGGGCTGATTCAAAAGGGGGCATTAACCCGTTTACCCAGCGACGGCTAACGAAGGCCAGTAGCATCCAATTAAAATTGCTCATGCCGCCAACTGCAGCCCTGAACAGAACGTGAGCAGTGAAATATCGATGGATGGATTAAACAAGCGAGAATATTTTGCTTTATCTGCGAGCCAGATGCAATCATCAAGAGCCACACTTGGCTCGCGAGACATAGGTTACCGACCCCTGTACTCGAACTAAGGGAGCAGATGTGGCCTGAGAATCTCAAATGTTAATTCAGCTTGGCAAAATTTTTTTTAAAAAAGTATATCGTTTTAGCTAGTGCACGGCGGCACATTTTATTATCATCATACATATCTTAATATTTGTACAGTTTAAGTCCCGTATACTCTGCAGAATCAACTAGATTAAAAAGTACCGGTACTGTGAAAATGGGCACTGGAACATGGCATGCAGGCTGACAATACATTGACCCTAAAAGGAAGAAGCTCGTTGAACCAGATATATTGCATACCAACAAAACAAGCATAATTGTCTTCATTGTAGAAGGTATTGTTCTATCCTTTTTTCTCACTGATCGAATGTTGGATCCATGATGATGGGTGTATCATCAATTATGACGTAAAAGTCCCTGATCCTTCATCACAATAATTAGTTAGTCTGTTTTTCAGATTCCCTTCCTGGTATCTGATTTGTGCCATGTCTGAAAGGTGACACAAACGAACAAAAATCCAAGCAACTTGCTTCATTCTTTTTATATTTCTTTCTTTCTTTCTTTCATGAAATAAATAATATAATGTATAATTATAAACAACAGTAGAACCTTGATTTAACAGACAAATAGTGGAATGGTCGTCCATTTGAGCTGATTGTCTTTACCCAATACGGTACAAAATTATTATCTTGCTCTGTTTTTGTGGCCAGAAAATGGCCCGTACTGTCCAAAATGATTGTAAATATTAAAAAGGCTGGCAGCCCGGTGGTTCAGTGTTTAGTGTGTCGATCTCACAGTGCAGAGGTGCAGGTTCGATTCCGGCATCGGGCCTCTCTGTGTGGAGTTTGCATGTTAACTCCGTACCTGCGTGGGTTTTCTCCGGGTACACCAGTTTCCTCACACATTCCAAAAACATGCATGGCAGGCTGATTTCCTTTTTTTCACCCCACAAGAGAGGCGAAAGACAACCGCCCAGTATACTGTATTAAAGATGGCATGTTCGAGAGAAGTGCACGTTACTACATGACTAGATCGGGATTCCTTAAACATACCAACATGAATATGAAAAAGTAGATATCACACACTCCTTGTGAGCTGTGCGTCAACGGCGATTTGAAACTAATGTCCATGTTTTCCATGACCATCTCTGGGCCTGCAGGTTTTGATTCCAGGCCTTCCTGTGTGGAGTTTGCATGTTCTCCCTGTGCCTGCATGAGCTTTCGCCGGGTGCTCCATTTTCTTCCTACATTCCAAAAACATGCATGGTAGGTTCATGGAACACTCGAAGTTGCCTTTAGGTGTGATCGTGAGGGTGGATGGTTGTTTGTCGATGTGTGCCCCACGATTAGCTTGTCCCCTGCCAGTTGGGATAGGCTCATCAGCAAAGGTGAGCATTTACTACCCCTGTTGTCACCTGCCCGTCAGTACGGACAGAAGTTCCGTGGGTCCGTCACTGACTGACTCCCATTTTTGCTGGCGGATTGACGACTGACACTCCACAACTTTGAAACTCCGAAAGTAAAGACGAGGTGCAGTTTGAGGATGAGAAGCATTCGGAGAAGCAGTAGTAGTATAAGCATTTATCGTTTGTCTGGGGGTTTTTTTGTTGTTTTTTTTTGTGTAAAGTGGTCCAAACTATTTCTAACTGAATACAATAGTTTGCTGTTACCCTTGTCAACATTTTTTTTTTTTTTTTTTTACTGAGGGCCCTCAAATAGCATTGACATTGAATTCTGTCCGGAAGACCAATTAGTAGGACCAACAGAAAGAGGCTCATACTCAAGCTCAGGATTTGGTGGGAATTTGAATTGAGACTCCAGGACCATGTTTGTGACTGCTGTACAAGTGTCTGACTCCTCATTTTGGCCAGTGCGTGCTCCAGAACCACCAAAATATTTCAGAATTTCCCTTGAATTTACAATTAAGATATAATATGTGCTATATGCTAGATCACACTGACATCTTACATACAGAATAATAATAATAATACATTGTATTTATAAGCGCCTTTCAAGACACCTAAGGACATTTTACAATCAGGAACAAAAACAATAAAACACAGAACGGGTTGAGCAGCGGCAGCCAGACGCGGCAGCCAGACGCACCAGCGTTCACTCAACCCCGAAAGTCGGAAGAAACCACAGGGAAGGGAGAGGGGCAGAAAAAAACCCCACGCTCGAACTATCCTCATTTGAGGATAGTTTGAGTTAGGCAAAAAACTCCTGCAAAAGCATATGACAATTACAACAGGTCACAAGACATGAACAATGAAGGCGGTGATATAAGGGAGTGTATGCGCGTGTGATCGTCTGGTTGTGTGTGCGTGACAGGCCTAGCTGCTACGTCAAGGTCATCTCATGGAGACGGTCCTGGCTTATCAGACTATGACCGAGAAGGCGGGGGTGATGGTCGGGCACTAACTTCCACGTGTACTTTCATCAGGGGGAGGTCGAGATAGCAGACGTTGTTTTTGGTAGCAGGCAGCCCAAGAATTCCAGACAGCCTTGAAGTCCGTGACTTGTGTCTCTCAAATGGCGTCGATCAGCCAAATCCGTGACTTCTTTCAATATTTGAGCACGAATTCCAGTTTCACCAAGTTGATGCCCATTTTGCAGTGCCGTTCCAAAGCCGCATCAGTTTGTGGTTGAGCGCAGTCTGAGTCTGAGTGTTGGACATCCGCACTTTGCCATCCTTCGACCGGCAGCCTCTTCCAATAGAGCCACTCCCGTCGGTTGAATTTTTCGATAGATCAGGAAACGCTAACACCAAACAGCAGCATACCTGCTATCAGAAGGCCGATAATGTAGATGTCTTCCACATCCTCAACGGACAGTGTTGACAGGCACACCATTGTCCACCTCCTCCAGGGATCTAGGGTGTACCCAGCAGCAAGAGTCCCCGAGGGGCAAGTAGGCTCCCTACTGCCTGCTCTTCTCATCGAGAACATTTTGTCGATGGCATCGAGAGACCAGCCAACCAGTTCCATGTTTGTTTTTAGGATGAAAATACGACAGGAGACTAGGAACGTTAGACAAAAGACAGCACATGGACTGAGTGGCGAGCAGGGAATGTTGTGGGGAACAGGAGCAGAAAGCAAAAGCGTCCGCCTTCGTCGAGAGCCAAGCAAGAAGTGCATGGATCAGTTAGCAAATAAAATGACCATTATACATATTTTATTAACATCTGATTCATTAAAAATAACACACGACAAATTATTTAAGGTATTCCACACGTGCTTACAAAACGCCATGAACTAGAAATGATTTAACTTAGCATGTAGCGTGTAGGAATTTAAAAAAAAAGTCCACAGTCAAGACGTCTGTGTCACTTTGCACTGATGTTGCAAACACAAACTAAATTAGGTTGCCTATGGGTGAAATTACTTGCACGACATGATGCCTCAATTCTAGTCATTGCTAGTGCTGCAAATCTAGATGGAAAATACAGCCGTCTTCAGTGGCATCGCACAGATTAGCAAGAGGCTCATAAATAGCCCACTGTCACTCACATCACTCACAGAAATCTGCATACTTTTTTGTTTTGCCTTTTTCTCCTCGTCTTTTCTTCTTTTTCAAAACCGGGCACCTATTGGCTTCTTAGAACTTTTACTTCGATCTTCATTTCGGTCTCAATATCATAAGATGATGACCATGACATTCCGCATGACCTTTTGCCAACAGCGCTCGTTCACCCGTCAATCAACAGGAGGACGAAGTCACGTGATGTAAACATATGAATATAGATTGTAAGTATTTATTTATTTATTTATTATTTTTTACATTTTCCACATAACCCATTCAATGAGGCCGATGGGTCTATGTTCAACATGAAATCTAATTTATTTGGGAGCAGTTTGTGTTGTGTGGCCTAGTATCAGTTTATCTCTCGGCCTCCTCCCTCTTGCGATCTGTCACCACCAGAGGCCGTTAACATTAATCGCTTCCCGGTTGCAGCAGTGTGTATAATTTGACGAGTAGTAGCCCATTTACGTGCAGTAAAATACAGAAAAAGAATTTTTTTAAATTAAAATAATGTGTGGATGGAAATAATAGTTTTAAATGTAAAAAAATGTAGCCTGAAGTTCAGTGGAAAAATTGGGTGTCAATTTTTGCTCAGCAGGGTAATCAGCATCTGCTGAACAGAACAAGAAATTTGTCATCTCACTTGACTATTTTTCAAATCAAGTCCATGGAATCGGTGAAGTAACGGATTACTTTTACAACCAAGTAACGCGTAAAGTGACTCAGTTACTTTTTCAAAGTAACTCTTTCAAAGTAACTGTGGCAACACTGTTTACACCCGAACAAAGAACCACCTGTGTCAGTTTTGTTTTGAAGGAAATTGGAAGGAAGGTTTACAACAGTACTTTCCAAATATGCGGTTTTCTGAACACAAACAATGACATGGAAGCAGTTTGTGTTGTGGTGTAAGAATTTGTGGCCACACAATACAAGACAGCATGCTCGGTTACCGACGTGGTTGCTGTTTTTCCTAAATATAGAAAAATTCTGACCTAATGACAGACGACAGTGCTTCCTGACTTGCCTACAATTTTCTGAAGACAAAATGTTCCTTTATTAGTCCGAGTTAATTTCCCAGTGACTCACTCAGGTCCAAAACTTGTTTGGCAAAGACACAATAGAAGAAATAATGGTTCTTTGTTTTGTTTTGTTTGGCTACATGACTTCCTGAAGCGCTCATGATGTCCATTCTGATGTGTCATGTGACACTGACATGACATGCCACATTCCACCTTTCAGCATATAAAAGGAATCACTGTCATCCTCAAAATTCAATCCAATCCAATATCACAACTGCAAAGGTAACTTTACATCTTACTTTTCAAACCTCACAAGCCTTATTCAGCATGGACTGTGTTGTTCTCTTTTAGATGGTGAGATGTAAATGTCATACTGATATTTATTGTTTGTATTTTTCTTTTGTTGCACAGATGGCATTCACTCTTCGATTGATGTTCCTCCTTTGTGGGATAAGTGGATTGACTGGAGCCGTGAGTCCAAATTTCACCCATGAACTTAAATAAACAAATAAATACATGTATTATTGTCTTTGATAAACTGGTGACTTCATCTGTGTCAGTATTCTCTCGTCTAATTTTTACCAATGTCGTTTTCTTCTTTCACAGTGGTCTGTCGAAAATATTCAGGTCAAAGGTAGCTTATTTATCTATTTATTTATTTCAAATGAGCAAATGTAGTTTTGTCATAATTGACGTCAGATTGATTGATGGATCTCGTTTTCCTCCTCAAACAACAATTGCGTTGCAGACAATAACTGTCCCAAAGGCTGGACCCGGTTGGACTGCTTCTGTTACATCTTCCAACGTGATCCGAGGGACTTTGCAGATGCTGAGGTATGGAGAATATACTTCAAACATAGTTTAAAGCTATCACAATCCGCGATTTGTCGGTCTGTGGATTGAACGCTTTGGTACAAAGCCAAAATGTCTTGCCTTCTGTAAGATTGATTTGAATGAGTGACAACAACTTTTTCCTTTCCTTTTTCATCAGAGCGTCTGCAACATTTTGGAAGGGAATCTGGTCTCCATTCACAGTTTCCTGGAAAATGCCTTTGTTCGTGAACTGGCTGCAGCGGGTGGGAACGTTGACCAAGTCTGGATTGGACTCACCGATGCGCTGCTGGTGAATCCTCTCACTTATCTTCAGTAGAGATGTTTTTGCCACAGAGAAAATGAATGTGTCCTCCAGAATCAATCTTGTCACCAGATTACGGGATGAAGTATTGACTAGTCCCCTGAGAGGAGAACACACAGGACAATATCTAGCGCAACCTTGATGTTGACATTGAAGTGTCCACTGGGAAGATCAGTTCAGCCATGTCACACAATCAATTCTTACTTCAGGATAGTTTGTGCTTTATTTTCTTTTCAATAGAACAAACACCTGACCTTGCCCTCTACAATTATATGTCAATGTGACATCAAACGCCAGTTTCACAATGATACTCGATGATTCAAATAATGTTGAAAGTTAATCAAGATAGATTGTGACCGACAAAAAAGCAGATGCAAATTCAACCAATAGTTTTCTTTACGTGTGACTCATTCAGTTTGACTTTCGCTTCCAGGATACAGACTACATATGGACCGATGGCACAGTTAATGATTTTGAAAACTTTGATACACAACCTCCTCCTGTCAATAATGATGACTGTGTGCAGCTTCGTCAGAGCGGTAAGTGAAATCATTGATTAGAGTTGCCAAGAATACGATGCTGTTATACTGAAATATATTTCTCCTACAGATGGAGAATGGGTAACCGCTGCCTGCATAGACGAAGAACAATATGTCTGCATCAGAGATGTGAGGCACTAATCACTCCTTGCCACCCTGTTGTTGCAACGGGGTTTGCTCATCATAATGACTCAGGAAAATAAAAATGTCATTGTGCCTCTGAGTTTGCAATAAATTCTCTTTTCCTTCTTCCACAATGCTTAATTGTTGTCTGGTAAATCAAGGAATCTTTATACATCAAAATATTTTGGGGTCTTTTTTTCATCACTCTATTTTAAACCTGCTCAGTTTGTTTCTCATTAATTTAATGATATAACATTTTTATGATGAAGTTACAGTAACTATACATGGACATTGGTGAACAAAATGCTCACTGGTGTCAATTAAAGGGTCTGTATCATGCTATTTCAAGTTTTCCTCAGTTACTATATGATTGTATATCACTTTTGGTACAATGGCGATCTAATTTCTAATGAAAGCCTAGTTATTTCTGAGGATAATTTTCAAACCCGAAAGTAAGACGCTTGGCTCATGAAAACCCCACCTCTCCATGTGTGGCTGCTGCGGCCCCTTTCATGACATCGTCCCTTTCATGACATCGCCCTCCAGTCGGCTGCTGTGCATCTTATCCACGAAACAGTCACATGTCATCATGATGGAACATGTTTGAGCCTTACGTTCTCTATCCAGAGTTTTTATACAGCATTGATATATACATATTTTTTAATACAACACAATGGGTCTGACATCATACTTGACAACGAAGCTCATGCTAATGCATTAATGCGAATATTATGTTCTCATTGAGCTAGCGGGTTGATTTAATGACAGCTGTGGCCTCTTCAGCAGGTCTGATTGTGGTAATTGCACCACTTTTCAGGGACGATCTCTCGGCCAATTTACTTTTTCTCCAGGCCGAGGTTCACCAGGCAGTCCTATGAGAAATGATAATCACAGATGAATAGCTGCTGAACGGTGTGTCGCTGGGGAGCCCAGCGCCTCGGCCCGAGGTGCGCATGGTGCTGCTTTTGCTAATTGGGTGTCACACTGGCTTCTTAAGAAAGTGGGCGTGTGTTAATTCTGCAGGGGCCGTACAGGGTGGCTCCTCAATTTCCTATATCAGCGGTCCCCAACCCCCGGGCCGCGGACCGGTACTGGAATACAATAAATAACTTGCATTACTTCCGTCTTATTCATTTCGAAATCTGAAAAATGACCGGATTCTTTGGTACATCCGTCTACTCTTGACATAGGTCAAATGTGCTTCATGTGATACATTACCGCTAAAATGAAACCCCGGAGCTAGCAAAATGAGTAAAAAACAAATGTCTTTGGAAAGGGGAAAAGGCCCGGCCTGGAGATAGAAGAGGAGCCTAGGACCTTCAAGAAAAAGAAGTCTACATTTAATTGGCAGTATCAGGATTTCCTACTTTAAATACGGAATTCTCTCAACGGGAGATTCCCACGCACCTGTTATGGGTAGCAAAGGTAATGACGGCAGAGGATCCAAAGCGAAGGAGATGGGGGAAGGATGGGTGCAGGGTCAAGTGGTCCGGGGAGGAAAACGTGGAGCCAGGCTGGGCAGGGAGCAGAGGCGATTGCTCTAAGACTGCAAGGGAAGCTCAGCTTCCCCTAAAATGTCAAAAAATAAGTGATCAAATATACTTGCAATTGTGTGTACATGTCATTGACTAAATATGCACTACAACGAACTCAACTTTGATTGCGGTTGCGACGAGACTTTCTTGTCATTCATTCCCACAGCTTCCCTGTGCTTTAAACTGTGTGGACGCTGAGCGTCTACAGCGTGGACGCTGGGCGTCTAGAGCAGGGGTGTCAAACTCGGGTCCTGGAGGGCCGCTGTCCTGCATGTTTTCCATGTCTCGCTGTTGCAACACACCTGATTCAAATGAACAGGTTCAATGTCAGGCTTGCGCGGAGCTTGCTGATGATTTGATCATTTGAATCAGGTGTGTTGCAACAGGGAGACTTGGAAAACATGCAGGACAGCGGCCCTCCAGGATCTGAGTTTGACACCCCTGGTCTAGAGAGTTCAGTGTAGGTTGTCCCAATACATTGAAACGAGACGAGTCATTGGATAAATGCTGGTTTTGTCCTGCCCACTGGACGCTCAGCGTCTCTGGGAGTCTATGGACAGTGGGCGTGTATCGGCCAGCCCGGACGCTGAGCTTTTCTGCATGATGATTGGATGATCTGTCTGAGGCTGGATCTTTTTTTGATTGAGAGCGAAATGAGCCAATCACCGATCTTTTGGTGAAGGCATCCGTGGAAGCATTTTTCAATTCGCATTCTGTTCTAAGTTGAACTGGAGACTTCTTCTAATCTTCTTAGCAACACTCTCTTTGTTGAAAACGACGAGCGACAAATTCATCTTTTTTATTTCTGGTGGGGTTTATTGTAGTTGTAGGACACTAGTTAAGTCTCTGTAAAAGATGCCTTGTTGGTATGACAGAGTCACAGACCATTTTCTCGAAGAGGAACGGAGAGTAGAATTCACGTATAAATAAACGGACACATTTTATGATGTCGGCTAAAAGTGAGCTTCCCCTCCTTGACAGACCAGCATCCGCCACTGGCAGGGAGGCAGGCACTGGAACAAGACAAACAAAAATTGAGTATACACAAAAATACAAAAAATGACAAGCGTGTGCACGAGCAATGGCCGAGATACTACTCATAATGCGTGAATCATCTGACACCCGCTTGAAGATCAGCAGAGCTCTTAAACGCAGGAGGTGATTGCTAATCAGCTGCAGGTGGGGGAGCACCATCCGTCCGGCCCAGCCTGGTCAGTAAAGGCAAAAAGACACTGAAGGTCCCAGGAAGTGGACTTTCCAAAATAAAAGCACAGAAGGAAGAGGGTCTGTGACGACACATCACAGTACCGAGCCCCCTCTGCGTTATATGCGGCGATGGTGAGTCGTATTTTTTAATGCAATGTGTACAGTATTTGCTGTGTATCTTATTTTGAAGGCATGTTTCAACGATACCATAGCGACCAAAGAGTGTTGAGGCCAGATAGGACGTTCCTCGTGTCCTGATTCCCCTTCAACATTGTTCTTCAGTGTTTCGCTCTCTGTGAAACCTTGCAAGGCCATAATGCTAAATAAATGCTTTCTAGTAATATAAGAGTCAAAATGGGATCACTTTATGTACATTTATTCGATCAAGTTTTCAGTCGACAGGGAACTGGCAAAATGGACGGCCCCTGAGATGGACAAAAGACGGGTGGGTTTTACTGCTAGTGGTGCTGCATAGAACATATTATTGCAATGATTTCTTTTGGGTTGACTGCTGGTTTCAATTGGCTTTGTGAAAGTGACTAACTTAAAATCTTGACTATTTTAGATTCATCATTAACACATAACCAAAGAAAATAATTTTGGTGTGAATCAAGGCCAAAACGGCAAACAAAACATTTCCTGCTGGTAAAGTAACAATTCATACAGTATCTTAATAACCTCAGGATTTATGAAACAAAAAACACAAGCTATTATGTTCCTCTCGAACACAATGAGAGTGAGGACAGAAACACAAATGGCCGTTCAGCCCGACCTCAGACGGCACACAGCTTACAAACATTTCTTACAGCTGTGGCCGGTTGGAAGTTGACATACCATCAGGACATGTCCGCCTTTAAAGGGGGTCGAGCCTCTTGTGCCACCGCTGAAGGGAGCCAATGATCAACCCCAATCAACCTTCATGACCACAAAAGTAAAACCACCTGCACAGATTTCACAGCAGATACTACGGAACCAAAGAATTCATGCCATAGTCGTCACATCCAAGAATGCTTACGTGTATGTAGGGCGCTGCACTCGGTTTACAGTACATTCCAAATATGCAGTTTTCTGAATACAAACAATGAGAAGGAAGCAGTTTGTGTTGTGGTATAAGAATCCGTGGCCCAGAAATACAAGGGAGCACGGTCAGTTACCGGCATGGTTGCTGTTTTTCCTAAAAATAAAGTAATTTTGACCTAATGATAGACTACAGTGCTTCCTGACTTGCCTAGATTTGGGCTTCGATCAAGCGTAGTGTCGTCATAGAATTTTCCGAAGATAAAATGTTCCTTTATTTGTCCGAGTTAATTTACCAGTGACTCACTCTGGTCCAAAACCTGTTTGGTCAACACAGAATCAAAGAAATAAAGGTTCTCTTTTGTTTATTTTGTTTTGTTTTGTTTGACTACGTGACTTGCTTAAGCGCTCATTATAGTCATTATGAAGTGCCATGTGACACTGACATGAGATGACACTTTCCACCTTTCAGCATATAAAAGGAATCGCTATCATCCTCAAAATCCAATATCACCATTGCAAAGGTAAGTTTACATCTTACTTTTCAAACCTCACAAGCCTTATTCGCCATGTACTGTGTTGTTCTCTTTTAGATGGTGAGATGTAAATGTAATACTGATGTTGATTGTTCGTACTTTTGAAAGTATTTTTCTTTTGTTGCACAGATGGCATTCACTCTTCGATTGATGTTCCTCCTTTGTGGGATAAGTGGATTGACTGGAGCCGTGAGTCCAAATTTCACCCATGAGCTTAAATAAACAAATAAATACATGTATTATTGTCTTTGATAAACTGGTGACTTCATCTGTGTCAGTATTCTGTCGTCTAATTTTTACCAATGTCATTTTCTTCTTTCACAGTGGTCTGTCGAAAATATTCAGGTCAAAGGTAGCTTATTTATCTATTTATTTATTTCAAATGAGCAAATGTAGTTTTGTCATAATTGACGTCAGATTGATTGATGGATCTCGTTTTCCTCCTCAAACAACAATTGCGTTGCAGACAATAACTGTCCCAAAGGCTGGACCCGGTTGGACTGCTTCTGTTACATCTTCCAACGTGATCCGAGGAACTTTGCAGATGCCGAGGTATGAAGAAAATATTTCAAATATAGTTTAAAGCTATCGCAATCCGCGATTTGTCGGTCTGTGGATTGAATGCTTTGGTACAAAGCCAAAATGTCTTGCCTTCTGTAAGATTGATTTGAATGAGTGACAACAACTTTTTCCTTTCCTTTTTCATCAGAGCGTCTGCAACATTTTGGAAGGGAATCTGGTCTCCATTCACAGTTTCCTGGAAAATGCCTTTGTTCGTGAACTGGCTGCAGCGGGTGGGAACGTTGACCAAGTCTGGATTGGACTCACCGATGTGCTGCTGGTGAATCCTCTCACTTATCTTCAATAGAGATGTTTTTGCCACAGAGAAAATGAATGTGTCCTCCAGAATCAATTTTGTCACCAGATTACGGGATGAAGTATTGACTAGTCCCCTGAGAGGAGAACACACAGGACAATATCTAGCGCAACCTCGATGTTGACATTGAAGTATCCACTGGGAAGATCAGTTCAGCCATGTCACACAATCAATTCTTACTTCAGGATAGTTTGTGCTTTTTTTTTTCTTTTCAATAGAACAAACACCTGACCTTGCCCTCTACAATTATATGTCAGTGTGACATCAAACGCCAGTTTCACAATGATACTCGCTGATTCAAATAATGTTGAAAGTTAATCAAGATAGATTGTGACCGACAAAAAAGCAGATGCAAATTCAACCAATAGTTTTCTTTACGTGTGACTCATTCAGTTTGACTTTCGCTTCCAGGATACAGACTACATATGGACCGATGGCACAGTTAATGATTTTGAAAACTTCAATGCACCTCCTCTTGACAATGATGATGATTGCGTGCAGCTTCGTCAGAGCGGTAAGTGAAATCATTGATTTGAATTGCCAAGAATACAATGCTGTTATACTGAAATATATTTCTCCTACAGATGGAGAATGGCAAACCGCTGAATGCACAGACGCAGAGCAATATGTCTGCATCAGAGATGTGATGTACTAATCACTCCTTGCCACCCTGTTGTTGCAACGGGGTTTGCTCATCATAATGACTCAGTAAAATAAAAATGTCATTGTGTCTCTGAGTTTGCAATAAATTCTCTTTTCCTTCATCCACAATGCTTAATTGTTGTCTGGTAAATCAAGGAATCTTTCGACATCAAAATATTTTGGGGTCTTTTTTTTCATCACTCTATTTTAAACCTGCTCGGTTTGTTTCTCATTAATTTAATGATATAACATTTTTATGATGAAGTTACAGTAACTATACATGGACATTGGTGAACAAAATGCTCACTGGTGTCAATTAAAGGGTCTGTATCATGCTATTTCAAGTTTTCCTCAGTTACTATATGATTGTATATCACTTCTGGCACATTGGTGATCTAATTTCTTATGAAAGCCTTGTTATTTTGGCGGCTAATTTTCGAACCCGAAAGTAAGACGCTGCGGCGGCCCCTTTCATGACATCGCCCTCCAGTCAGCTGCTGTGCATCTCATCCACGAAACAGTAACATATAATCATGATGGAACATGTTTGAGCCTTACGTTCTCTATCCAGAATCTTTATACAGCATTGATGTTTTTTTTTTTTTTTAATACAACAAACTAGATCTGACATCATACTTGACAACGAAGCTAATGCTAGTGCATTAATGCTAATGTTATGTTCTCATTTAGCTCGCAGATTGATTTAATTACAGCTGTGGTCTCTCCAGCAGGTATGATTGTGATAATTGCACTACTTTTACTTTACACTTTTACTCTGACATCCCTTCACTGGCTCCCTATACATTTTAGAGTTATTTTCAAGATCCTATTATTTGTTTTCAAATCTCGAAATGACCTCGCGCCACCTTACATTTCTGAGCTCATCCGCCCCTACACGCCTGCCCGGCGCCTCAGGTCTGTGGACCAAACACTATTAGAAGTACCAAGAACTAACCTGAGGCCCAGAGGGGATCGAGCCTTTACCGTTGCTGGTCCCTCTCTCTGGAATGACCTCCCACCGAACATTCGGCAAGCCTCCTCGCTGCCCATCATTAAAATCTGCCTCAAAACTCATTTGTATTCTTTGGCATTTGACTCAGCATGACCCAAATTATGATCTTCGTTATACTGCGTGGCGCTCTCTACTGTCTTTGTTACTGATTTGTTGCTTTGCTTTACTGTTGTATGTTAGTTGCTCCATGTACAGCACTTTGTGTGCAGCGATGACAAAGTTCAGTTGAGTTGAGACTTTTCAGGTATGATCTCTCGGCCAATCCACTTTTAGGCAGTACAAGGTTCACCAGGCAGTCCTATGAGAAATGATGATCACAGATAAACAGCTGCTGAATGGTGTGTCGCTGGGGAGGCCAGCGCCTCGGTCTGAGGTGCTCATAGTGCCGCTTTCTTGGATACTCTTGCCGGGTGTCACGCTTGCTTCTTAAGAAAGTGGGCGTGTGTTAAGTCTGTAATGGCGGCACAGGGAGGCTCCTCAATTTTCTACGTCAGTGGTCCCCAACACCCGGGCTGTGGACTGGTACCCAGCCGCACAGAAAGAAGAAATAACTTAAATTACTTCAGTTTTATTCAATTCAAAATCTGAAAAATTACCGGATTCTTTGTGACATCCGTCTACAGTATGTCACTCATGACGTAGGTCAAGGCGCGCTTTTCGGTCACGTGATAGGTTACCGCTAAAATGAAACCCGGGAGCTAGCAAAATTTGTAAAAAATTAATGTCTTTGGAAAGTTTCTTTGGGAAGGGGAAAAGGCCCAGCCTGGAGACAGTAGAGGAGCCTACGACTTTCAAGAAAAAGAAGGCTACATTTAATAGACAGCATCAGGAATACTACTTAAAATACGGATTTATCTCAACGGGAGATTCCCACGCACCAAACTCACTCTGCATAATATGCGGCGATGGTGAGTCATATTTTTTAATGCACTGTGTATTTGCTCTGTATCTTATTTTGAAGGCATGTTACCATACCAACGTTACCATAGCGACAAAAGTGTGTTGCAGCCAGATCGGACATTCCTCGCGTTGTGATTCATGGTTGTTATGTTTTGAAAATACCACACTTTTCATGCAGGTCATATGGTATTATTATTATTATTTTCGTTATTTTTTTTCGTTTGGAAAGTATTTTGGATTCTTTGATATTCTTGGATGATTTAAATTTCGTAATCTAATCGTGGCTAATCATGGCTCACCTGTTTTCTGAAGCTGAGCCATGATTCGTCGTTACCTGAACCGACCAACCGTGATGTCATTTTCATTTGACAGAGAACTGACAAAATGGACACCCCCTGAGATGGACAAAAAACGGGTGGGTTTTAGTGCTAGTGGTGCTGCATCAAACATATTACTGTCAGGATTTCTTTTGGGTTGACTGCTGGTTTCAATTGGCTTTGGGAAAGTGACTAACTTAAAATCTTCGTCATTAACACATAATCAAATAAAAGAATTTCGTTGTGAACCAAGGCCAAAACGGCAAACAATAAATTTTTTGTTGGTAAAGTAACAATTCGTACCGTATCTTAATAACCTCAGGATTGATGAAACAAAAACACAAGTTATTACCTTCCTCAGATTGGAGAAACACAAATGGCCGTTCAGCCCGACCTCAGACAGCACACAGCTTACAAACATTTCTTACAGGTGTGGCCGGTTGGAAGTTGACATACCATCAGGACAAGTCAGCTTTTAAAGGGGGTCAAGCCTCTGGTGCCACTGTTGAAGGGAGCCGATGATCAACCGCAATCAACCTTCATTACCAAAAAAGTGTAAGTTGAGGGGTTCGTAGGTTTTAGATGGATTGCTCTACGTTCAGAATGGGCAAAAAGGAGAGGACGACTTCGTTTGAACACAGCTCTTTCTTTTTTTATTTTTAACGGCTGCCTCCTCACTCTCCAACGAACACTCCCCCTTCCGGTAACGACCCACCTTCCTGCTTTTCTTCCCCAATCACATGTAAGCAACATAAGAATATTTCAGGACGTATTAAACAGAGTATAATTAAGGTAACTAACATAAAAGAATATAATGCTTAAATATAAAATGATAATAATTAACAATTTAACAAAAGCTTACATTCTTCCCCCTCTCACCAGAGAAATGCCCTCATTTCTACTTTGATCACTTAATGTAGAATTCAGGTTACAACAAACTAACATTGCACAGGGGGGGGGGGGTAAAACAAAAAGGCATCAGAAACATACAATCACATCAGAACAAAGTCTTTGAAACGCGAAGGAAGTTTAACTTGGCGGTGGCCTGGGCGTGAAGAGGAACCGGTGTTTGAACCCAGTGCTGCAGGCAGAACGGTAGGCCTCTGGTCCACAGATGAGGGAACAGGCAAGTCTGTATCAGTCGGCTGAGGCCTTTCCAGTGGGGCCAGACAAGGTGATAAAGGGCCAGGCAGGCATCTCCTCAGGGTCACTGAAGATCTGGAGGGCTGGAAAGGTAGAGCACCTGATAACGCTGATAGGGCCAGGGGTGGATGAGGTGTGTGACCCACAGGTGCTGATGAAGCATCCAAAGGCACGGTCTTTACATCAGGGTAATAAGGACGCAATCGGTTGTAGTGGACTGTTTGGACTTTATCAGGTGGATCCAACAGATACTTGATCTTGTAGGTCACGCCAGATTCCTCTTCAGTCGATCCAAGACACTTCAGAACCACAAAAGGTCCCTTCCAGTGTGGAGACAGCTTTTGATGTGAAGCTGTAGGGTCACTCAACCACACATAATCCCCTGGGGTGTAAGGAGTGTGATGGACAAGTTGGTCATAGTGATGTTTCTGTCGCACGTGAGCTTGATCCCTGTTCACAGTAGCAGACCTGAAGGCAGATTGCAGCTTTCGGGTCAGTTGTACTGCATAGTCAGCTGAAGTGCCGGGGGTGGAGTTTGGAAACGGCACATCAGCGGGGAACAGGGCATTAACAGGCATCCGCGCCTCTCGACCATGGGTCAGGAAAAAGGGGGTGTATCCCGTAGAGGAGTGAGGGCTGGTGTTATAGGCCAAGGCCACCTGATTGAGGCAGTCGTCCCACTCTCCAGACTGCTGGTGAAGAGTCTTAGCTAATTGGTCGATGAGTGTCCGGTTAAATCGTTCCACCATACCGTCACATTGTGGATGATATGGGCTGGTCCTTGTCTTCTTCACTCCTAGTAGACCACAAAGATGTTTGACTAGGTCCGACTCGAACTGCCGTCCTTGGTCCGTGTGAAGACTCTCCGGGATTCCATGCTCTCTGATGAAGTTCTCAAAAATGCATTTGGCCACAGTTGTTGACCTTTGATCTGGAATGGCGTAGAGGTTGACATATTTAGAAAAGTAATCTTGAACCACCAGCACATACCGGTTGCCACGGCTGGTGACTGGCAATTCCAAGATGTCAGCTGCCACTTTCTGGAATGGTGAGGTTGCAGTCACTGTCTTCATGGGTGCTCTCTGATGTGGGACAGGATTGCGTCGAGCATCACACGGCACACACTTCTTGCACAACTGACAAATATCCCGGGACATGAATGGCCAGTAGCACAATACCTGAGCACGTTGCAGAACCTTCTCCGCTGACAAATGGCCTGCCACCTGATTACCATGGAGCAGCTTGAAGACGTCTTCCTGCAACTCTTGAGGTATGATAACCTGATAGACTGCTGACTTGGATGTTCGGTTATGAACTTTCCTACAGAGCAGCTTATTGTGAAAGGTGAGCCTTCTGTATTCACGCCAGAGTGACTTCTCTGCAGCGGGTCTGTTTTTCATCCTCCAGAGTGGGGGTTTGTAGCCTTTGGTCTTCCATCTGATGACCTCCGCCAGGATCGGGTCCTGCTGTTGCTTCTCCTGCAGCTCCAATCCACTGGTGGAAAGCTGGAAAGTCGATGAGGGGCATCCTTCGGACTGGTTTGGAACCGGCTGATGGGGTATTGGTTCTGGTTCCAGTTGAAGATCGGCGGTGCACACATAGCTGGGTTTTGTGACGACATGAAAAGGCAGCGGGACGACAGAAGGGTTTTCAGTGGTGGCAGGTGGACTTGTTACCTCTGGGCGCCTCGACAATGAGTCTGCATTCTGATGCCGATATCCTTCTCTGTGGATCACAGTCCACTCAAATGGATCTAATTCCAGGGCCCAACGTGCACGCCGACCAGTCCTGTCGCTGTCGATGGGGATTCTTCTCAGGCCCAAGAGGGGTTTGTGATCTGTAATGATGACAAAAGGTTGCTTGTAGAGATAATGCCGAAAATGTCTGACAGACCAGACGATCGCCCACAGCTCTCTGTCATATGTCGACCATTTCCTCTCTGCTTTGGTGAGGACATGGCTGGCATAGGCAACGACCACTTCCCTCTCATCACGCTTCTGAGCTAACACTGCCCCAATGGCAGAGCAGGAGGCATCTGTGTATAGTTGAAACGGCTGGGCGAAGTTTGGGAAGGCCATTACAGGAGGACGTGATAGAGCTTGTTTCAAATAAGCGAATGCTTCTTCACAAGCTGGTGTCCACCGGAATGGTGTATTCTTCTCTGTCAGTCCATGCAAGGGTACTGCATGATGTGCAAAATTCTTAATGAACTTTCTGTAATAGGAACAAAGTCCGAGAAAGGCTCTCACTTCCGTTGGAGTGTGAGGAGTGGGCCAATCTTTCACACTTTGTACGTTCTTGGGGTCCGGCTTTACACCGTCCTTTGAGACGATGTGCCCAAGGAAGAGTACATTGTCCTTGGCAAGGTAGCATTTGGCAGGGTTTAACTTCAAGCCGCTACACTGGAATCTGCAGAAGACCTCTTCCAAGTGCTGGAGATGTTCTTCAAAGGATTGGCTAAAGATCAAGACATCATCCAAATAGACGAGGCATGTCTGCCATGGGAGGCCACGGAGAACCATCTCCATCAGCCTTTGAAACGTCGCTGGGGCGTTGGTCAATCCCATTGGCATCACTTTAAAGTGATAGAGTCCACTCCCTGTCGTGAAAGCGGTCATCTCGCGATCCTCCTCTTTCATTTCCACCTGCCAGTATCCGTGCTGGAGGTCCATGGTGGAAAACCAAGCGGAACCTGACAGCGCATCCAAGGCATCGTCCACTCTTGGCAGAGGATGTGAATCTTTGATGGTTACAGCGTTAAGTTTTCTATAATCTAAACAGAAACGCCAAGATCCATTCTTCTTGCGGACCAGAACGACAGGCGCGGCCCAAGGACTGTAGCTCTCTTCGATGACGTCTGCTTTCAGAAGCTTGTCGACTTGGCGCTGGATTTCCTGTCGGTGGTCTGGTGTCACCCGGTACGCTCTCTGCTTGATTGGTGATGCATCACCTGTGCGAATGCGATGCTTGATGATACCCGTTCTACCTTGGTCGTCTTGGTGTTTGCTGAACACGACGGAGTACTTAGACAGTAAGGCTTTCAGTGACTGAGCTTGGGTTGGGGTCAGACAGGTTTCATCTATCTCAACAGGAGGAGCAGTCATATCAGAAACATGCGAAGCAGCACCGCGTGACTCTTCTACAGCTACAGTGTCAATAGATGAGATGGAATGAAACTCACCAAGGTGTTGACCGACATGCAGCTCGATGTGTTCTTCGGTCGTGTTTAGAACACGAACAACAGTCATTCCATTCTGTACTTCGCTGAGAGTATGGGCCACGACAACTTCAGATGAAGGGTTGGGCATTAGGACTCCAACATAGTCGGTTGGTACTGGAGATGCGGCCGTCGCACCCGCGACACATGCGGTGATGATGGTTTCACTCCGAGCAGGAATGCAGGCAGGTGACATCACGGAGACGTTGCAGCAGGCAGCTACTTCGTGGTTCTTAGGGAGTAGAGGGAGATTCATGTCCCAGAGTATCAGCTGGCCTTTGCTGACATCTAGCAGGGCATGGTGCTGATTCAGGAAGTCCCATCCTAAGATCACAGAATGATGAGCTCCTCTGATGACCTGGAAGTCGTGCTGCAACAGTTCTCTTCCTAAGCGGATGCCTAATGATAAAATCCCCAGTGTGTCCAAGCATTGACCATTGACAGAGCGAGCCAAAGTGAAGGATGTCTTCATTGGGCGCTTCTTCAGTGCTGGATGTGATACTCTGAAATCCTCACTGATGATAGAAATGGTGGACCCAGTGTCGAGGAGAGCAGATACTTCAATGCCTTCCACAATGGAAAGGATGTTGGGGGACACAGTTTCCGAGTGAATATACTTCTTATTGTCTTGATTGTCAGGTTCCGGGTTGTCGGCAGGGGGCGCTATTTCACAAGCTGAGGTCTGCCCCTCAACATCAGCTAGTGGGCGTTTCCCTGTTGCGTCGATCGGGAAGTGCCGGATGGCACTCGCCTCTCAGGAGACTGGAAGTGAACACTGCGTCTGGCTGGTAGGTCCCCATCCCTCTCCCTCCGAGACGGCGAGCTGTAGTGTTTCCTGTATGGCCGATCGGACTTGGACTGGTAGTCACCGCAGTCACCTTGCGATGTACTATCTGCAGAACGATAGCGCTGGGCATCCCCCTGAGAGTCCCAGCTGCGTCTGCTTGGGGAATGCCGTCGCTGCCGTTCATGCACAGAGGAGTCCCAGTCAGGTCTGCGTGGAGAATGGCGGCGATGCTGGACATCATCAGGGATCCAGTCATGTCTGCTGCGCCGGAACTCAGGAGAGTCTGGACGGTGCCTGCGATAGAACTCTGGACTTCGACCGTAGCATCTGTCAGGTGAGTAGCAGTTTCTGGACTGGTGTGGACCACAATGGTCGGATGGAGAACGGCGGCGTGCACCACCGAGGGGATCACCAGATGCAGAAGATCGATTGGCCAAGTGGTCAAAGCGCTGGCTGCGGTAGGTGTCCTTCTCCTGTAGCTGGTGGACGTCACTCTGTAAGCCACTCACTTTAACTGTCAGTTAATCCATTGCTTCTAGAAGCTTAACAGAAGCAGTATCAGAACATGTCACTGACACCTGGTCCATAGTCTGCATAGGTGGGTATGAAGCATGAAGGTTCAGTGCCGCACGTGCTCTTTCACAGCGCCCAGCAACAACGAGGGCCTCGTCAAGGTCACCTGCTCCCATCTCGTGGATCTTTGCTTGCAGGGCAGGATCCAAACCAGCCACGAAGCGGCGAAACTTCTCCCCTTCCTGTGCTACGCGGCCGTAGTCAGGGAAGGCTTCCATAACGAGGCGGGTGACGTCAGCACTGTACACTTCTAAGCTCTCACCAGGCTTGCGGGGGCGGGCATTTATATGGGTTTGGAAAAATGGCAGGGACAGGTTAGGACCAAAAACATCCTGGAGCCTCTTCTTGACAGCCCCGTAGTCCTCCTTGACTGCGGGGGAAAGGCTATCCCAGTACAGAAATGCAGCCTCAGCTAATTTCGTCGGTAAAACTGAAGCCAGTACAGATGACATTTCAGTGGTTGGTCGGTCATACATGGCTTGCATCGACACCTCAAAACGCCGAGACCAGCTAGTAAAAGACACGGTCCCATCTCCCTTAAAAGCTGGTGGTAAATCAATGTTGAGGCGGCCTAGCTGAGTAATATTCGCAGCAGCCATAGAAGCAGCAGTGGAATGAGCCACTTCAGGGGGTTGACCAACGGAAGTCTCAGTATTGGACATAGCGAGCTCAAAAACTGTGAATAATGATGGAAACAATGGCCAAGAAGAAGGTAGGAAAAATTCAAACTGCAGGAAGCCTCAAAATCTCATCCAAATTAGCGATTAGCAGCAGCCATTCGGTAGAGCGCAAAATCCATGTGGCTAGCAATATGACAATTAGCACGAAAAAATCGTAGCATAAAAAGAGTCAAAAAGCCACACAAAACATACCAACACCGCTGCCACCAATGTAAGTTGAGGGGTTCGTAGGTTTTAGATGGATTGCTCTACGTTCAGAATGGGCAAAAAGGAGAGGACGACTTCGTTTGAACACAGCTCTTTCTTTTTTTATTTTTTATTTTTAACGGCTGCCTCCTCACTCTCCAACGAACACCCCCCCTTCCGGTAACGACCCACCTTCCTGCTTTTCTTCCCCAATCACATGTAAGCAACATAAGAATATTTCAGGACGTATTAAACAGAGTATAATTAAGGTAACTAACATAAAAGAATATAATGCTTAAATATAAAATGATAATAATTAACAATTTAACAAAAGCTTACAAAAGTAAAACCATCTGCACAGATTTCATAGCAGATACGACAGAACCAAAGATTTCATACCACAGTTGTCACATCCAAGAATGTCTAAGTGTATTAAAAAAAAAAAAGTAAATAAATAACAAGCCAGTGGCGCACTGGTTTACTGGCTCCACAAGCTTGTTGGGCAGCGGCGACACCTGGGGACATCGTGTTGCATAAAGCCTCAGTCAGGTGGTCACGTTGGTTGTTTTACAGCGTTGTGTGTGGGTCTGGGGGAGTCAGCGTCCATGGCGCCGTCACCAACCGAGATGGGTCGCCGTTTACTGCCGCTAGGCTGCCAAAAGTCCTCTGGGGCCCCGGAAAAAGGCTTACACCGGACCAAATTTGATCCACCTCAGGGAGGTGGTTTAAAATTTTGCTCCGGAGCAAATGCTCGTTTACGAAGCAGCACCGATGTAAATTTGCACGTGTGAACGCAACTGGGTTAAATTTGGTCCAGAGCAAATGCTTGTGAAGCGTACGTACGGCGAAAATGTGTTGCTTTCGTGCTCTGTCGGACTTCCGTCATGTGTTTGTTTAATAATGACACAAGACTTGGCTGGTAACATCTTTCCTTTTGTAGGAGACTGGACTGTCTCGGAGTTGTTAGTGTAGTTTGTTCCTTTGTTGTGTGTTCACAACCCCCCGCCCCCCATATAATTTATTTAGTGATTTCCTCTCTTGATTTCCTGTTTGGCGCATGATGTGTTTGCTTTTCTGAGTGTCATTGAAGTCATCGTTGATTTACGTTTTCGGGGGCGGTCACTCTCGAGCACAAGGCACGGAGACCGAGAAGGAGAAGGACGTGCCTGTCCAGTAGTCGCTTGAGTTGTGTATACGTTTTAAAAAGAACCAACACGACAGCTCATTTGTTTTCTGTCGTTTTGCTCCCCTGCAGAAACTGCCGTGTGAACGCAAGTGGGGCTGCACCGACGCCGTGCCGGCCCAGACACGCTCAGCGGCTTTGTACGTGTGAACGCTCCACACAATTTGCTGCGGTGCAAAATATATCGCAACAAAATACATCGGTGCAGCGCCGGAGCAAATGTGTGCCGTGTGAACACCCCTCATGATAGCGATGTGTGAGGGGATTGCAAGTGAGATGTTTGGAGCCAAATGCCTCTCAAAGCTGGATGCATTAAAGACATTGAAAATATAATAGGAACATGTGAAACATGCCAAAAGTCACCAGAGTAAGACAGGAGGGAAACCGTGATAATTCCCAGTCTTCCCACTGCACCTTGGAGGAAAGTAGGAACAGACTTGTTACATTGTAATGGAAAGGACTTTTTGCTCATGACAGACTGTTAATTCGAATTTCCCTGAGATTGCTCTACTCACGAACGCAACCGCCAACAATGACATCACTGATGTTAAGTCAATATTTGCCTGACATGGGATACCAGAAAACGTGCAGATCATCAAACAGTTTCTGAAGTGTCTGGATTGCGGCTTATCTACGGCAGAACTGTTGATGAATCGCAACGTACGCACAACAGCTCCTATCCGAAGGTGAAGCAGGATGAGGAGACAAAACTGGAAAATCTTAAATGGAAACAGAAACAATTCATCTGGCAGGTGTTGTGTCTGAATAATGTGACATTCAAGGTTCAAAAGTTAGCTAAAAAAATCTTTTTTGATGCCTTGGGAACAATATTTATGTAGTCGCAGCCACATTTTTATGTGTAATGTGTGTTTATGGCCTCACAAAAAGGGGGAAGTGCTGATATTGAGTGTCGACGTTTGAACAGCAGAGGGAACTAGTGGCACAGGTTGTGGTGGCAGTGGAAGAAGAGAGCAGGAACAAATGTAAGGTGCGTAATCAGGAAAGAGTAAGAAAAGCACAAGCGCATGCGGGCTGCTGAAAATAACTTGACATCCGGATCCATAACGTCAGTTAATTTCACAATCAAAGTGAGACATATTTTCTCAATGGATCACAATGGAGTTCACGTTTCAATGGAAACTCCACGATCCAGAAATTAAGGCCACCCTAGACTTCACTGAATCACACCTATTTGGTGCTTGCTCACAAATTTCCTGTCAGAGGTCAAGACAAGAGAATCACTGCACCTTATAAGTACACAAGCCAGGTGCATTAAAAAAAAAACAAAAAAAACTTCAGTGCCCTTAAGTACAGGTACTCAATGTTACACCTCCTTCCTTTATGCTAGTGACAATATTGAATCAATAGTAGACATTTAATTTGTAAGTGACAAAATGCTTCAGCCTATAACAGACAAAAGTGACAGGATTCATCATGTTTGTGCTGGTCAATGTTCCGTAGGGTTACCACATTTAGATTTCCAAAAAAAGAGTACACTCAGCCCGGTCTGAAGGTACTGAAATGATACTCAAAGTTCACTCCAAGATGTCATACATTACAACTCCGATATTTAGTCATTAAGGCTGCACGATATTGGAAAAATATGCAATGTCTGTATGGCTGTTGCATATTGCAATATTGATATTATTACAATGTACCTAAAGAAATTACATAATTTTTGAAACAAAATTAATTTTTTTCATGCAGAACAATAATAATAATAATAAGGCCCAATGTATTCTTATCTAATGAAGTTAGTGTTAATGTTCCTCGATGCTGCTCAGTTAGATGACAATGTGCATTTGAGGTTGGATCTGATTGGTCCAAGTTAGATGAAAGCATACCATTCCAAATGAATTTTTTCCTCATCTTTTGCATTCTGCACTGCATATATTTCTTTCAAAATCTTCAGAAGCCCTAATTTAAAGTATGCCTCCTCTGTATAAGGAGAAAATAAAACACACACCAAAAAAAACAAAAAAAATTGCTTTTGAAGTCTTATGACAATGTTCAAAATACAGTAAAACCTCTTTTACAAAAAAATCCAGCCTGAACAAAATATTTCTGACTGTAGTAATGTCAATCAAAAAGTAGTCTTACAAGGATATTCATTTTCGGATGGACAGAATTCACACCAGGAAAGTCCTTTCGTCCGGACCAAGGTCAGACCTTTTTTTTTCGTTTGGTGCGGTGTGCATTCACATTGTATTGTCGATACACGATCTGTGACCCCTGCACGATGTGAGTCGTGCCTGCGCAGGTTGGCCAAGTTGTATCAAATTGTTCCAAGTCCATTTGGAAGTGTACCGAAACCACCTCCGAAACTGGTTCTCAGTGGGGTTTTGGTTCGCACCAGAATTCATTTGTCTGTATTACCCTCCGGAAAAAATTTTCAGGACCAGCGTGGCAAAACGAACCCCGGTCCCTTGAAAGTTGACCAGACAGTGAATGTGTGATGAATAAACCTTATCAAAGAAAACAAGGAACTCAGTCAATTTTGCAGATAAACTCTCTCCTCATTAAGCATTTTTTTAGGGGGCGGGGGCGCATCCACATGATCATGAGGGAAACGATATATTTACGTGCGAGCTGTCCATACTGCTACCGTTTTTGGATGTCCTCATATTAGTCAGAGTCCTTAGCTCCGTTTTATTTGGCTTGCTCAACTGGTCACCGGAACAACTCGTCGCGGATTGACGCAAGATAAGCGTCTTCAGCAATGCAGGCAGCATTGATGGAAAAAGAACAAAATGTTGATTTTGATCACTCAGAGCAATCAGCTGTTCAAAGGGTTCAAGCAACAGAAAAATCACTGTTTGTAATAGGACTTTATCACAACTTCCGTGTAAAAAAAAGAAAAAAAAAAGTCTTTCATATCTCCGCATCTGCAAAGCTCATTGTGGTGGAGGAAACAGTAACAGTGCAGCTGAATCCAGCCAGGTGCTGTGAGGACAGATAATGTCTACAACACATTTGTTGTTTTAGGAAGAAATTGAAATATGTCAATAAAATCTGGTGTCATTTTTGGCAAAGATAAGAATTGTTTGATTAAAAAAAAAAACCCAAATAAACACACACCTTAAGCGACCTCAAGAAAAAAGGAGCCTGATTCAGCCATTTGTACAAACTCTGACCTGCTGGACAGATCGTTAAAAAAGAAAAAAAAATAAGGCATTCGTTTGATCAGTAACACCAATATTAATTAAAAATCTACGTCCAACCCTGCCAAACCCTTACTTTGCCATGATAGTGTGGCATGGCTCAGGTGGTCAAGTGGTTGGCTCCCAACATGAAGGTTGTTGGTTTGAAAACATTTTGAAGGGCTTTTGAGCAAGACACCAAATTCCCAATTGTTCCCGATCCTGCATCATCAGTAGGTGAACAAGGAGATGGTGTTCAAGTGCTTTCAATACCTCAAAGGTCCAACAGCACGATACAAGTGGAATCATGTTTATTTAGTCGTGACTGATCAAATAAAAAACTTGATAAAAACATTTAAAACCCGAAACCTTCCTTCACTTCAACACTGATTAGTCAATTGTATTTATTTAAGCTTGATCACCCCATTTTCGCAAGGCAAGCACATGTGCAATTTTGCAAACTTTGGAAACTGCATTACCATGAAGGAATAAATGACATAGTTTATCAGTTCTACTTGATGAGCTGGCAAGTTTGGCAAATTCTGTACAAAGCTCACAGGAAGATTGTTGTTGTTGTTGTTTATTGAACATAAAACATATACAGTAATAATTTGACAGAAAATAAGGTAGATAAAATAGTAAAAAGAAAGAAATCAGTCTTCATTCAACACAGTTATTATGTTCAAGGGAGTAGGAAGAAGTAAAAAACGTATCTAGTCCTACCCCGTTATGTGTTTATATCTAATAAATCATTTTTATATCAATCAGAAAAGTAAGAAGAAAGAAGTCTCCATTAAGGCTCATGCTTTACCCTTAACCGTGATATTTTTACAACTTTTGGTTTGTATCGGGATTATATACATCCACACCCTGGCACTCTTGTGTCAATTTTCTCTTGTATTCATAATGGATATTTCAATACCTTTCTCTATTTATCAACTTAGTTCTGATTTATCATTATATTTAATGTTTAGAATTTATCATTTTAACTCTGATTGATGTAGGTTGTTTGTACTATTTTTTTGAATTTGTTTTTGAACTCAGCAAGCGATTTACTCATTTTTAGGTCTGTTTCGAAATTATTCCACAGATTAACACCTTTGATAGATACACTTCTTTGCTTGATGTTGTTCTTGTTTTGAGTTTTTTGAATAAATTGGTACCTCTTAAATCATAGCTGCTTTCTCGAATTTCGAAAAACTTCTGAATGTTTTGGCAGAGCAGGTTATTGTGTGCTTTGTACATTAATTGGGCGATTTTAAAGTCAACCAGGTCATAAAATTTCATCGTATTTAATTTGATAAATAGTGGATTTGTGGGTTCCGTATATTTTGATCTATTAATAATTCGAATTGCTTTTTTTTGTAGTTTTAGAATAGGGAGTGTGTTTGTTTTGCAGGCATTTCTCCATATTTCCACACAGTAGGTCATATATGGTAATAATAATGAAGTGTATAATGTGTACAAAGATCTCTTATTTAGCACTTCCTTGGTTTTGTAGAGGATCCCTACGGTTTTGGCTATTTTTCTTTTTACGTTATCGATATGTGGCTTCCAACATAGTTTTGAGTCTATTACTAATCCGAGAAACTTGGTTTCATACGCTCTTTCTATCTCAATCGAGTTTACTATAATTTTAGCTTGGTGTTTGAAGACAGGCATAATTGAAAAGTAGAGTCACCAAAATAATGAAATTTTCTTTGAGAATCAACATTTCACCATGGTTTTCTCCCTTTTCACACACATTGTCCAGGTTGTTGCATATTTTGTATTTGCTTTTATTTGTTTCACTCTGCTGTCTGCAGCTGCCTGAGCATTGCAAATAAGAAAGTTCAGTGGCCTGAAGTGGAAATAAATCAATAAACAAATAAGCCCTGTATTTTATGCGGAACATAGAAGATGAAAATAGAAGCGAATAAAGGTGTTGGAGGATGAGGCAATATCGACAGAAATTTATTACAGGCAATTTACAGTATGAAAAGTTCCTTTGAAAATTTCTGAGTACTTAAAGGTAAAACATTTTGAATGTGAAATTATTGCAAGGTAAGATATGAATGGGGAGCAGGTCTGTTTGTTGGGATTCTTGATGTGACTGAGATACTGTCATGTTGCGTCAATAAAAGTAATGATGGTTTGAAAAAGTAAAGTTACATTTGTGGCCGTGTATCAAAACATTTCGACTACAGACTTTTAGTCGGCTACATTTACGTATTGTTTTTGCTGTCAAAATGAGCACTGGGAACAGGGCATGGCTGACAAACTCAAGCATGCTAATTATCAGAGAGAAGACAATTCAGCCGGATGAGTTACATACCAAGCAAACGATCATAATTGCCGTCACTGCGACAAGGTCACATTCCGGCTCTGACACTGTGGAGGACTCAAGATGAGAGGTGCGTCATCAGTTATGATCTAAATGTCCCTGAGCGTCTTTAAATAACAGTAAGTTGTCATTCTGTTGTGGAGAATTCCTCCTACAAACAACAAAAGCAAATCCACGGACCTTTCTTTATTTCCAATGATTAAGATGAAATAAATGAACTAATTCAACAACTCTGATCTGAATCATGAATTAATTTAACAACTCCTCTTATTCGCAATTTAATTTGCATAGAGCACATCGACCACTGACTTCCCGTGTCTTTTCAGCAATGGCTTTTTGAGACTTTTCATGGCACATTGCAGCAACAAGTCATTTAAAGTGTCACTCACGACTGTTTGCGCCTAACCAAGGGGCGAGACAAATTTGCCAATGACAAGAGCTTTATGGAAGATGAAGAAAAGAGATGATAGTAAAACCTGAAATACAAAAACACGGTACAAGCTTGATAATGTCTCACCGAGTCCAACGTCTCCTGGCAAACTATATCACGTCCAAGTGGCGGACTCAAGAGTGAGGAGGAGACGGCGGTATCGGAGCAAAGTTAGTGTTTAATGACAGCAATGTGGAACATGTGACCAGGTTCGAAGAAGTCGCAAAACTGGCAGTGAGTTGACTGAGTTGTGGGTGAGGCTGGGAAGAAGGTGATGAGGCAGAGAAATGATCTGATCGACGGCGAAAGACTCGTGGAGATAATGTGGAGCGAGGCTGGATGGGAGGCACTGGTAAGAAGACCAAAGAAAGTGAATCACGGCAAAAACACAACATGACAAACCTACAAACACTGATGGCGGCCAATATACCACTCTGGATGTGGGAATCATCTGGTGACTGCTCGCAGATCAGTAGAGGCTTTAAACTGAGCTGATCGGCTGCAGGTGTGAGAGTGAGTGCCTTCCAGAAGTTGACCCGCCAGCCAGAAACAAGGAAACAAATGACAAGCAGGAACATTCCACAGGAACTTGTCAAAAATCAAAGGGAAGAAGCTCAAAAGAAACACAGTCACAAAAATAAGACAAGTCCGTGCATAACCATCAATGCATTCAAGGTGCCGGACAGTCTGGAGAGCTCGGATCTCCGCCTTGGCACACATCCATGATGCACACATACGGGTTTGTGTCCGTACAGAGTTCATCCTGCCATAGCGCGTCTGTAAGAAATAGTAAAACAGAATAAGTAAAACAGCACTGTATTCTAACCAACATTGAATCAAAGGGTATTTTGTCTACCTGCTGTTTCAATCAGCACACAAGGACCAGTGTTACTAGGCTCCCCACCAACCGTATCAAAGTTAAGGAAATCCTGAATAGAGCCATCAGTCCATATGAAGTCATTATCCTGCAAGACAAAATCACATTTGAATTACACTCATAACCATTGATGGTTTTGCATGATGGACTGTCTGTTCGTCACAATCCATCTTGATCATTAAAATCACATCGTGTCATCATTACACACATGTTTGAGGTTGAACTAGATTTAGGAGTGTGGAGAAAAACACCAGGTGGTTGGTGGTTCCAAAAAAAAATAAGTGAGGATTTATCAGAAAAGGAAAGTGGATTGGATTTATTCAAAAAGTTGGAACATGTCCACTTTGTGGAGATTGACAAATGTCAACCTTGAGGTAAAGCTAGATATATTTGAGTGTTTTGTCCTTTCATGATCATCTACATGTCCCTGCTTTAATCTGGGTGCCAAGATAGAGTCAAGAGGAGACTCATTTTCTTGAAATGAAAAATACTCATAATTTTGAACACAAGTGACAGGATTCAATCAGAACATTTGTACTGTTTAAGGCCCGCGGCGCATGATCTGGCCCACAAAAGCAAATCAAACATGCAATCAGCTTCCATGATGCTTGCTAAAGTCTGTACCAACATTTCAAATGATCATATCGAATAAATAAGAGAGATATTGAAAGTATTTTCGAGTTACCAAACCCTTCATGGCAGTAACTTAAACAATAGTTGAATAAACCGTTCTTCTTGCCTTCTTTATATGGTTTCAGTCAGAATGTCCCTCCAAGGGAAATGGTAACTAAAATGTGGCCCCTGACAAAAATGGTTTTGACACCCCTGGGTGAAAGTCATACCACAATTGCATCGTGGAGTCCAATCCAGGCTTGTGTTCCACCACCACCTTCAATCAGTTGAACGACGATTTCATTTTCCAGATCTTTGTGAATGGAGACCAGATTTCCACCCATATCAATGCAGGCCATCTGATAGAGAAAGAGAATGCAAAGTTGATTCCACTTAGTCAGATCCATCAGAAAACAATTGGCAGCCGAATGGATCACTGATTAAACAAGAATTATATCACAACTTCTGTGTAAAAGTCTTCCGTACATCAGCAGCTACAAAGGTCGCTGGGGTAGCTTCGTACATGTAACAGTGACAGTCCAACTGAGTCCAGTTTGAAGGACATTTAATATCTGCAACACAATAAGTGTTTTAAAGAGAACATGAGACACGTCAAAAAAATCTGAGGTCAGTGTTGCAGAAATTCTAAAATTGTTCATTTGAAAAGTATCACGGTGTCACAGCTACCAACTTTTCCAATGACTCAAAGGTAAAGGCCACTGCAAAAAAAGCACAAAGGTAAAATCAGACCGCAGAATTCTGAGAACAATGGAGACACCAAAGCATAAAACATCATAAATCATTTATGTTGTGTTTTCTTTCGTGACTGGGTAAAATTTTCACTTACGACTCCATTCAACAGTGCATTGATGCCGCAAAGGAGGAACAACGAACGAACAGCAAATGCCATCTGCAATGATAGAAAAATATAGACTATTTCTAACAATAAATATCTGTTCAAACAGACCATGAGAGACAAAAACACAGTGAACAATGAAAAAGTCACATGAAATTGAGTTTCAAAATTAGGATGGAAAATCGGGTGACCTCACCTTCGCAGTTGAGGTCCTTGATACTGAGAAAGAAGGCGAGCAGCTTTATAAGTTTGCTTGACGGGTCTTGGAATGTAGAATGTGTAGGTTGTGTCAATGTCACATGAAAAGAAGTCTCATAACAGGGAAATGGCTTTGAGTGGGTAACCAAACCCAAAGAAAGTTCTTCACTGTTTTTCTGTCTTGACAGGTTTGTGACTGACAACATGGGTCGGACTAAGAAATGCACACTTAATATTTTCAGGTCAACGTTGTAAATTAAGATACTGTATTTCTTTTTCTCTTCTATTGTGAGGACCAACCCACAATTTTCATGGAAAATATTTGTTGTCTTATATAATTTTTATAATAAGAATGATGATGATGATGATTATTGGCTGGCAACCAGTTCAGGGTATCCCTCCCTTCTGCCTGAAGACAGCTATTATTATTAATGTCCTGTCCATATGTAATATACAAGTATATTTCCCATTTTGTTTTTAAATTTACAGGAACTACTCATATATCACCACCAAGAAGGCTGGAGATACCAAGTCGCCTCCACGAAGAAGCAACATTTATTACGATACAAGAAACCAGGTGGCCCAGTCGTCCAGTGGTTAGCGCATCGACCTCACGTTGCGGAGGTACAGGGTGAGATTCCGGCTCCGGGCCTCCCTGTGTGGAGTTTGCATGTTCTCCCTGGGCCTGCATGGGTTTTCTCCAGGTACTCTGGTTTCCTCCCACATTCCAAAAACATGCATGGCAGGCTGATTGAACACTCTAAATTGTCCCTAGGTGTGAGTGTGAGGGCGGATGGTTGTTCGTCTCTGTGTGCCTTGCGGTTGGCTGGCAACCGGTTCAGGTTGTCCAAAGACCCGAAGACCCTTGTGAGGATAAATCGGATCAGAAAATGGATGGATGGATACAAGAAACCTTGCTTTACGCAGAATGTTTGGGATTGTTTGGAAACACATTCTTCTCAAGAATGCTCCAGGTTTATGTGAAATCCTTGACATTTGTTTGAACAGACGATTGATTTCTCAACAGCAGTTAAATTATTGGACAGATTCTCCAAAGACCAACTTTTATTCGATAACATTTGATTTAATTTGATTTTATTCTGTATTCAATACCAGTTTTGTCAGAAAAGAAGTGATGAGACATTTGACAAATTTTCACAGAGACTGTTTATGTACACTAAGTAGAGAACAAAACTGAACCGAAGACTGATTCTTGTGGCACACCTTTAGCGACCTCAAGAAAAAAGGAGCCCGATTCAGCCACTTGTACAAACTCTGACCTGCTGGACAGATCGTTAAAAGAAAAAAAAAATCAAGCATTCGTTCGATCGGTAACACCAATATTAATTAAAAACCTGCGTCCAACCCTGCCAAATGCCTTACTTTGCCAAGATAGTGTGGCATGGCTCAGGTGGACAAGTGATTGGCCCCCAACTTGAAGGTTGTGGTTTTGCTCCTCAACACTTGAAAACATTTTGAAGTGCTTTTGAGTAAGACACCAAATTCCCAATTGTTCCTGATCCTGCATCATCAGTATAGGTAAACAAGGAGATGGTGTTCAAGTGCTTTGAATACCTCAAAGGTCCAACGGCACGATACAGGTGGAATCCTGTTTATTTCACAGTGACTGATCAATAAAAAAGTGACCATTTTGGGGTTTTTTTTAACTCAAGGAATTTGATAAAAATATTTAAAACCCTAAATCTTCACTTCAACACTGATTTGTTAATTGTATTTATTTAAGCTTGATCACACCCTTTTTCTCAAGGCAAGCGCATGTGCATTTTTCCAAACTTTGGAAACTGCATTACGATGAAAGAGTAAGTGACATCGTTTATCAAGTCGAGTTGATCAGCTGGCTCGTTTGGCAAATTCTGTACAAAGCTCACAGGAAGACACAGGCATAATTGAAAAGTAGAGTCACCAGAATAATGAATATTTCTTTGAGAATCAACATTTCACCATGGTAAATTTCTCCCTTTTCACAATCATTGTCCGGGTTGTTGCGTATTTTGTATTTGATTTTATTTGTCTGCAGCTGCCTTAGCATTGCAAATAAGAATGTGTTCTCAGTGGCCCGAACTGGAAATAAATCAATAAACAAATAAGCCCTGTATTTTATGCGGAACATAGAAGATGAAAATAGAAGCGAATAAAGGTGTTGGAGGATGAGGCAATATCGACAGAAATTTATTACAGGCAATTTACAGTATGAAAAGTTCCTTTGAAAATTTCTGAGTACTTAAAGGTAAAACATTTTGAATGTGAAATTATTGCAAGGTAAGATATGAATGGGGAGCAGGTCTGTTTGTTGGGATTCTTGATGTGACTGAGATACTGTCATGTTGCGTCAATAAAAGTAATGATGGTTTGAAAAAGTAAAGTTACATTTGTGGCCGTGTATCAAAACATTTCGACTACAGACTTTTAGTCGGCTACATTTACGTATTGTTTTTGCTGTCAAAATGAGCACTGGGAACAGGGCATGGCTGACAAATTCAAGCATGCTAATTATCAGAGAGAAGACAATTCAGCCGGATGAGTTACATACCAAGCAAACGATCATAATTGCCGTCACTGCGACAAGGTCACATTCCGGCTCTGACACTGTGGAGGACTCAAGATGAGAGGTGCGTCATCAGTTATGATCTAAATGTCCCTGAGCGTCTTTAAATAACAGTAATTAGTCATTCTGTTGTTGAGAATTCCTCCGACAAACAACAAAAGCAAACCCAAGGATCTTTCTTTATTTTTATTGATTAAGATGAAATAAATGTTCTGAATCATGAATTAATTAACTTGCAATTTCAATTTAACTACAATTTAATTTGCATAGAGCACATCGACCACTGACTTCCCGTGTTTTTTTCATCAATGGCTTTTTGAGACTTTTCATATGGCACGTTGCCGCAACAAATCATTTAAAGTGTCCCTCGTGACTGTTTGTGCCTAACCAAGGGGCGAGACAAATTTGCCAATGACAAGAGCTTTATGGAAGATGAAGAAAAGAGATGATAGTAAACCCTGAAATACAAAAACACCGCACAAGCTTGATAATGTCTCAATGAGTCCACGTCTCCTGGCAAACTATATCACGTCCAAGTGGCGGACTCAAGAGTGAGGAGGAGACGGCGGTATCGGAGCAAAGTTAGTGTTTAATGACAGCAATGTGGAACATGTGACCAGGTTCGAAGAAGTCGCAAAACTGGCAGTGAGTTGACTGAGTTGTGGGTGAGGCTGGGAAGAAGGTGATGAGGCAGAGAAATGATCTGATCGACGGCGAAAGACTCGTGGAGATAATGTGGAGCGAGGCTGGATGGGAGGCACTGGTAAGAAGACCAAAGAAAGTGAATCACGGCAAAAACACAACATGACAAACCTACAAACACTGATGGCGGCCAATATACCACTCTGGATGTGGGAATCATCTGGTGACTGCTCGCAGATAAGTAGAGGCTTTAAACTGAGCTGATCGGCTGCAGGTGTGAGAGTGAGTGCCTTCCAGAAGTTGACCCGCCAGCCAGAAACAAGGAAACAAATGACAAGCAGGAACATTCCACAGGAACTTGTCAAAAATCAAAGGGAAGAAGCTCAAAAGAAACACAGTCACAAAAATAAGACAAGTCCGTGCATAACCATCAATGCATTCAAGGTGCCGGACAGTCTGGAGAGCTCGGATCTCCGCCTTGGCACACATCCATGATGCACACATACGGGTTTGTGTCCGTACAGAGTTCATCCTGCCATAGCGCGTCTGTAAGAAATAGTAAAACAGAATAAGTAAAACAGCACTGTATTCTAACCAACATTGAATCAAAGGGTATTTTGTCTACCTGCTGTTTCAATCAGCACACAAGGACCAGTGTTACTAGGCTCCCCACCAACCGTATCAAAGTTAAGGAAATCCTGAATAGAGCCATCAGTCCATATGAAGTCATTATCCTGCAAGACAAAATCACATTTGAATTACACTCATAACCATTGATGGTTTTGCATGATGGACTGTCTGTTCGTCACAATCCATCTTGATCATTAAAATCACATCGTGTCATCATTACACACATGTTTGAGGTTGAACTAGATTTAGGAGTGTGGAGAAAAACACCAGGTGGTTGGTGCCCCCCCCCCCAAAAAAAAGTGAGGATTTATCGGAAAAGGAAAGTGGATTGGATTTATTCAAAAAGTTGGAACTTGTCCACTTTGTGGATGTTGACAAATGTCAACCTATAGGTGGAACTAGATATATTTGAGTGTTTTGCCCTTTCATGATCATCTCCTGCTTTAATCTGGGTGCCAAGATAGAGTCAAGAGGAGACACTCATTTTCTTGAAATCAAAAATACTAATAATTCACAAGTGACAGGATTCAATCTGAACGTTTGTATTGTTTAAGGCCCGTGGCGCATGATCTGGCCCACAAAATCAAATCAAACATGCAATCAGCTTCCATGATGCTTGCTAAAATCTGTACCAACATTTCAAATGATCACATCGAGTATTTTCGAGTTACCAAACCCTTCATGGCAGTAATTTAAACAATAGTTGAATAAACCGTTGTTCTTGCCTCTTTTATATGGTTTCAGTTAGAAGGGCCCTCCAAGGGAAATGGTAACTAAAATGTGGCCCCTGACAAAAAAATTTGACACCCCTGGGTGAAAGTCATACCACAATTGCATCGTGGAGTCCAATCCAGGCTTGTGTTCCTCCACCATCTTCAATCAGTTGAACGACGATTTCATTTTCCAGATCATTGTGAATGGAGACCAGATTTCCACCCAAAACAATGCAGGCCGTCTGATTGAAAAAGAAAATGCAAAGTTGATTGCACTTAGTCAGATCCATCAGAAAACAACCAACAGCCGAATGGATCGCTGATTAAAAAAGAATTATATCACAACTTCTGTGTAAAAGTCTTCCTTACATCAGCAGCTACAAAGGTCTCTGCGGTGTTTAGGTAGATGTAACAGTGACAGTCTAACTGAGTCCAGTCTACTGGACATTTAATGTCTGCAACACAAGAGTTGTTTTAAGGAGAACATGAGACACATCAAAAACATCTGAGGTCTGTGTTTAACAAATTCAGAAATGGTTCATTTGAAAAGTATCACGGAGTCCAAGCTACCAACTTTTCCAGTGACTCAAAGGCAAAGGCCGCTGTGAAAAAGGAGAACACATTGGGAAAGTCAGACTACATCAAACACTATTTTCAATATATGTTAATGTTAGTGAATACAATTTTTTTTTACTTACGACTCCAGTCAACAGTCCACCTATCCCACAAAGGAGGAACAACGAGCAAAGGGCAAAAGTCATCTGTGCGATGATAGAAAAATATTTCAAATTTATTAGTCATTAATACCGTTGTAACATATACATTTGACCATGCGAAACAAAAAGGCAGCTCATGTTGAATCGGTTCCATGGGATGGAGTTGAAAATTACGATGTAAAGTTGTCTAAAGTTACCTTCAATTTTCAGATTTCTAACAATAAAAAATTTGTGTTACACTTACAGTACATCTCACCGTGTGAATCCAATATGCGATAAATACTCAAGATGTCACATAATAAAAATGGAATTTGAAAAGTGTGATGTGTGAAGCTACCTTTGCAGTTGTGTTGCTTGATGCTGAGTATGATGGCGCCGATTCCTTTTATATGTTGGGTTGGCACTGTCAGAATGTTAAATGTGCCCAATTATTTCGTAATCACATGCCACATTGGATCAGGTCGCTCAACAAGGAAATAATTAAGTTAAGTGTCTCACCAGAAAAAAACAAAACAAAACAAACAAACAAAAAAACCTTTGTTACTGATGTTCTGAAAACCGGTTTTCTAGGAGCCCAACTAAGATAAGATAAGATAAGAAAAACCTTTATTGTCTCACACTGGAAAAATTCGCAATCTACAGCAGTAAAATTTGGAGGGAAGAACTGAAGGAATATTGTTGTAGTTACTAATGGGTTAATATGTTTCCAGAGTTGGTTCATGTACCAAAATGTTTGCGAGCTGATCTGATACTTAGGTAACATGACTCAACTCAATTCAACTCAACTCAACCCCACTCAACTCCAGAGACCCCAACTCACCTCGATTTGTCGGGGCACTTAACTCATTCACTCCCAAAGACATTTTTAAACGTCTTTTCAGACCTGGTCCAGAATTGGCTGGGACTAAATGAGTTCAAAACAACCACCAAAGTTCTGAACATGGAGCAAAGATAAGTCTTAAAACAGCAAACAATTAAACAATCAATTAATAACGAAGACAGTAAAAGGCTCAAAAACAGTCAAACTAAAAGCAAGTCTCATGCTGTGTAAAATAATAAAAATGAGTTTAAAGATGATTAAAAAAAAAAAAAGAAAAAGAGCAATGGGGGGTGGGGGGGGGGGGGGGCGTGCTGGAGCCTATCGCAGCTGACTTCGGGCAGGAGGTAGGGTACACCATGAACGGGTTGCTAGCCAATCGCGATGCACGCATAGACAAACAACCATTCACACTCACTTCACACCGAGGGACAATTTAGAGTGTTCCATTAATCTGATGTGCTAACGAGTTGCGCGCTGTGCTGCCTGAAATAGAGCTCAAAGATGAGTTTTAAAGATGAACATTGAGGGGGCTTGGCTCAAGTTCAGCGAGAGTTCATTTCAAATTTGTCAGTTGTGCGTGGTTGTTACGGGACACCGGTGGGTACTCTGAGGAAAAAGCTTGATGAAACATTTGTACCATAAACCTTGCGCATACTCTTGTTGGTTGTTGTTGTCTTTTTAAATTGACTGCTTTTGTTGGCTGACTCTTTGTTCCTCATGCTTGAGTAATCGCACTTGGTCTGTGTCGTCTCCGTCTAGTTGTATTACGCCAAGAGGTAGATTCTCAACAATAGATGGATAATTAAAGGAACACTGAAACCAGTTTACTCGTTGGTGTCAACTCTCTTTGTCAAATTCGATTGCTTGTCACCCGCACCCTTTTTCAGTGCTCGTTGTGACACTTCTTTTTAAATTAATAGTAGTTTTATTTGTATTGTTCTCCAGTAAGTTTAGTTGACGACAAGAAGTGAAATCAGCCCCAAGTGTCAATGCTTTTAAATCCATACATATGATGAAGGTCTTATAAAGCATTTTAAAATCAATGTTTTTCTTTTCGGAATTTTAATGAGCCACTTTGTATTTCTTGACTTTGCTTTTACATTGCCTTGAACGCTTTTGTTTGCAAATGCTTTTCCATGTTGCACTTTTAGTTCAGCGAAGCACATTGCGGATGTGAGGTTGTTCACTGTGCACCGCAGTTGACAGTCTCTGTGACAGGAAGAAAGATTGAAGAAGCATTGCCTTGAGTACAGTGACGTTGTTAACCTTTCTTTCACCCTGTTGGTTAGGTTCCACTTTTATCATTCAGTGCTTCATTGAATGTGACTTTGTTCCTCATGCTTTAATAATTGCACTGAGTGTGAGAATTCTCCATCCAGTTTGGCTCCGTTGTATCACGCCAAGAATTTGATCCTCCATAATAATAGACAGCTATTTGATGATGCCGGAACATCGAAACCAAGTTACAGGATGCTTAGGGATGACGGAATCACTTATGCTACACGCTTTCTACACGCAAGCCTCATATGTGCATTCGCGTTAGGGTTTATAGCAGAGCTGTACAAACTATGGCATTTGCAGCCCGGCATCCATTTCCCAGTGGCCCATGACATGACAAAAATGAATAAATAAATTGAAATTTGACATGGGCCGCAAAGTTAGTGAAAAAAGGTACAGGTGGGCAGAGTGAGAAGGGAGGGTGTCAGAAAAATTGGTGCCATTACTCCGAATAAATAGGGTTTATATGTCATTGAATTTTTCCTCTATGTTTGAAGATACCAGTAAACCATTTATGATTCATTGAATAACACAATCTATCTTCAAAACACTGCAGTGAATAAAGATCATTCAATTAATATTCATGAATTAAATCGTTTTGTGCGATTTTGGCACCTGACTGCAGACCCCACACCGTATGTTCACAACAGTTAGACCTTGAATTTCTTTTTTTTGTGTGGAGTGTCTCAGAGGTTGGAAGTCAGCCTACAATTATAAAATCTTTCCATGGGAACCGGTCTTCAGACAGCGTTTGAATGAATGAGTCAATGTTGAACATCTAATAAAGGAGTATTTCAGGGATTTGCAATTCGTACGCGCATCCGCGTGCCCCTTAGTGACTAGATGTGCCATTGTGGCCACCCCACTGAAATTTTTTGGGCTCCGTCCCTGTCCGATAGGTTAAGGTTGACGTTTTTAGAAATACAAGAGGTCTGTTTGTGATGGTCCCAACATATGAAGCTTGAACGTGCCAAATGGTGAGCAATGAAGTAATTCACACAGCACAAGAATATGTCGTCACATGACACAATAAGGCACACTCAGTTACCGCCGTACTCACTGGTTTCTATTTCTGGCCTTGAAGTCTCTGTCTCTCTGTTTTTCTTGTTTTCATACCTTTTTTTTGTGGCCATGACTTTATTACAACATTAAGTTTAGGGGTATTCACACGGCACACATTTGCATCGGTGCTGCACCAAAGTATTTTTTTGCGATATCTCTTACACCGGTGTAAATTTTGTGGAGCGTTCACACATAAAAAGCTGCTTACGCAAGAGAAGCGTGTTAACCCCGGTGAAGCCTCACTTGCGTTCACACGGCAGTTTCTGCGGCCGTGCAATACGTAATAATATGGAAATAAAGCATTTGTGAAGTGTACTTCCTTTTCCCCGCCTTGTTTGTAACATATGGAAAGACCATCGTTTATACTTCTCTGGGCAAAGCTGTGGTCTATCAGACACGGTAAAAGGATGAGCAGGGTTAAATTTGCTTTAAGCTGTTTTCAGGGGCTACACCAGATTAACTTTGTAGGTGTGAACGCTCTACGGGGTCAGCCTCGGCGCTACACCGGAGTAGAAGTTGCCGTGTGAACACCCCTATAGATTAGTGATAAAGTACTGCATGTTTCCATTCCAAATTACTAAAATATTTCTTTATGAGTCTCCAATTTGGGTTCCAACTGACTCAGTTTGGTCCAAAACCTGTTTGGCAAGAGGTTCTTTGTTTTCCTTTTTTGCAGGGTGACAGACTCGTCTTGAAAGTTATTTCCTTGTCATCTGGTCTGAGGTGTCACGTGACTTTGACATGATTTGACTCAGTCAACGTTCCAAGGGCAGCGGACCCAACATACAAAAGGAATCGTCCTCAACATCGTTCTCAGCGTTCAGGCACACAACTGCAAAGGTAACTTTACCAAACTTTGCATCCCACTTTTCAAACACAATATCATGTATTCATACACAATATCAATAGCATTTATTGCATTTTTGTGAGATTACAAGTGTAATGATAATATTTATTGTTAGACTCATGATTTTTGTTTGCTTGTTTGTTTTCTTCATTGCCAGATGGCATTTGCTCTTCGCTTGTTAATCCTCCTTTTTGTGATCAATGGACAGTTGAGTGGAGTCGTAAGTCAAAATCTCACACGCTGACTTAAATTCAAAACATATGAATATTAAACTTACATTTATTATTGTGTTTTCTGTGTTTGTGTTTTCTCTCGTGTCGATGTTCGGCAGTCCAATTCTAACAATGTGCTTTTGTTCTCCGCAGCGGTCTTTCTCGTTTGATTTTTGGAAAAGTTGGTAGCTATGTCTCAATTATTGTTTTTTTTTTTTTTTTTTTTGGAATGGACACTTTACCAGCTTCGTTGGCACTGACACCCGATTTAACTCACCAGTCTCATTTTGTTTTCGTTGTTTTCCTAAAGAAAAAGTGGCCATCAATAACTGTCCTCCAGGCTGGACTCAGTTTAACTGCAACTGTTTCATTTACCAAGCGGGAGAGAGGACCTTTGACGATGCAGAGGTATGGAAGGCAATTGTTGCAATGCAGTTCCCGACCAGTTTACTGACATAACAATTAGTGATCCATCTGTCTGTTGATCTAAACTCAAGATATTTTGCCAACGTTTCGGTGAGTCTGAATGAGTGAAATCAACTTTTTACTCTCTTTGATCATCAGCTCGTCTGCCAATCTCTCGGTGGGAATCTGGCCTCCATCCGCAGTGAGCTGGAAAACACATTTGTGCAAGGATTTATTGAAGACGAAAATACTGACGTCTGGATTGGGTACAATGATCAAGATACGGTAAAACATTGACCAGAAGCTGTGATTGAAGGCTGTCACCTGTGCACTACCGTCAGACTAAAATATAAATAGATGATTAAAACATTTGGAGTATTGTCATAAAGCAAATTGATTTTCAATGTAAACCATACAGATTTTTAAATGGAATCTATACAATGAAAAAAGACACCAGATAAACTATTGATAAACTATTGCCAAAATGTAGCCTTTGATCAATTTAAAAATATTCAATTGGTGTCACTTGAAAGTATTACCTTTCAGTAATGCTATTTATGACCTCAAAGCAACTCATTATTTTTGGTTGTCCTATGTGAAAATAATCAAATTGGATTAGATACATAATATTGAGAATCCTTTCAGTTTAATTTGAAAGTTTGTCATTCATGTAAACTATATTTGTACATTGGAACAAAGTATGTATTCATTTAATTTGTCGTAAAGATACAAAATTGTCATCATGCTAAATTGAAAAAATACTTTTTTGGAAAAAATACATTTGAATTAATAGGCAAGGCAGCTTAATTCACAAAGTGCATCATTACTGAAGACATATAAAACAAAGTACAGAAATAAATTTTAAAAAATTATTCAATTATTCAAATCACGTAAAGAACTTACAGTGCAATTTTTTTTTAAGTTTGCTAAACTCATTTAAAAAAGTTAGAGTGCAAGAAAAAGGATTTTTTTGAATTGCATCTTATTTTTTTGAAAATGCTTATAAGAGCTCAATTATAGGCAAGTGAAACCAATTAACATACACAGAAAAGTATTCACACTTGGGACTGATTTCATAGTCCCGAGAAATAACTGAATAAACCCTTTCATTGTTCACTGAACTTTTTTTGTCCTAAATAGCGAAAAGCACAAATTAGTACAGATGTTTTTTTGTTTTTTTAAATTCATGTTTCCCGATACTTCTGGATACATGCCAAACACAAGAGAAGGCCTAAAGCAGTCATGCTGCTTAACCTGGTGGTGGTTAAAAAGGTTACGGCACTTTTTAATAGCAATCTGCATCAAATTTAAAAAGTCACAAATCAGAAGGAATGGTAGAAGGGATCTCATCCATTCGTTCATTTTCTAACACTCTTATCCTCACGAGGGTCACGGGCATGCGGGAGCCTAACCCAGCTGACTTCCGGTAGAAGGTGTGGTACACCCTGAACTGGTGGCCAGCCAATCACAGGGCACACAACGATGAAAAACATTTCACACACATTGTCACACCGAGGGACGATTTAAAGTTTTTCCATTAACCAGTCATGCATGTTTTTGGAATGTGGGAGGAAACCCGCAGAAAACCCACGCAGGCACGAGGAGAATATGCAAACTCCACACTCTCTATACTGTGACATGCTGACCCATCGACCACCATGCCGCAAAATATTGTAGTTTTCTGACAAAACATTTCCTTTCATAGTGTACACACATATACGCACACTCAATTTCTTGAGGAGTTTGGTCACTGTTTTTTTTTACCTTTGCTTTGATAATTATTTTAAGTGCCTAATTGTATTCTAAAGTGAAGAACGGGTTAGTATTCTCACAGAGCACTATTCGGAGACATTGTTCACAGCTAAAAAGAGTGTCAAATAAAACTCTGATTGTGATTGCTGGACGCCGGTCAATTTAGAGTGTGCAATTAGTTTGCTAACTTAGCTTCGTTTAGTATACGAATGACCACGGGACATGGCGGCCAGTTTGAATGTTCATAGAATGTACATGCACACACTCAAACAACTTCAAAACCATATCCCTTGTTTAACGTTGAAGTTTGAAACCCTAATCTTAGATTAAACCCTATTTTGAAACTACAACCCAAATTTAAAATCCTACTTTAAAACCCGAACCCTAGTTTGTAACCTTTATTAGAAACCCTAACTTAACTCAAGTTTAAAACCCTATCCCTAGTTTATCACCTTAATTAGAAACCTGAATGCTAGTTTAGACCCCTACTTTGAAACCCGAAGCCTCACTTAAAAACCTACTTTGAAACCCGAACCGTGGTTTCAAACCCTACTTTGAAAGGAAATTTCATCTGAAGTGTTAAATCCCGCCCGCACATGTGCAAAAAGCACACTCGATCTAAATCATGTCTTTGGTCCAGTTGCAACGATTATGTTTGGTGCCAGTAAGTAAAATATATTCATACATAAATAAATACAACTAAAACAGTGTATTTAAGCAAAAATATAAATTGGAAAGTTTACTTGAAAAGAACAAACTGTTTTTTTCCAACATTGTTTTTAAAAAGCATGAAATAAATGACTGCTTTTGTATCCTTTTTCAGTGAACTGTCAGACTTCCAAAAAGTAGAACATATCTATTCAATTTTTGTTTTTTGTAGTGTGACTGTAGTTTTTCCAGATGTATACAGTATGTCGTGAACACTCAGACTCTTGTCCCCATCATTAACGCAGGAGGTGTAGAACTGAGTGTGTAAAAATAAGTTGTAAATTTCCCCAGTGTGGGACAAATAAAGGATATCTTATCTTATAACCTTAATCCTTTCAATGTAATTCATTGAAATGTGACTTTGTCTTCCAGGAGGGTACCTTCGTATGGACTGATGGCACAACTCCTGTTACCTTTATAAACTTTGCAGGTGGAGCGCCGAGTGGTAGCGGCGACTGTGTCACAATTTCTGAGAATGGTGAGTAAAATCAGTGAAGTTTGCTGACATTCTCACACTGTTAAACATAAATATTTGTTTTCTTACAGATGGTACGTGGAGCGATGTTGCGTGCACAAACACAGAAGCATACGTTTGCATCAGACCAGTCGACCCTAATCACTAATCACCATCTTCTGTCACAATTGAGTTTCTTAATCATGACATCCCAATGAGACAAAATCAAACCCGTCTGGTGTCTTTGTTCTGCATATTTCTAGGCTCTATGTCAACTCTGCTTTTCTTTTCTTTTCTTTTTTTTTTTACACTGCTCATTTGTTATTGACAACAAGTTTGTTACGTCAAAGAGCATCCTGTCTGGTAAATGAGAGAAGATTTTAGAATAATTTTTGGGGGGTTTTATTTTCTACTTCTCACCATTTTGAACTTGCTAAATCTGTTGCTTCAAAATTTCTAAGTAAATCTCATTAAATGGATGAAGACATAACAACAATACATGGTCGTTGATGACAACAATGCAAAGCAGTATTCACTGCCAACCATTTTTAGACCCTCTTTTAGCCTACCACATAAAACAATGTATAACATAAATACTAGAATATTTCTATAGTGCCCTATCGGTCCTTGTCTATAAAGATAGAATCTTGAAATTTTGATGTACCTGTCTTTTAAATATAGGCCGACATAACATAGTTTACAAAAGGTGTGTACCATGGTTTCAAACTATATTTCACTCTGGATCCTTGGATATTTTTTCTTGCATTCCTGAATACATGATCAATGCTTCAAGATGTTCAAGGAGGAACTCAAGGCCAAGTGAAAGTTTCAGATGATCAACCATATTTGTTTGTGAAAAATACAGTAGTGGCATTTTTTAAAATTTTAATTCATTATTAGTATTTATTTATTATTTGAGTATTTGGTGCCATTTTTAGTGTTTTGCAAAGACTTAATGATTATTATTTATTTCTTATATTTGTGAAAGTTTTTTTCAACGTTAATAATAAGCAAAACTGACAAATACTCTGATATTGTTCATTTCTGGTGCAGGGGTCAGCCCAGGACAAGACTTTGACTTTTTTTTATAAATTCAATTTGACAAATCTTCAATATAATTTATAAACCATATGGAAAACATGCATAAGGAAATATTTTCTCAGGATGCTTGATCATGCACTGGTTCGCACGTCCGCCTCATCGTGCAAAGGTGTAGGGTTCGAATCAGGCCTTCCTGTGTGGAGTTTGTATGTTCTCCCCGTGCCTGTGTTTCTTCCCCCATTCCAAAAACATGCATGGCAGGTTAATGGAACACTCCAAATTAACGGGGATGGGTTTTCGTCTACGTATGCCCTTTGATTGGCTGGCAACCAGTTGAGGGTATCCCCCACCTACTGCCCGAAGCTGGGATAGGCCCGCGACCCTTGTGAGTATAAGCATTGAAAAATGGATGGATGGATGAATAATAATAATAATAATAATAATAATAATAATATTAATGCCCTGCGATTGGCTGGCAACCAGTTCAGGGTGTCCCCCGCCTACTGCCTGGAGACGGCTGGGATGGGCTCCAGCACCCCCCGCGACCCTAGTGAGGATTAACTGGTTCGGAAAATGGATGGATGGAATAATAATAACAATAATAACTGTTCTGTAAAGTCCTTTCTAACAGCTGTTGTGAAAGTGTTATATCAATAAATATCTATTGTTTTGTATTGTAATAATAATAAATAAATGTGTATTATATTGTATTGTAATAATAATTATTATTATTATAGTAATGAGAATAAAAAAGTAATTCTCTCTCACACACACACACACAAATAAATACGAAGCACCAGCAATCCATATTTAATCCTTGCTTAGTGTGTCACCAACCTCTCAGACAGCGAGGCAGATCAGTACAATTGGCTAATTGTAAACATATGAGTTATCAAAACAAAGATTGTATTCTTCTTTCTTTAATACTCTGCCCCAAAGATAACAAGGGGAAAAGAAAAGACTGGAGCCAAGCCCTTCACCCATCCCTTCAACTTTATAATAAGAACATCCAAACACGCCCTTGAAAAGCGCTAAGTCATAGGTGTCAAACTCAGGTCCTGGAGGGCCGCTGCCCTGCATGTTTTCCAAGTCTCCCTGTTGCAACACACCAGATTCAAATGAACGGGTTCAATGTCAGGCTTGCGCAGAGCTTGCTGATGATCTGATCATTTGAATCAGGTGTGTTGCAACAGGGAGACTTGGAAAAAATGCAGGACAGCGGCCCTCCAGGACCTGAGTTTGACACCTATGCGCTAAGTGGTCCAATGTCTCTGGCCGCAAACAGAGCAGACACCGCCCCCTAGCGACATGATCCAAGCGAGCTCTGTATCTGTTTTCAGCTATTACTACGTGTGTAATCCTCCACTAGATGTCATCAATTGGTTTTTTTTTCAACACCAGGCTACATGGAGTCACCCACTGTCCTTTGGGGAACATCTCAGTTCATCTTCATTCTCAAACTTCCCACTAGCTGTGAGACCTGCAGGTGCTCACAGCAACTTTAATGAACGTATCAATGAATGAATCAATCAATTAATCAAACACATTTTTCATGCATAAAACTGCAATTTAAAGTGTGCCACATAAATACCGCCCCCAACACACACACACACACACACACACACACACACACACACACACACACACACACACACACAAGCATACAAGGATGTAAGATCACACACACAAGCACATACTGGTACTGTAGACACACACACACACACACAAGCATACAAGGATGTAAGATCACACACACAGGTACTGTAGACACACACACACACACACACACACACACACACACACAAGCATACAAGGATGTAAGATCACACACACAAGCACATACTGGTACTGTACACACACACACAGTTATAGGGGGAATGAAAGCAGTGTCATGTGACTTGTTTCACTTTGCGTTCGTGTGCAGGTGTTCATTGACCAAAGCCCACATTTGCTATAAAAGCTGTCATGGAGGAATGTTCTTCGGTGTGTGTGTTCAGCCAAACGTGACTTTTACTTTAGCGGATTTATCAAGCATGGGCCTTAACGGTACACTCACTGCTTATCAGGTAAGACTTTCTGTATACCATTCTGTCGGCATGTAGAAATGGTAGATGTAGGGAACCAGTATGAAATGTCCATTTTTCTGTTTTGCAGATTGATGTTCTCTCAACAGTGTATTTGCTCTCATTAGCTCCCAGGTAATACATTTCAGCATCTTTTACCCATCAGAATTGACATACATGTATATGAAAATCATATTCATGTTATCATATAGAACAAATGCCCCCAAATCCATGCTATCAAAGAACAGTACCGGTGGTATTGAATTAGTGTGATGGTAATCTTGAAATTTGCACCATAACCAACACATGGATTTACCTATGAACTGGGCTAGATTGACACTGACTGGATCAAATGAGACAGAGGGATGGAATATGTTTCATGGTAGCATCAATGGCAATAATACACAACCATCGATTTTCCGATTGGAATTGAATGTTTTCGGATCGGAGGAGCGCCTCTTCCAAATGTGGACAACAATTTGATACTTATTGGATATCTGCTAATATAAGTGCAGCTGAGACACACATCCTCTGGGATAGGCTCCAGCAACTCACCATGACCCTCTACAGCATAGGTGTCAAACTCGTGTCCTGGAGGGCTACTGTCCTGCATGTTTTCCAAGTCTCCCTGTTGCAACACACCTGATTCAAATGATCAGATCATCAGCAAGCTCTGCGGAAGCCTGACATTGAACCTGCTCATTTGAATCAGGTGTGTTGCAACAGGGAGACTTGGAAAACATGCAGGAGAGTGGCCCTCCAGGACCTGAGTTTGACACCTATGCTCTACAGGATAAGTGAGGGGCGGCCCGGTGGATGACATTCCAAAAACATGCACTATAGGTTCATGGAACACTCTTAATTGTCCCTCGGTGTGATTGTGAGCGTGAATGGTTGTTTGCCTATGTGTGCCCTGCGATTGGCTGGCAACCGGTTCAGGGTGTCCCCCGCCTACTGCCCGAATGACAGCTGGGATAGGCTCTGGCACGCCTCATGGCCCTTATAGGGATGCGCCGATCAGAAAATGGATGGATGGATGGATCTTTCATGAAATGGTGTGTATGTGTGTGGGGGGGTATAGATAGATAGATAGATAGATAGATAGATAGATAGATAGATAGATAGATAGATAGATAAAATAAACTTGTTCATTCATTATATTGTCATATTTTGACTGTTTAATAACACCTTGCTTCAGGTCCCCGTGATTAAACTGCTAAAAATGTATTATCTTGTATATATTCATTCCGTGATTTTACATGTTGTCTGTATCTTTTTATTTATGTTGCAATTGATAATTCATTACCTCCGTGACGCATTATGGATTTGCCTTTTGTATGAACCAGCATCACAGAATGTGGCATGCTCAATTTTTTCCTCTTCCATTCTATAAGTATGACCAATCAAAAATGTCAATCAAATCCATGAACTGACTGAACCCAGCACCACTTCATTTTTCACAGCCCAACTGCAGCTGTAACACTGTTGTGTTCATAATAAAGACTGCACTTGGAACATTAAACACAATAAATAATAAACGATAGAAATTTGCATTACCCTTGTTTCAAATAATGGATGTATGGATGAAATTTGCACTGGTTGCCAGACTGACAAAGTTAATGTATTATTTTGCTTTTACTGCACAGATTCGTCTGATGCATTTGAACAAAAGCAAACGTGCAGGGTAATCATTTCACACACCTCAATGTTTTTTTTACGTGTCATCTCTCTTGACTCATCACACCAAGCAGATTCCAAAGTACAACTTATCATGCAAATTTCATGAATACAATACACTTGGTTATGAAACGGGGCGGTAGTCCAGTGGTTAGCACGTCGACTTCACAGTGCAGCTCCGTCAATTCCAGCTCCGGCCTCCCTGTGTGGAGTTTGCATGTTCTCCCCGGGCCTGCGTGGGTTTTCTCCGGGTACTCCGGTTTCCTCCCACAAAACATGCATGGCAGGCTGATTGAATGCTCTAAATTGTCCCTAGGTGTGAATGTGAGCGTGGATGGTTGTTTGTCTCTGTGTGCCCTGCGATTGGCTGGCAACCGATTCAGGGTGTCCCCCGCCTACTGCCCGAAGACAGCTGGGATAGGCTCCAGCACCCCCCGCGACCCTAGTGAGGATCAAGCGGTTCGGAAAATGGATGGATGGATGGATGGTTATGAAACGCTTTGTGTGTGTGTGTGTGTGTGTGTGTGTGTGTGTGTATGTGTGCGCGCGCACATGCATATGTTTGGGTGTGTCTCACTGTTGTCTGCAGCGTGATTGGCAGCTGTTCTGTGCTGGTGGTTTCCATCGTCAGATGGAGGCATCTGAAAGAACAGGTTTGTCCGATCGAGCGAGCGAGCTGATCGATCGATCGCTCGATAGAATTAAAGCATGTTGTTTGTGTGTGCAGGTGAACCTGCTCGTCCAGCTGTCCCTGGCAGACCTTGTGGCTGCTCTGATCCTGATGTTCACCAGTGCCATGAACAAAGTCCGCACCGACGACAGTGTAACAATCTGCCAATACAGTCTACCTTTATCACTGGTGAGGAACAACAGCCTTTTATAAAGTCAACTACTACCTGACAAAAATATTTGGCTTTCCGAGTTTGACCATCGTGACCAAGATTAAAAGGAAACTCTTTGGGGGGTGGGGGAGGGGGGTGGCTGCCTACTACTTTGTATTGCTGTTGTCAAACAGTTATTTATATCAGTGACACAATTTGTAGTTCAGATACATTTCTCAGTGGTCAGAGGGAATGTGGCAAGGATCGTGGATGCTTTGAATGCTGCAGATAAGCAAAATGATGATGGAATGAATGCATGAGTTCTACTCAGGTTCTTTCGAAAAACAAACATGGAAAATATTTAGGCTATCAGGTTGAATATTTGGCCAACACAAAAGGAACACGAGCCAGTTCGCCAGGTAAAGCATCATATACAATGTGTAGTATCTTGTATAGTGTATAGTATAGCATACAATATGTACAAAACACATGTATATATGAATATACAGAGTGTATGTATATGAGACAGTGAAATCATCTTTTTCTCTTTAAAGCAGAAGTGGGAACCGTTTTCTTTCACTCCCAGGTCTCCAGTGCAGCTGTGAAGTACCGCTTATATTTCGGACATGATAGTACAGAAAAGTAAACACCATTAAAAAAAAAAAAAACATATTAACTTGTAACATTGAAACAACATGTGAGGTGCACAGACATCACTCAAAAAACTGCCCATTAGCAGTTCCCCAGCATTGTAATACAGGTACTGTACATTTCTTAAAAATGTCAAGTTGATCTAAAGTGGATATCATTTTATTTTGTTGTCATAAACACCCAGAAAGAAACATGACAGCAATATGTATTAATCTTAGATATTGCTTGAAAATTAGTTTTTTTTTTTTTTACTGTTTACTGGCAAACCTTTCTATCCAAGATTAGGACTGTATAATTTAATTTTGGCAGCAGAGCGTGCGCGCACACACACAGACAGACACACAGACACACAGACACACTTTTTGTTTTTTTTCTGCTTTTGAAAATAAATCTGCCTTTTTCAAGATAAACTATTTTTGTTATATTTTAAAATAGTTTTTGTAAAGTATTGCATTTCTTAGTTGTCAATTCTTTTTATCTTATGTGTTCATAAATTGAATTTTCTTCACTAAACACACAATTAATTTCCATCAATGACGCTCAATTTTTAATTTTATCATCATAACTTCATTTATCAATTGTAATTTGTCTGTGAAACAGAATAAGAATGTGATCAAACTCTAAAATAAAGGCAAACATGACAAGTGTACAGTATACCATTCACACAAACAAATACAAAATACTTCTGATTGTGTGTTTAGTTTCCCCTCTTCTGAATATTCCTAGCCCTTTTCTAACATCTGAATCTTGCATTAGTAGTAGTAGTTGTAGTACTAAAATTATCTTTCCTTTTGTGTGCATAAAGTTGAATATAAAGGGGCAAATCGTCATCATGATGTAAAACACGTGTTGTAAAAAAGGGACACTCGTAAAAAAAAAAAAAAAAATGAAATCATTGTCACGAGAACGTGTACTTACACTTCATGCGTTACATAACAACATAAAACAGACTCAACAATCATTGACCAAAGACGCATTGTCTGAACATCACTTTGAAATTGAACTGTGTGGCACTGCCAGACGTGCTCATTTGCTAACCACTCTGCGACCATGACGCCAATTTGTCTTGTCTAAGTTAACAGATTCTCACAAACCAAATTCTATCATGAGGAGCGCTATATGAGTAAGAGCTCTAGAAAACGGCACTTAAGCAACAACCGCAAACAAGAGCAATAACCCAACAAGAAGCCCACGTCAGGGCTCTTAAATACACCGGCAGCTTGATTGCTTGACAAGACACAGGTGCACCGCTGAAGGGTCACACCCAACACTCCACCTGGTGCTGAAATGTAAACAAAAACAAAGCAGAGCTAAACATGACATGCTCTTCTTCTTGACGCGGCCTTGACTGTTTATGACTCTATGATAAGATAAGAAAACCTTTATTAGTCTCGCAATGGAGAAATTCCCAATTCACAGCAGCAAAGTTATGAAAGGAAGAAGTAGAACAACAAAATATAGGAGCTGCTGGAAAGGCAGGATATACCTTCTCATGGCTGCTTGGTTTTTTGTTGTTGTTTTTTTTCCTTTTGTCCCAGACATTTTATCTGATCTCATTCCTACTGGTGGCAGTGTATGCATGGAAATCCAAAAACTCCATCAAAGGATGGCGAGCCACGCCCGCTGAGGATGAGGGGAGGCGGGTGAGACATCAACCTTCACTTGTTGACCTCATTTTAGATAAGACAAATAAACAATATACAAAATACTTTTGTGTCACAGAGTCACTTCGCAAGTAGACTATTTTCTTTACCGGTGTACATGTACGTATGGTAAGTGTCTGTTTTGAACCATTTTTCACCTCGAGAGTAAATGATATGTCTAACGCCAAGAAACGCTTTATCAGGTTGTTCCCTGCTGCAGTTTACTTGGCATATGTGCTAACTCCCTTCATCAAATCTACTCCATTGATTCCTGACACCCGAAGCGTCACCACCCAGGACCATGCTAAATACTGCACCAGGTCAGCACCGCACTTTGAATATTCAACGGAAAAGATGTGACAATGTTTTCTGACTCCTTTTGTTGTCTCTTTTCATCCTTAGTTGCATTTTGTTCTTGCACATCTGGTGGGATTCCTGCTCAGATGCTGTGAGTGTTAAAACATTGTTTTATTTTATGTGACTGAGTGAAATCGATATTTGATTGACAAATCTCAACTTTGCAAGATCTGAACCAGACCAAATATTTCACTTGGCAACATAAATTCGGTTGCCATGCCTGTCATTAGTAGACTATAAGTGTCTCAGGAAGCGATCCCCAAAAAGACACAGAAATTCTGCCATTTTGATTTGAATCGGCCATTTTAGGCTGAATGTGGCCATTCCCAGGAGCCGTGAAAGTTAAATTTTTGTCTGAACAATTTTTCAATGAACTTTATGGTCAAGTGTGAAGTATCCGGTTTTCATTGCAGCAAACTGAATCAAAATTAATTTTATTGTATTTCAGTGCAGAAAGGGTTCTTTTTTTATCTTGCCCAAAAGAAATTTCAAAATTTGTGCGCTTCAGTCTCTCGATTTAGATACAGCAAGTGACAATTTTAGCAAAAAATACATTTAAATAACCCATAAGTTGTAGCACAATATATTTTTAATATTTCCCTATGCCACCATAAAGAAGTCATATTCCCCCCATTTCGGGCTAATGCTAATATGTCATTATTAGGGCTCTTCAAAATTCAGGCTAAACTCTAGACAGAATTGTTTTTGTATTTTAATTGCCAGTGTACATAAAAGACAAACGTTAACCTAAGCATAAAATAAATGCATTTACTCACCACGTCTTTTCCGGATGTCTCACTGGAGCGTACATAATATACATACATAAAGTACGTGCGAGGAAAAAAAACAAACAACATGAAAATTCTAAACTTGTCCTTGTACCTTCTTTCGCTGAAGTCAGTCAACTTCAACATAATCAATCAGTCAGTCGACTTGACCACGTTTAATTTGTGGGTGCGCGTGAGCCGATGTGTGTGTTTGTGTGTGTGTGTGTGTGCGTGTGCGTGTGCGTGTGCGTGTGCGTGTGTGTGTGTGTGTGTGTGTGAGATGAATAGAATTCCGCATACCTGTAAAACAAGGCTGTGTATAGAAAGAAAAATCTGAAACTGCATTTAAGGGTGGCTCAATACTGGCTGTCCATATAAGGGCCAGGGTTGTAAATTGATTTCTGGCCCACATACTTCACGAAACAACTGGCCCACACGTGGTTTGCCAGAGTCAAGCCAATGCCTTCTTTGCCACTACTGGGCCATGTTCGGCCCACATGCCTTATGCCAGTGCCGAAGCAAGGCCACCTGTGCCAGCTTCATGCCGAATGTGGGCCAGATGTCTTTGCTGACTGGGCCAGGTTTTTGGTCGGGAACTCTGGAATGTACAGTAAGAGAGAAGGTTAGCGGGGCACCAAAATTAGACCGACGAGAGACCGCACAGGAGATGAATTGTTTTCGCATGAATAAGCCTGTTATTTTTTGTATTATATGGATTTATTTAAAAACAATTTATACACCTTTATTATCAATATTATATACTGTTATTATTATAATTACTATTATTATGACTACTATTACTTTTGGTTGCCCAGCCAGGCTGTTGGTTCCCTGCACGGCACCTAAATAACGACATTCCTGATGCTGCACTTGTTTAATGATTTCATTTTATTATGATCACTATTCTTCCATGGAAGCAATTTATTTGTTTTGTTTTTTTCTTCCCAGGAGATAATCCATGACACTTTTATGCGAGTCTTTGTATTCTTGGTGGTGATTCCTGTGATGCTGTCATGCTGTGTAAGTCGTCACCAGAATAATGTCTTTTCGGGCATTTAAAAAATATATTTTGACACTGTGGCATTGTTTTGAATGAAAGGTTATTTACTATAAGGTGGGCAGATGGTACGAAGAGCACAAACAGGAGGCTCTTTTCCCAGTTGAAGGAGACGGACTTTCTGTTAGGAGGTTGAAAAGTGTCTTTGCCACAGCCAGGAACATGCTCACGGTCATCTTGTTCTGTTGGGCACCAGGTAAACACACACACACACACACACACAAACACACATGGTGTATAATCGTTGAAATAAAGTTCACCTCGAAATAACCATGTTTGGTCATTTGACCAGCATTCCAAGAATAACATGTCATCCTGTGTTGCCATCACCAGTCCAGGTTCTTTTTGGGCCCTTTTGGAGGCACGCCAGGATTTATTGCTTCAACTCTTTTCAACCAATTACAGTAGAAATAACTTGTTTCAAAGTTTCAACTCACTCTACTATCAGCACGTTCAGAAATATGCTCCAAGCATGCAATGTTGGGAAACTGAGCATTGCTTAAATTTGCCCTTAGGTTTCTCTGGATGGATTATTTAGAGTGCCTGTGTGTCCACTCTGCATTGTGACCGGGAACACTGTGCGTCGGTGCTGGTCACGTTCCAAAATTAATGGTAGCGGCGATCACTGTTCGCAGGCATGATGGTGAATTTCAGAACACGTGTACATTCGTCAGTCTTCCTCTTCACGTCCCTTTCCTCCAACACACTCTCCCTTCCCTTGTGAGTGTGTGTGGTGTGTACTGGTATACACGCAAGAGAGAAATGACAAGGGAGAGTCCTGTGTGCTCATGTGAAGTCCCGGTACGGCGTAAAAAGTCCTAGTATGCTGGAGGCTACAAGTGAGATGTGATGGTACTCCATATGAGTGCATACCGGTCCACTTAAAGCACTGCTTATAGGACAATCTTATAGGATGAAAAATAGGTGGACATTTGACATCCTTGGTTAGGAAGGGGCTAAATATGGACAAACTTTTTTTTTCCTTATGTGTGTACCTGGCCTTAGTTGCGTTTACACAGGGTCTTATTGTGCCGTATACGGCAACGTGAGTAGATTTAATAATTTAGAGATTTGTAATGACATGCAGGACAAACATAGTACCTGAATAATCTTAACAATTTCGAATTAGTTGATTTCTGTCAATAGAATGCACAAGATAAGCTCTGGCACTGAAAGTTGGTTTGCTGCTCAGCCAATTTGTTCGGTCCTTGACTGGTAACATTTATGCACGAGAGCCTTTTGCATTGGGAAAAAAATCTACAGTATGTGGTTAGTATTATTATTATCTTTTTGATAGACGGGATCTTTTATAGATTGAGCATGAAATATATTATGATACTGCTATGCACATTCATTTAATAAAAAGACATATGCACATATTTTGCCCATGCATAAAATTGTATTTGGTTTGGAAGTATGTTGTCCTCTATGGCCCTGAGTAGCACCGAGGAAATATTGTGGCCGCTTCTATCATTGAATTTGTCCATTCTTGATTTAAGGTTTGGCTTGGAAGAATTCACCTCATGCCATATCACTTATGACATAACTGCTCTCAATTCAGCATTACACCTCACGATAATAATTGGTGCTAGCCTCACCGAGACCAGTTTTTCAGGTACCTTCCCAAGTTTTAAATGCAATGTTAGGCAGGATGGGTGCACCAGTCCAAGTCTCACTCGGGGCGTATTTAATCAAACAAAATATGCCTTTCATAGAGTGGCTAACTTCAGAAAAATTATTAAATTGATTGATTTATTTTCTGGAAGTGAGTAATATGTTTGGATTCATACAATACAATACAATACAATTTTTATTTATATAGCGCTTTCACAACAGCTGCAGCTGAAACAAAGCGCTTAACAGAACAGTTAACGTAAAATAACAAAATACGGTAATATAACGCGACACATAACATAAGACATGGACAATCATGCATTCGGAACCACTTTTCCCTCATACGCATGATTGTGTGAAGCAGTTATAGATGAAAGAGGAGAAAATCAAAGTGTGCTTTTACCAGTGGATCAGAGACGTCGTGCTCAAAGTGTGCGTGACGTCCCACATGTCTGCTCCAAGCTAATTTTGAAAGTAAACAAGAAGCTGTAGCGTCCAATGACAAAACAAAGAGATTTGTTAATTTCTCCTGTCCCATGTAAATCCGCTTCATTTCGAAACGCTAACTCTCAGTTCCAAATACGCACCCGCGCTACATACCGACGCTCCTCTTTCCTCATTCTTAGCTCCAACAGCTATCCACCCAGCCACACCAACGCAGACTGTCCAACAGCGCCGACATCTCCGCTGAACAAAACGTGGCTGTGAAAAATGCTGCCCACTACAGGCGCAAAAAACACGAACGTCCCGATGCGCCGACATTACCCCCATAAAAATCAATGCTCGTACACACGTTCTGCCGAGAAGGCACAACCATCAAACACTGATTCTTCTCCTTCGATGAATGTTGTGGGCAAAACGCAAAAAGAAATGTCCACAATGGGGTCCACATATGACAGAGCAAAGGACAAAAACAACAAAAAAGAAAAGCTCTTGAAGAGCTCTTGCAGACGGTTGCCAACGACGGCGCCATCTCTGTGGAAGAATTTTTTTCATCACTTCAACAATTCTGTTCGAGTGTTTTTTCGTGCAATTTAGCAGAAACTTAGTAAACAGTTCCTCGGTAGGATTATTGTCAAGGGCAAATAATAAAAAAACAACCCAGTATATGATGCATTTGCTGTAAAATTGTTATCTGGCTTATTACTTTTGATGAAAAAAAATGTAATAGTAATGTGCAAAAATGATTTGTATTGCCAAAAAGAAGAATAAAGTGGAACAACAGATGAAATCCCTTGCATGTATGCAAAGAACTTGAAGCCTACAAAATACAGTAACAAGTAAAATAAACAAGAAAATAGAGGAATAAAGAAAATACTTAAATGATGATGAAAGAGAACAGAAGGGCCAGAAATAAGATGGCAAAAATGGTCTGGAAAAATCTCTATGCAATTTAATAATTATTTGTTAAAATTAAAATTCTAAACATGCCACTAAAAAAAGAAGTCAAAAGAATAAAGAATGGGAGAAAGAAAGGAAAATGAAGAAAAGACAATGAACATTGAGTTTTAAAAAAAGTCAAAAGAATAAAGAAGGAAACAAAAAAACGTAAAGAAAAAAGACAATAAACAGAAACTATCCATCCATCCATCCATTTTCCGATCCACTTTATCCTCACAAGGGTTGCGGGGAGTGCTGGAGCCGATCTCAGCCATCTTCGGGCAGTCGGCGGGGTAATTACCCTGAACCGATTGCCTGCCAATCGCAGGGCACATAGAGACGAATGACCATCCGCTACCTCAAGTTTAGTTGAGCGTGCTTACTAGTTTTTGCTATGGACCGGTTTTGTGAGTCAGGACCACATTTTGTACTGAATGAGAAAGTAAATGGCGCAGTTGAAAAAATGTCTTCAATTGTTTCCAGCCCTACTCATCATTTTGCTGTCAACTTTGATGGTGTGGCCTGGTATTGAACAGCGGAACCTGTTTGCGGCCTACTTGATACAGGTGTGTTTTATAATTGAGCGGCACATTTTTTTTTTTCCCCCAGTGGTTTCCCCAGTGGTTTGGCTTGTTTCTTGACATAGAAATGACATTCTTAAGTGGACCGGTATGCAGTCGTATGGAGGATCATCACAGCAGATGCTGCCCAATCCACCTGTCGATCTCCTGCTCCATCCTGCTAACTCTTTCACTTGGAGCAGGATCTCATCCCAAACCTGGAGAGGGCATGCAATCCTTTTGCAACTGAGGACCATAGTCTCATATTTGGAGGTGCTGATTTTCATCCAAACTGCTTCACACTCATTTCTGAACCGCTCCAGTCAGAGTTGGAGATAGTGGCTTGAAGAAGTCAACAGTACCACATCATCTGCAAAAAGCAGAGATGCAATAGTGAAGCCATAAAACCAGACCCCCTCAATGCCTCTGCTACGCCTAGAAATTCTGTCCATAAAAGTTATGAACACTGGTGACAAAGGGCAACCTTGGCGAAGTCCAACCCTCACTGGAAATGAATCCGACTTACTGCTGGCAATGCGAACCAAACTCTCACATCGGTAGTATAGCCACGCAATGTTGTAGAGGCATATCAACCAGGACATCCCCACAACATCCTTAGCTTTTAGGAACTCTCGGGCGATGTCATCCACCCTCAGGCTCTGCCAGTGAGAAGGTTTTTAACCACCCCGGTGACTTCAACCCCTGAGAAAAGAGAGCCCACCCCAGTCCCCAGTGTCTCCAGACATTTGTCCATATGATTTTGAGAGTGTCATTTCTCTATCAAGAAATGAGCCAATTCATCCACACATCTTTTATCTGATACGTTTTTCCTCACGAGGGTCACGGGCATGCTGCAGCCTATTCCAGCTGTCCTCGTGCAGAGGAAAGAGTGAATTCAAAGCAGTTTTCTGTTCATTTCAGGCTGCCAGTTTGTCCTTGCAAGGCTTTCTCAACAGTTTGGTGTACGCATGGGGACGTCGCAACTTTACCCGGGCCGTGCTAGGGGAACGCACACCCCTGATTGCATATAGACACATGGCCTTCTTTGACGAGTCACTGAAGAATGATGTCAGGCAAGAAAACAAGACTTTCTTGTAATATGATGGAACTCAGGCTGGAAAGAAGAGAAGAGCAGGTGGAGGATAAACAAAGACTGGTACAAAGTTGTCTCACTGAAATTGCTGAGCTGCAGTGCTGCTGAATCAAACTCTTATTTATACTCACGTGTGCTAAAATGAAATAATAAAAAAATATACCGTGGTTCCTACAAGCCCACCAATTTACCAATTTTTCCAGTTTGAGCTGAAAGAGAGCAAGCTTCGAAAAGCTGTTCTTTTTGAGAATCGCTTGCCAGTAAATTCAGGAACTGTACACACACACACACACACACACACACGCACACACACATACATACACACACACACACACATATATATATATATATAGAGAGAGAGAGAGAGAGAGAGAGAGAGAGAGAGAGAGAGAGAGAGACTTTACGATTGCATAAGCATAAATTAGCGCTAGATTGTGTTGTGTTCGTTCATACGTGTATGAATTCAAAGTTCCAAAAATAGCAGTTGTCCTTTATGAGTTCCCAAGTTGGATATTCAATAACTCATTTTGGTTCAAAATGAAATTGTGAAAGACGGAAGAGTATTGATGAAGGTTGGGGGCGGGACCACATCTGATGTGTTGTATAAATACAACCGTTGCACAGCAAACCACACACAAGACAGCCAGCACAACATATTGAAGACAGGAGTCCTCATCTTTGGCAAGGTACTGTAACTTTTCCATTTCTTCTGGCTTTTTCAGCTTGGATTGCATTTTTATTTCATAAGGTGAGATGTACTGTAAATGTAATACTAATATTTATTGTCAGAAATATGAAGCATTTTTCTTTCATTGCACAGATGGCATTTGCTCTTCGCTTGCTGTTCCTCGTCTGTGGGATCAGTGGACTGTTAACTGGAGTGGTAAGTCAAAATCTCACCCACTGACTTAAATTAACAATACATTAATTACTTGGGTGTTTGATGTTTTATAGGGTTGCAACGAACAATTTTAATAATCGATGAATCTATCCATTATGTTGTCCATTAAAAGTTAAATTGGATCTTTTTGGAACATGCTTTAAGTTAGATCCGTTTATTTAAAAACAGGACATGATGTCAAAATCACAGAGCATAAAATAATCAAACACAATGATGATTCCGTTGCTGGTTCGGACCGTAACATGTCAGATAGTTGGGAAAAAAATCGTTCATCATCCATTGATCCATCCATTTTCTTGACCTTTTATTCTCAGTCGGGTGTGCCAGAGCCTATCACAGCTTTCTTTGGGCATTAAGCGTCACCCTGAACTGGTTACCCGCTAATCGCAGGGAAAAAACGTTCAAACTCACAACCCACACAATTGAGAGTGTTTGATTCCCCAACCATGGAAAAAATGTTGATCATTGTTTTCCAAAATAAAAACTGTTTGCAAATTTCTCAATTTAAAAAAAATATATACAAAGTTAATCAGTGTGCTTTTAGGGAGAAATCTGAGAAAATATACTGAGAGGCTGGACCTTCGAGGATTAGGACAATTTTAAACCTTGAAATGGTTAATTGATTATCAAAATATCCATCTATCCATTTTCTCATCCGGGGGACACCCAAAACTGGTTGCCAGCCAAGCGCAGGGCCCACAGCGACCAACAACCATCTGCACACACACTCACACCGAGCGACAATTTAGAGTGTTCCATTAACCTGCCGTGCATGTTTTTGGAATGTGGGAGGAAACCGGAGTACCCTGGGAAAACCCACGCAGGCCCGCAGGGAGTATGCCAACTCCACACAGGAAGGCCGGAGGCCGAACTCGAACCCTGAAACTCTGTACTGTGAGGCGGACGAGCTAACCACCCACTACCGTGCCGTCTTATCAAAATATTTATTGATTTGATAACCAATCAGAGTTGTTGATGAATCAACGTACTACTGATATTAGTGTCTTCATTTGTTTCACTGTCCTACAGTCTGATTGTGTGTGTGTGTGTGTGTGTGTGTGTGTGTGTGTGTGTGTGTGTGTGTGTATTTTCTTCTTCGCAGTGGTCTTTTAAAGAGATTCAATTCAAAGGTTGGTAGGCCTCACTCACATTTTTTCGAAATGAAGAACTTCTCAGTTTTGATTGACGCATATTGTTTTCTTCCTCAAACAAAAATTGTGTTGCAGATAATAACTGTCCCAAAGGCTGGACCCGGTTGGACTGCCACTGTTACATCTACCAAGATATTCCGAGGGACTTTGCAGATGCTGAGGTATGGAAATCAATACTTGTGATGTCGTTCCCAATCGATGTATTGCTATTCCGATGAGTGACCCATCTGGGTGTTAATTTAACTGGTCCTGCCTCAATTTATCTGGCCAAATGTATGGCGAATTTCTGAACCAGTGAAATCAACATCCCACTCTTTTTCCATCAGAGCATCTGCAACATTCTCGACGCGAATCTTGTATCCATCCACAACGACCTGGAAAATGCGTTTGTCCTCGAGCTGATTCGAGCGGGTGGTAATAATGACGTAACCTGGATTGGATTCAGTGATGCAATTGAGGTGAAACATTGACCTGATACAAATGATCTGATTGAATCCTGTAACTTGTGTTCAGTCGAAGTATTTTTATTTATTTACTGCCACAAATGTCTCATGACAAACAAACAACAAATGCAATGCTGTTGTGGTCTTAAACAGTGACTTTGCATTCCAGGAAGGTGATTTCATTTGGATTGATGGCTCGGAACAGGATTTCCTTAACTTTGATCAAAGTACAGTTCCCCCAGAGCCTGATGACTCCGGGGACTGTGCTGTCCTTCAGGAGTCTGGTAAGTAGAATTCTTGATTCATCTTTGCTAACAATCTCATGCTGTTAAACATCAACCTTTAATTCTTTCAGATGGCACTTGGCAGGATCAACCCTGCATAGACTTAGAACCATATGTTTGCATCAAAGAGGTGTCCCACTAAGCATTTCTCTTACTGCATCTTCCTGCTTCCTGTCACAGTAGAATTTAGTGGTCACGATAAATCAGTGAAATTGTGTAAATTGGTGACTCATTCTCTGGGTTTACGATCAACTCTGCTTGTTTTTCAACAATGCTCAATTATTATTGACAGCAAATTTGTCATATCAAAAGAGCTTTTCTCCAATAAATGAATGAATCTGTCAGCATTAAAAAAATGTTCATGTGTCTTTTTTTTCTACACCCCTTTTCAAACTCCAGTCTATGGCTGGAAATGTAAATGTTAAAAATCATTGTAATCAGAGATGGGGAAATCCATTTTATTTTCTGGACCTGGATTCCGACCTCTGATTATAATGCTGACTATATAACAACAATGCATGGTCACCCAATACCACAAGTCCAACCACTATTAAATGCTATTCAACAGCTGATAAGAATTGACAGTTCAGAATCAGAATAAGAATCAGTGGCCTAGTATGTTGAACACAGAAAGAATTGGTCTCCGGTAGTACAGGCTCCACTCGTATTATCAATAACAGGCAAATACGACAAACATAGGCATGACAAATGAGTACAGTAGTATCACCCAATGACAGTTGTGAGAAAATGTGCAAAGTATCAAGCAGAGCTAAAGTGGGTACAATACTATGACAGTTGTGGAGTTGGTGCAAGATAATCGCCACACCATTTTAAAGTGACCAGTGGCAGTATTTGTAGGACAGCTTTACGTGTGCAATTGTACAGAAAGTCCTTGAGTGCTTTAACATGGAGACTGCGAAAAATGTGTATGAATGCAAACAAGGAACCTTTTGTACATTGGGGAAAAACAATGTTGTAGTACAGTAATGAAATAAAAGAGGTCATGATGTAGCTGTCAAAATCCCAAAATAAAATGACAACAATAACAATTCAATGTGCAAAACCACCACGAACAACAACAACAACCATCCTAAGTAATTCCAATCATAAAGATGGTGTTGTGGTACGTTCACCTGACTTTGGTGAAGAGAACATGTTGCCAGTCAGTTACAGTGTGAATGTCAGGTTTGCGCAGAAGTGTCAGTTTTGCGCATCAGCTCGCTGTTAGGGAACACAAAGTCGTGCAAAAAGTAAAGAAATATTGAAAAGTTGATCCAGTGGTTGTTGCAGAACAATTTGAAATAGGGGGCTAGGCTGGGGTCAAGGATTTTGTCGGAGGCGAATCTAAATCAGTGTTTCTTACCCTTGGAGGTTTTGCCGGTGCAACAAATCATGCAGATAGGACGCTGAATCCCATCACGTTCTGTGTTGCATGTGAATCCATGCTGTAAATATTCATCTGACCTTTTTTTTTTTGCTCCACAAAGTCAGTATATATTAAGACATTCTAAAAGAAGTCACACGACGTACTATCACGAAAGTCACACGCTGATGACTGAACAAACTATTTTTCCCACAGCACTGATTGGACAAGCGATTGTCATGTGATCATCTGCAGCCAAGCATGGCGTGTTATAACTAATTGACATGTTGAGTCGGGTGTGTCTTAACCTCCATGGCAGATGGAACCAAGGATGGGAGAGAGACAAGATCAGATGGAGGCTGTGCAAAGACTGGTGCCGCGTTGTCTTACGCAAACTGTTGAGACAGTATACGGGTATTTAGAGCCACATTGCAATGATTATATATATATTTAAAAAGAAAAAGCCTACAGTTGTACCTTGACGTATGAGTGCACCAAATTTCAATTTTTTTCCACTTCCAAGATATCGCTCGATCGATTTTTTTTCTTTTTTTTTGCTTATTTGTTGCAAGCCAAATTCAATCAATTATCAATTATGAGCTCATTCATCTATGCAGCTGTATCCTTAATGCACCTTCAAACGTTGAATGAACACTACACGTAGTCAGACACCCAAATCCAAAATGAAAACACTCGCAAGGAGCTGCTGTCAGCAACCCGACCGACTCTCGTTCCTGATGTCGCTCAATTTGGTCAGGCCCCTGAGTGGCAGATACAACATGTGTTTAATAAAACTGTGCCTGTCCTCCGAAACCTCTGGGCCTAGTCCGGCCACTGAAGCTAAATCTTGACGTAAATGCGTGGCGATGTCTTGAAAATGGCTTCCAACAAGATCTAGTCTTTGATGGCACAGCTTGATTCAACTACTTGCAGCTTCTTTTCATCAAGCTGTTCTTTTAATAAAAGTGCAAAAACCATCTCGACTGCTGGACTGAAATAGACGACTTTGTTTTTTAATGTGCATACATGATGTGATCTTTACACCGATCTGTGGTTACCATGCGGCTGTAAAATAGCTGTTCTTCCGTATAATGGCACATGTAAACATAAATGTCACATAAAAACAGTTGACCAGAGATCTTCAATCAGAATGAATTCAATCAGAATGATAAAAAATAAATCCACATGTAAACCTGGCTAATGACACTTAGTATGCATACTTGTCAAAAAAAAAAAAACCCACAAAAAAACCCTGAAGGCTGACAAATTGTAGCGTTTTAGTTCTAGTGGGTTTAGTTGGATTAAAAGTCCATGGATAAAGACCTCTGCTGGGCCATCTCGTAGCGACCTCTCCTATTGGCAGCCCTATGTAGGTACATGTCATAGCCGGCGCCTTCCCCCGCTCCGAGGTCGTCTTCGTGGTCCTCCAAGACTCGGTGGTGTCGTTCTGCCAGGCTGTACTGCGTGTGGAAACCAGCGGCGGCTTTGACGCTAGGCCAGCTTTTCTTGCGCAGGCTGCTGGTAGAGTCGCGCAAAAGAAGAGGTGCCCTCTGGACGTCGCCTCGAATCGATCTGATCTCCAAAGAGCCGCGAGCCGTCCGGTGAGCGCCTTTGATGGAGTTGAGCGAGGCCTGAGAGCCACAGTGGTGCTCATGAACGCAGCGTGAGCCTGAAGAAGATGACCTTCTCAAGGCTTGTAGGGACTGAAGCTCTTCTGAAAGATCTCCCTGGTCCCCTGACAGCTTCTGTGGAAAAAAAAAAAAAAAAAAAAAAAAAAAAGAACAGCACTCAGAAGTTAACATTGTTTTACTTAAACTTTTTAATGTAAAAATAATGTACAACGGTGTCTTGTGAGGATGCTTTGAATACACTTTTTGATGTCCAAGTCTTTGGTTTGATCTGCTGATATTGAATCCCAATCCGATACATCGGCAATACAAAAAAAAGGAGCATTCATACAAATGGTCTCATATTAATATAGCAATGTAAATACAGGCATGTACATACGGCACATAAATTTGTATATTTGTTCTGATTTAGTATATATTTATATTGATATGCACCAATCCACCAAAGCAGACCCAAATTCTCAAAATAAACAAAATTATTATTTTTTTTTAAAGCTCTAAATCTCCTGATACACATTGAACAACTCAAAAAGTTTAGAACAGTAACCTTTTCTCTGAGGGTCAAGAGTTCATAGTGCGGAGGCTCAAACGATGAGTGGTAGTCCCCTCGCTGGAACAAGTTATTCTTGCGTACCAACACCTAAAATGTGAAAAACACAATCGGTATTTGAGCATGAGGAGAACCTTTCGAAAGATAAGACAGTCTTGATTTGAAGATGAGCTCATGTGATCACCTTCTTGCGCGGCTGCTTGATCTGCACCAAGATGGAGATGACAAGGAGCAGCATGACAACGACCGTGGACACGCAGATCACCGTGCCGTGAGTTCTCGTCATGTGCTGGAAGATTCCTTTCTGTTTCTTCTCTGTGCGACAAAAAACACGGGATGCTCCTTCACGCTCAACGGACCTTTCATTAAGTATATCAGCACAATGGCATAACATATACTGGATTGAAAGTACAGTTGTGGGAAAAAATATCTGCCCTCTTCACAAATTTAGAGGCTATTATCCACACAATGAAGCCGTGGTTAACCCATAAAAATGCTCCTAAGACCACAGCGATGGCTCATCTCGGAAGAACATGTAACAAACTGCAGGACTTCCTTGTCTTAGTGAAGGTCAGTGTTCATGACTCATCAATGAGCAAGAGACTGGGTGAGAAATTACTGTAGCCAAAATTTTAAAAAAAGTGGTGGTGGGGGCGGGGGACACTCACTGGTTAAGAAAAGAACAAAATACTAATTTCACAATACTGAAAAAAACAAAATTGAAAAAAACTGTCTCATTAGTAAAATCCAAAACTGACAAAAATATAATTACTCAAAAATATGAAGCAACAATAATCAGTTTGAAAAAATAGAAGACAACAGAAACTACATTATTGGCCTTTTGATAACAGGTATGCTGCTGTTTGGTGTTTGCAGCTTTCTGTTCTATCGCAAAATTCAACCGACGGGAGCGGATTTATTGGAAGTGAAGAAGCTGCCGGTCATTCTGGATGGTTTGGCGCGAATGTCCAACACTCAGACTCAAGCGGGGACTGAGCTCAACCGCAATATTGATGCGGTTTTGGAGCGACTCCGCGCGATCGACAACAACATGGAGAAGTTGGAATCCGCGCTGCGGAAAGAGTTTTCGGATTCGGCTGATCGGCGCCAGTGAAGAGATACAGACCACGGACTCAAGGCTGTCTGAAATTGTTGGCGGCCGTCCCTCCAAAACAAACAACGCTATCTGGCCCTTTCCCCTGGATGGAAGTACGCATGGAATCTAGGGCCCCCACCATCACCCCCCTCCTTCTCGGCCATGGACTGATAAGCCGGGACTGTCTTCATGATGAGCAGACCTCGACGAAGCAGCTATGACCTGTACACGCATACACATACACAACTGGACAACCACACGCGCATACACATCCTTGTTATCACCGTCTTCATCGCTCCGATTCTTTTTTCCCCCGTGACGTGGTTCGACATGCAGAGCGCTTGTGTGTCCGTGCAGCTGGCCATTTCGGCCGCGTCGCGGTCACCCCCCCCCCCCCCCCTTCCCATTCATCCTCCCCCTTATTACATGTTATGTCTTGTGACCTGTTGTAACTGTCATATGCTTATTTATGTGCTAGGGTCTTTTTTATCCTGGATTTAAATTATCCTCAGAAGAGGATAGTTCGAGCGTGTTTTTTTTTTTTTCCCTCTCCCTACCCAGCGTTTTCCTTTCTGAATTCTGATTGTAATTTCCCCATTGCGGGACAAATAAAGGATATCTTAATTAAAAAGACGATGACCAAATATGAGTTCATGACAGCCAATTGACTTCCTGTATGCATGAATAAGACAGAGCATAATATGCATCCATCCATTATCTGAACCACTTATCCTCACAAGAGTTGGGGGCATGCTGGAGTCTATCCCAGCTGACTTCGGGCAGTCGTTGGGGGGACATCCTGAACTGGTTGCCAACCAATTGCAAGGCACACATCGATGATAAAACATTCTTACTCACAATCACACAGAGAGAATGTTCAATTAACATGCCTTGCATGTTTTTGGAATGTGGGAGGAAACCGGAGTACTGTACCATGAGAAAACCCACGTCGCCATGGGGACAACATGCAAACTCCACACAGGAAGGCTGGGGCCGGGATCGAACCCACGACCTCTGCACTGTGAACCAATCGACCCCCGTGTCACTCCAGAGTGTAACGGATGCTAGAATTACTGAGGGGATATTTTATCAAGGCGGAACAGTGGTCAGCACGTCGACCTCAAAGTGCAGAAGTGCAGGGTTTGATTACGGCTACGGCATTCCTGGTTGGAGTTTGCATGTTCTCTCCGGGCCTGCGTGGGTTTTCTCCGGGTCCTCTGGTTTCCTCCTACATTCCAAAAGCATGCATGGCAGGTTAAGAGAATACTTAAAGTTTTCCCTAGGTGTGAGTGTGAGCATGGATGGTTCATCTATGTGTGCTCTGCGAATGGCTGGCGACCAGTTCAGCATGCCCCGTGACCCTTGTAAAGATGAAGCGGATTAGAAAATAGATGGATGGATGGATAATTTATCAACAACAAAAAAAATCCAAAATATAACCTTTGCAGTTGCTTTCATCCCAGGGAAAGACGCAGTTTTGTATTCCGTTGCACACCAGAGAAGTGTTGATGCACATGTTACTGTGACAGAAGAAGGTGCTGCCTACACACGGAGCTGCCAACACACATGGAGTGCATTGTTAAAGGAGAACGAACAAAAGACAAAGCTCTCCATTTACCGGTTGATCTATGTTCCAACCCTCACCAATGGTCACGAGCTATGGGTCGTGACCGAAAGAACGAGATCCCGGATACAAGCGGCCGAAATTAGTTTTCTCCGCAGGGTGTCGGCCATCCGAGATATATATATATACATATACATATATATATATATATATATACATATATATGTATGCATGCATGCAATAATATGTTGTATGTGCCAGATCAAGTCAAACACTGTGTTGTTGTTAAAGTGCTAGTTGTGGAATTAGAATTAACTGAATAAGTGGTCATTCGTCCTCTACCTCAGGGGAGCACCGTGTCGGGAAATTTCAACCTCCTGCTGCTCTCACGCTTGTATTGCGAAAATCATGTGACCCAACTCAGAAAACGGTTCGCAGACGGTATGCTGTGATAACTGCCATAACTAAGGGTTGAGGACATGATGAGTTGAACACAGACTTCCTCACATTTAGCATGTCATGAATGAAAGTTGTCAGCTCACGATCAGCGAAAGACGTGAACAACATCCGAAAGCGACTGAGTCGGCTGCTCTCGTCCGCCCACATCCTCACCACGCCCACGCCGGTGTCCAGCATGATGTCGTTGGCCACGGTGCTGCAAAATTTGGCCTGCAAACAACAGAGTGACAGAACTTTTTCTTCCAAAGAGGCCCTCGCCATCTTTTATCGCTCTTTTCAGAATGTTTGAAACAATAGTTGTCAGATGCGTTATTTGTAGCAGAACACAATTGACTTCCTGTACTTTAAGCTGTATTTTGTCTCTATGGATATGGTGGATAAATCGAGTGAATGTTGTAAATTGTTGAACAGAGAAGATCCCAAAGAAAGCAAAACCTCCCTCATTGTGTTCGTGGAAAATATTTTCTCACAGCAATGCATAAAATGTTAGCTTGCTTTGTCTGTTGTGTTGTCATTTGAGCAAAGCGTAATTACTGCTCTCCGAGCTAACATCATCTTTATGGCATGCATTTGGCTATCCGTGGAGTTTTCACCGTGTCTGTATTTAAATCTAATTACCTGTTGGAATGTTAATGACGGCAATCATTCTGCCTCACGTTCCAAGAAATGTACCTTGCACGTGTTATGGCCCACTGCACGTGGGATATTGGTGAAAAAATTACAGTCAGCAGCGTTCACCTGCACACCGGGTGATAAACTGTAATGGGAATTTGACATCTAAATCCTCATTTTTTTTAAATACTTGTAGGCTTGGATTCGCTGGACAGGACAAAACCCTCGCACACATACACAAGATGACTGGAACGGAAAAGCTTTGACACCTGGTGATCTCTTTGGAAACAACTAGATTCAGAAACCCCATACTATGCACAGCGGTCAATTCGGATTCCGCTTGATGCACGACAGGTACACAATCTTCTTTTTGAGTGACACTGCTAAGGCTAAAAATCATCATTCAGGCCATTTCAATTTTTTTCAATCACTCTGCCTTAGTTGAGTAACATGTCAGGTTTTGTTTACTAGTGGTGCAATCTGGATATTTGCCATATTTGATCTGATATTTGTCTGGATACTATAGTTCCAACAAAGTCTGTGAATAACCTTGAGGTCTTCGATGGCGTTGCTTCCATCATACACAGCCACAAAGTTCTTCTTGCACTCATTGGAATTCTCCATCTGGTACTCCAAGAATCTCAGGTAAATCTACAACACGTAATGACAACGTAGAGGAACTCAGGTTTTTAATTCATCATCGTCCACTTTAACAACTGTGAAAAAATATATAATTATTTGGACCAAAGTCTTAATGTATTTCGAATTGCCTGCTCTTATTGTGCTGGACCAAAATCTTAATGTATTTCGAATTGCCTGCTCTCAGTGCGCCCACAAGTGCACAATAAGTGACTCAATCACGTCTTCTGTCTCTGACTGTTTGTATTTGCTTGGGCACAAATTGAAAATTAAATTACAGGCACAAGATGTGGCCAGAGAGGTATTTTTTTTCCACAGCACATTTACGACAGTCAAGCCATATTGTCAGTTTTAGCATGTATCATGCAAAAGTGTTACGTTCTGAACTGCAAAAAACCTCTTTAATTTGTGAATAGCAAATCATTGCCAGAGATGGGTTGCACCTTGTTGTGAGTCGGGGCGCGTATGGTCCAAATGCAGTCGACTGCCTGGTCGGGCTTGACCTTGTACTCCTCCTCCACTTGGCTGGATCGGATCAGGCCGTCAGCCCCGGACAACTCAAACTGACAATCTTGAGGAAGAGAAGGAAAGGAGGTAGACCACTGAGTCTCAGCATTGTTTTCATTGAAGGATTAGTCATTTATAAACTACCTGGGATGGGGTTGAGGAGCCCCCCCACATGTAGATAGAACTCCGGGTCTTTGGATGGAACAAAAGAGAGTACATTTGAGTTTCTCGCAATTATTTCAAACTCTCAAATTAGCAGCATTATTTGTGGGGAGAGTAGGCAGCAAAATGTAGAGAACCTAGAGAGGTGGAAGTATGCCCTGAAGAAGTGAGACAAAGTACAATGGAGGCTCAGAGAATGGTCAGGTTACAAGAAGAGGTTGAGAAAGTGCAGTTCAACAACTTGGGATCAACTGTTTCGAAGCAACGAGGAGAGCTGAAGACATTACAGATATTTACTGAAAGTGATGAGGAAAGTGTAGAGAATTTTAGGGCACGGGAGGGAAACCAGACATTTTGTAAGCTTCGAAGATGGTAACAATGACCAGAACACAAGAGACAGTGCTGAAGGTGGCAGAGTTGAAGATGCTGACTGTAACTCGATATAACAGCTTAAGCTTCCTGATGTTAATTTTGATTTGAAAGGGTGCTATTATTTTAAACGGGAAAAACTAGTTGTGAGTGGCTAGGAACGTGTTGGAAAAGTTCTTAGTTGGTGATCAGAACAGGTGCGACGCTGTGGAAGAAGCCCTCCAATGGCACCTGTTGGTCACAAACAGAACAATCATGACAGTCTAAAAGCAATATTTAATTCACAAACAGAACAATCATGACAGTCTAAAAGCAATATTTAATTCACAAACAACACGGACGTCAAATACTTTTGTGTACAACAGATTGACAGTCTTAACTAGGAGACATATTCTCCCATTTGCGCTTAAGTTGGTTTCTTATACGCCTTTTTTGAGCACTTTCGGAGCGCCATGATTCTCCCGTCCTGACTCAGGACACACCCACCACGTGTAACCTGGGAAAATTGGTGCGCAAACGGCAAAGAGACACGATTCAATGAAGTCTAAGTGTAGTCCTAATTTCCAGCTCAAGTCTAGCACAAAGTCTAACTGCATTGTGTGATTGGGGTTTTCTTTCTTTTGGTGTTTTCCAAGACGGACGCCGGTCGAACGTAACGTTTTGTGCCGTTGTGGGAGAGAACGTAGTCAAATTATTTGCCGGTCTATCCAACAGAAGCGGCTCTCCTCATTCTCTTTAAAATCAGCGCAGAGCAAGGCGCTGCGGTCTACATGCCATGTAAATGCAGGAGATTGGTGCAAAGTACTGTATATTTCATAGGAACTGCAATAACGAGGATGCACAGGCTCAGGAATGAGCTCATCGGTGGGACAGCATGAACAGGAAGCTTTGAAGCCTTAGCGGAAGCAGCCACATTGAAATGGTTTGGACTTGTACACAGGAGAGACACTGGTATTCTTGGTAGAAGGATGCTAGAATCAGAGTTGACACACGTAACTGGGGTTAGATGAGAAAATGCAAGGAGAGCAACAAGTCAAAATAACCAACTAGATCAGGTGTCAAACTCAAGGCCCGGGGGCCAGATCCGGCCCACCACATCATTTTATGTTGCCCACCAAACCAAGCCATGTGTGTCAACGTCCATGATCCTTGCTCAAATCTGTACCAAAATATCAAATTGTCACACATAAATAAATAATCTTGAGATTTTGCAATAATTTTGCGACCCAGTTTGCGCTCACTTGAACGATAATTGAACAAACTATTACCGTTGACTGCTCTCAAAACTAATAATGCATCAATTTGTTGTGTACAAGTAATAACACGATGAGATGATGAAACATTTATTTGGTATCACTGTCATAACGGCCCTTCGAGGGAAGACGTAACTCCAAAGTGGCCCACGACAGAAATGAGTTTGACATCCCTGATGACTAGATGAGAACTTTTAAGGAGAAATTGCATGTGAATTGATGCTGAAATGAAATGCTGTTGAATGAACTGAATTGTTGAAAAACAGAGCAGATTTTTTTTAATGTTAAAGGATGTGAATTTGTTTAGAAATGCGCTAAGAGAAAAATCTGGCAGAAAACCTTTTTTTTTAAATATAAGTATATATCAAGCGCCAAAATGATTAAATCAAGTGATCACCTGCCGTGAAGCTGTAGCGGACGTGGAAACCGATCCCCTCCAGTTCTTCATCGCTATAAAAGCGGATCCACATGAAGCGTCCACTGGAGAGGACCAGCCCAGGGCAGGTGGCGCCGCAGAAGCGGTCGATGAGCGGTGAGAAACTGAAGGGGCCATCGCGCACCTCGATGTGGTCGAAGCGACACTCGAAGGACGCCTCGATGTAGAAGGACTTGTTGAACTGCAGCTCGATCCTCTGCCGAGGGAATGCTGCGGGGGAGAGGTTACACAGGTCATTATGGCACCAAACTTATTTCCCTTCAAACCAGGTATGCTCATCAGCAAGCTCTGAAGAAGCCTAATAACAATGCTGATCATAATAATGAGGTGTGTTGGAGTGACAACAAGCAGGACAGCAGCCCTTGAAGACTGGGTTGGGACTGCACTGCTTTGAACCAACTTCACTGACAGAGTAGAAGATAAAAGTTAAGAGAAAGAAAGTAAACAATAAGTCGAAGTAGTTGCACAAATGTGCATTCCCTGTTTTAACTAGGGGTGCGGATGTGTTCAGAATGAATCAACCCTGCTCCAGTGTATGTAAAATAGACGTCAGCACACAACTGCCACCATTGTTTCTGATAAACAGCACATAAAGTTCCACTGTTCTAGTGGCCTTTTCCTGACATTAGTGTAGTCACATTTTATTGCCTAGTGTTTTAATTCAGGCCACACAGTGATCGACTCGTTAGCACGTCCGCCTCACCGTGCATAAGTGCAGGGTTTGATTCTGACTCCAGCCTTCCTGTTTGGAGTTAACATGTTCTCCCTGTGCCTGTGTGGGTTTTCTCTGGGTACTCTGGTTTCCTCCCACACTCCAAAAACGTTCATGGCAGGTTAATGGAACACTCTAAATTGTAGATGTGAGTGCGAGCGTGAATGGTTGTTTGTCTCTGTGTTCTCTGTGATTGGCTCGCAACCAGATCAGGGCGTCCCCCGCCTACTGCCCAAAGACAGCTGGAATAGGCTCCAGCACCCTCATGAGGATAAACAGATGAGAACATGGATGGATGTTTCAATTCAACTAATCGTAGGTTTGTTTGTTTTATGGGGTGAAGCGAGCTCACTTTTTTTTAAGTGAAAAAAATCACCAATTCATGTTTTATGCGCTCCTTCAGAGCCACAAGATGGCGCCAAAGCCATATCTAAATAGGATAGTCGTAGTCCATTTCATCCAAGGAAGGACTAATATTTTGGGGTGGACCAACTGTAAATTTAGCCTGAGTTGTTACAGACTGTCTTTGCCACATTTGTTTGTACACATGCACTTTTGGTGCATTTTTTTGACTCTTGTAATGTATGTACCTTCTAACACATACAAGCACTCCTTGTTGGGAGGGTAGGTGTTGGGGTAGTTTGGGGAGCTGAAGCTGCCGCCGTCTGTGTGTCGTATCCAGTTTCCACAGTGGCGAGAACGTGGTGGCCTCTGAGAGGGTTTGAGCCCTTTGGATGCGTCACCATCATCTGCACAGTAACACAGAGCACAAGATGCAACTGAGGTTCTAATGCAGGGACGAACAACTCGTTGCCCGTGGGCGACATGTACAAAAGGCGGGGTGAAATACAAAACATAAAGAAACAGAATAAAATGCGAATCTGAGTGTGCCGGACTGCGAGTATACAGGTGTGGATCATAGTTTTAAGTTGTAATATCACCATTCACCAGGAGATGGCAGACATGGCTTAGTTGCACTTACACTTTTCTGTATTACAAAGTGCGTAGGCCTAATATTTTTGGTCGGATTTGGAATGATATGCAAGACAGATATATCCCACTGGGTTTCCATACGGTGACAACGATGATCTGGAAGCCAAATGTCTTCAGTATACAACACAAACAAAGGAATTGACCCTGCCATTCCAATAGTTTTGATGAAACTATCTACTGAAGTATAAAAGTCAAAAATAATATTTTCATTGTCAATTATATACAATACTCACTATGATAACTTTATACAATGAAAAAATATACTTTTATCTAAACAAATACATGTAGATAAGAGGGGTTTTTTTCAGTTGTTATCCTTAGCTAATGAACACAGAGTTAATCGAAGGAATCGACTCGTCTACATTACTATTGGCTGCGATATTTAGCAAATTTGGGGTCTTGAAGTAAAACCCGGATCCAAAGGCAATTCTTTACAAGCCACAAGAGCCGCTTTGCTGACATTTCCACTATTTTGCATGTTATCCAGGGGTCTACAGCATATCCCTGGAAGCAACAATACATATAAAAAGACAAATGATGGGATGTGAATAATAATGCACATCTCTTTTCAACAATGTAAGAAGATTGCAATCTTACCTGCAGTCTTCTGAGCCAGAGCAAATCCCTCCTCAATGAAAAGGAGAAGCATCCAGACTGTAAAGGAAGGCCACAGGGAGCGTGTGAGGACAAGCTGGGAATAAAGGAAAGCCAGACAGCACTTAACTGGATTTGTGTGTCTCTCCTTGTTGTCTTTGGCTCTGGATGTATATGACAGGACGGAAACCAGAGGGAAGGAATAAACACACAATACTTGTGCCATCTGCTTGCTCAAGTCTCACTCGGCTTTCTTTTTTTGCTCCTTATTATCCAACCATCCATTTTCTGTAGCTCTCGTCCTCATTCGGGTCATCGGAAAAGTGGGATCGATCCCTGCTGACTTTGGGCCTGAACTTCTCGCCAGTCATTCACAGTGGCACATACAGCATACACAAACAACCATTCAGCTCTGGACAATTTAGAGTCTTCAGTGAACCTAACGTGTGTGTGTGTGTGTGTGTATATATATATATATATATATATATATATATATATTTTTTTTTTTTTTTACGTCATTGTTGTACTCTACTCGTTGTGTGGCAAGTCGTCAATCTTTGTTGTTGTACTCATTTGAAGGCCAATTATCAAACTTGTGCTGATTTTATTGCAAGTCATCAAACTCCGTTGTACTGTACTGGTTCATGGAGGGTTGTCAAACTTCCTTCACAGTTGTAGTTTACTCATTGTACGGATAATTTTCAAGCTTACGGTAGCTGTTGTGTTGTACTTGTTTTAAGTCATTTAATGAAACTGTGTTGTTTTACTCAGTCGTCGGAAGATCTCTCAAGTTGCAATGTTGTATGCCTACTGAGATGAGCCTCATGTGCAAAGGCAGCAAAAAATATCAAAAGAGCCCAGCAATCACACGTTGTTCCACATTTGCCAAACCCCACAAAAATCTGACCCAAACCCACTGGAAAAAAAATGGTATGTTGATTTTACTCAATTTTATTTTGTCGAGAACTTGCACAATCATCTGGCTTTTGATGTGTTTTTCAGTATAGGTGGGGTTTACCTGAAAAATGTGTCTGGATCCTGATGATTTTATTTCATGCAACCACTCAACAAAAAAAAAGATCGAGAAAAATCAACATACCAATGTTTTTAGTGTAGAGCAGGATGCCCGGCGGTGCTGAAATGTGCTGCGGCTTGCTGCCACCGTGCTATATGATGCTGACCCACTGCACAGACACAGTGCATCGCAACTTTTCAAGAACATCTCAATGATGTGTCCGACGGCATTGAAATTCAAAGCCAGCACTCTGAATCATGCCTCTGGAAAACCAAAAACATATTTTGTGACACTATTAGGTGCACTTTTGTGATCCAGTAAGAGTCAATACGACAAATGCATCAAGTAAGTTTCTCATATGATTTTAGTTTGGCTGTAGTTTGCAGTGTTATGGAAATGGCCAGTTTACCACTGAATGTTGTTTCAAACATTTTGGGTACCTTACCCGCCTCAGAGAGGGCAACGTGGCCGAACAAGAGTGAACTGTAGTACATTGTGTGCAATTCTGGAACTTGTTTTCATGAGTGGTCAAGAATGGGAAAGTAGTTTTGTTGCGATTTGAAATTTGAATCACAGTTGAATAGCATTTCCACATCACAGTCTAACAGCTAATCAAATGTGAAGTCAAATCAAATGAGCCTTCGGAACAAAATGTATTATGGTTCTGAGCACGTGCCAGATTGTTTTTGGTTCAAGTTGCATTTCTCCTAATTGATTTTCTTTTTGTTTTGTTTAAACTTGTAGTAGTCTCATAATTGTATTCAGAGCTGTATACTGCACAACCAACCACACCAACATGAAATTAACATCTTTACTTTTTTAACATGTGACCAAAAAGGCGCCCAAAAAGAACATTTTCAATTCATCTTTTTTTGTCTGTACAAAAAAAAAAGGCAAGTGCTGTTACACATTGTTGCTGAGCTCAAGACCAACAACACCTTGATATAAAGATCAAAGGTGCTACTCACTTAACTAGCAACTGCTCAATTCCGATTGAACCAAAAAGGAAAATACAAGTAATGAATGTCTTACTCACCTACATTCATCTTCTCAGCTGGGAGTGTTGATGGCTTTTATACGAAAACCCGAGCGACAATCCACATGTCTACGCCAATGTCATGGATACGTGACAGATGAAGATGAAGACTCGTTTTCCCCCTTATATTCCCCGACGCCAGCAGATGTGCACCCTACCGGAGGGAGGAAACTGATACTCGCACATCACACGAGTCAAGATATTGAATCAGTACACGAGTGATGTGATGAAGAGCGATGACAAGAAGGAGGAGGAGGAGGAGAGAAGAAGGAGGAGGATGCTACAAGAGGGGTTTAAACCAAGAGAGAGAGATCACGCAAGTACAGCCAGACCAATACTGTATTTAGGCATTACACTGCATGGTTGTCCTCCATTTATAAGACCTTTTGATCATGTCTGTCAACAAGAGGCACCCGGGGTAATTCCTGGTGGTAGAGAGTGAGTCCAGTTTTGTGAACATTGTGAAAACGTCTGTTGAACCTCACATTGAGATATCCCAAAATTGTGTTTCAAACCAATTCAATATAAGGTGGGTGACATTTGAGACAAGACAACAAAGTCTGTGGGACTTGTAGAGGGTTTCTATGAACACCAGCTGTGACACTGCAACTGCCACCGTGAGTGATCCATTCTTGACATTAGTGAAAACCAGATAAAGTTCAAAAGAAAAGTAAGCCAAGAGGCATTAAGGACAAATGCCATCACCACGGCAACCCTGTGGGGTCTTGCCTGCTGGGTGTGATGTAATCAGGTGCCTAGAAAGCAGACGTTGATGAACTAAGGGATTAAAAGTGAGACAAAATCCTCCTTCCTCCTGCTGCGGTCTCTCTTCCTGTGTGGCTGCCGGAAATGTGGTGCGGTTGTTTGAAACCCCCTGTGTGAGCCAACGCAACAGCGGGTAAGTGTGAGGAATACCAATGCAGTACTGTTGTGATTCAGTAGCACTAGCCCATGTATCTTCAATTACATTTGATTTCTTGAACTAATCTAAATTCATTCTTGCAGGCCTAGAGCTCTAGACCTGAATGACATGAGCATTTTTTTCATTCTCTGATTGCTTGGTCATCAGCAAAATTTGTTGCAGTCAATTTTCACCAGCAAAACATGGGTGCAACAATATACAACCATCCGTCCATCCATCCATTTTCTGAACCGCTTTATCCTCACAAGGGTCACGGGGTATGCTGGAGCCCATCCCAGCTGTCTTCGGACAGTAGACAGGGGACACCCTGAAGTGGTTGCTCGCCAGTCGCACGGCACACAGAGATGAACAACCATCCGCGCTCACACTCACACCTAGGGATAATTTTGAGTGTTCAATCAGCCTGCCGTGCATGTTTTGGGAATGTGGGAGGAAACCGGAGTACCCACGGAAAACCCACGCAGGCACGGGGAGAACATGCAAACTCCACACAGGAAGGCCGGAACTGGAATCGAACCCGGTACCTCTACACTGTGAGGTCGATGCGCTAACCACTTGTAACAATGTACACATGCTTTAATATATTCAAAAATCGGCATCTCACAATCGATGGTTCGATGAGAAAGTGCACTTCTTGCTCGCCCTATCGTGGGCTGCTGCAAAGTGAGGTCTTCCCGGACAAGGGAAGACGAGAACCAAGTTGCAGGTACGTGATGGCCCGCAGGTTCGTTAACATGAAATGTATCCTTTCTCAATTCTTATTGCATCAAGCTATTCTTATAATGCAATGTGAACTCACTTGATGGAGTAGCTTTTGCGACTGGCTACGATGAGGTGACGAAATAGGATGGATAAAATGTTTGAGGTTGATCAATAGGATGGTGTCGAATCTGGCTGGGAGCTGTCAGACTTGTGGCCAGATAAAATTAGGCACTTTTCTAGGGTACACGTTAAATGGGCCGCTGGTGATGGAAAGTCACAAAGTTCCGATACTAATACAGTATATCTTTGCGGAATCTGTATTTAACATGAGTATGTCATTTTTGTGCAACTTTTTACTTTTATTTTCTCCATTTGAAAACTATACTTTCTAACTCCTTAATTTGTCAAACTAGGTTTCTTACTTTTTTTTCAAACTCCAGAGATGACAACACTACATAAATTCGATGTCAATGCCATAGAGTCTGTCAACCGTGGTTGAGATATGGATTGAGGAGGTTGTTAATGTAAGCGTCAAGGTCAAACTTTTTCAACTCTGCCTGAGCACAGTGACGTCAACTGGCCATGACCGAATTCGACAGTCCGCTTTGCTGCTGTGCTGCAACACAACGGACTGTCCAATCGGCTTGTGAGGGAAAAGTCATTCGGACGCCACCAACATCAGCCGCTTTGCTCTCTTGCTCCTGAAGACGTTCTTCCACACACCCAATACATTTTTGCACTTTGACTTGCTTTTATTATTCTGATTACATTTAATGTCTGATTGCGACACAGCTGCAGGTGTTTTGTAAAGGAGTATCAAGGAGGGGAGAGGAAAAAGCAGAATTATGTCAAAATGTTACAGAACAATATCGTTATATTATGAAAGAAAAAAATCACAGAGAAAAGTTTTACGTTTGAAAAAAATAACCTGATTTTACAATGTAGTTATAATATGAGAAGAAAGTTGTACTCGAAAAAGCTATAATATTTGAGACAAAAGTTATAGTTCAAATTTAAAATTAAAATTGGATTGGGATAAAAATAGTCATAATGAGAAAGGCTGTGCTTTGTAAGACAACAGAAGTTGCTGTTTTAAAAGCAGAAAGTCATAATGTGAAGAGGAAACAAAGTTGTCGTGTTGTAAGAATGAAGGCAAAAAGTTAGGAAAATAAAAGAAATGTTTGTTGTTTACTTTATCCGTGTAAATTTCATTTTTCATATTTGGACTTTATTCTTGCAACAAAAAAACACCCTCATAAAACTCTCTGTTTATTTATTCATGATTTGTATTGGTGTTTACTTTTGAGTGTGCCCACAATTGTGCTTTGCTGTCAAATATTCCTTCACTAGATGTTTATTTCCATTTTTATTTCTTAATAAAACCCATCAGTGTTCACATAAGAGTCAGCTGGACCCGTCCTGGGACTCTCCAAGGGTAAACACAAACAATCTTGCATAGATTTCGACATGGAACGCTGCCAAACTGCATTCTTAATCTCTCTGACCGCAATACAGTAACCACTGATCACAAACAAATCATTTTAGCTTTACAGGCTGTTTTTTTTTTCAATCCAACAGGAAACATCTACTTTGCAATCACTTGTGTTTCTTGTGGACAAGACAAGGTCAATGTCACTACCATTTACATGCGCATAAAAATTTCGAAGCCAAGTGGATCACTTCTTTTCTTTCATCAGACTTTCATTTGGTGGTTTTCACTGTTGTGTTTCGCAAATCATCAAATCTCTCGCCCTTAAGGACTTCAATCACCAACAGAGACACCCTGTTTAATTTAAAGCACGCCAAACTTCCTAAATCTGTGAGCCGGGCGCCATATGGCCAATCACCAGCATTTGTGGGCCAGATGCCAATGGCGGAGAACCGTAATCAAAACTGGAGTTAAGCCCCAGAAGACGAGCGGAAAGATTAGTGTGCTTGCCCCCAGTTAGGAGGAAGCTGCCGGAAAGTGACTCTTTTGTTTGACCTTTTCACCTGTAGGTTCAGTTCAACTCAGGTCATTCGACAATGCCTTCAAACATATAGCTCTGTGACCAACCTTTTATCTACATTTTCTTTTATAGCAATTCTGTTTTCTCCACCAAAACACCAGGAACCCATTCCAGCATTTCTCCCAAAAAATTCTTGTCATTTCTAATGAACAAAAATAGTACTGTATTGTATGAAAACATAATAAAATAGAATGTAATGTGATGAAAATAAATAAATTCTTCTTTTAAATTGAAATTACTGCACACTGTTTTCTTTGCTGATCATGTTATCCAATGCTAATCTGCTAACACTGCAGCTCTGCTTAACCTTTGACTCTGACATCCTTTTTTTCCCCCATGTCATACTGCTCCTTCAAAATAACAAATTTTATCGCAGCCTCGCTGCCAAAACATTTCTGTGCCTGGGCGGATTATGTTAATTAGCCCCACTGTTACATCACAAGTCATACAATTCATAACAGCTTGTTTAAAGACAGATTCGGGGAAATAGGCAGCTCACAAAAGACTTACTTGGTTGTGTAATTGAAGACTTCAGGTGGGCGGGTTTTCCAGAGACCCAACTATTTGTTTACAACCTTTCGTCCTTTTAACAATGAAGTCAAATTTCCAGAAAGCAAAAACTCAGGCTGCACCACTAGCCCGCCACGCAGTGAGCAATGCAGCTGATCACGGACTAAAATGGACCGTTTTGAAAAAATTACAGTTGACAAATCTTGCCGCACACCATGTGATTGAGCATAGGACATTGATCTTCTTGCTGCAACAAGAAAAACTGCAACCTTGAATCGTGTTTTGAGGCTCAACATACAATACACTGGACCGTATAACATTTATTAAGCCACAAAAACACGATTGGAAAAGAAACAATGATAAAGGAGAGAGTGTGGATATTTGGAGGATATTGACAATGATTGATTGCCCCACTCACTGGCGGCTCCTGGAAATTTCGAAGCCACAGACACCCCGCTTTACTTTCAAAACACAGGTACAATCGCAATTATAACTATAGTATTACTGGAAAACATATTTTTTCCAAGAAACACTTTTTTCCTTAACATGTGCCCTGTATGTGTTCCAGCATCAACATATACTTTTTGTGTTTAAAAAAAAAACTGCAATGATCAGTTTGACAGCAAGGATCATGATGTCATGTCACTAGATTTAGACGACCTTTTTCCCCATCATGTTTGGCCCACAAATTTTGGGCTGGGGAGCAACAACAAGCTTTTTCCTTGTGCGAAAATGAAATCTTCTTAGTCCAGCCTGATCTGCGCATGTGGCATCAAGCCTGGAGAAGGATGAACAGACTTACAACATTTTGCTTCGTGCTTCTTTCAAATTTTCATTTTTGTATTTCATTTAAACTAATTGTTTGGATGAGGACAGTATGCTGGTGTTTATTCCAAGTAGAAATATGTCGAAAATGTCATCCGTTTACTGGTGTTTGGTGGCATAAAAAATCAGTGGTGGGAATATTTAGGTCAGCGGTGGCGTGCCTTGACAGATGTCCAGTTACAAAATAAATAATTCAATATTTCAGCTCTGGCATGAAGCGTTTTAAATGAAAAGGACCTAGTGGGTCACTCCTTTTTTTCCTTCTTCACTCTTTAATTTAGTCCAATATGCAAAGCTGCTCTTTGCAATCAAGGCCTAAGCACTTATCGCAAGAGGCTTTAGCGGCGTAATTAAAAGGCCTGACAGACTGACTGAGAGCTTTGGAGCAAAAAGTCACAGTTGGATACAGATTTGTGTCATGAAGGGAGACAAAATTTTACATAGGCTGTTTATGAATCCCTGTCAGCATAAAGTGCTTTGAAACATTCCCATTTCAACCCCTCCCGCCCAAAAAAGCCAGTATTTTCTATTTCACTTTATATTTATTGTGTTAAATAGGTGTTGTATTGTCACAAGCGCTTATTGGTCAAGCTCCCACACTTATTAATATGTACAGCTATAGTGTGACTTTTACACTTTAACGGGGATATAATGACTACCCTAATATGGCGACCGCTCATACATGGAAATGACGTTTACGGGCACTTCCGTGTACACATGCGTCATTTCCTTTGTCGCGATGCGTTTTTTCCCCCTCCCACCTAAACCGTTGAGCATGTAAACATAAGAAAACGAAGCCCTAAAAGAGCAAATGCTTCCGCAAAAATAACTAAAGCGGACGACGACAACAAGATGTGTGAGCAACGCCGCGCTTTGCCGTTGTGGATGTCTAAAAAGGAGGACGAGGGGAGGAAAAAGCAGCCCCTGAATACCACAAGGAAAAAGAAAGCCACGCGGTAGCTCACGTCAGCGAGCCAAAATTGAGCATGCATCAAAGTCTTGTCAGTTTTTTTCTTTCATTCTTTATGTTCGTCATTTTCTAGGGCTGTTGTTTACTGCATGAACGAGAAAGAGTTGCTAGAAGCGGCAGGGGCATATCTTGGCCACCAGCATGTATCCGCCTTATCCGGCCAGCAGGTGACGCCATTTCCTCTATTTTTTTGGTCGTTGTTTGTTTGTTTAGACAAAACGTCAACACGTGGGCAAGGTTTTTTTTTATACTCAAGGGCCCACACTGAATTAAAACAAAGTGTATTTGGAGATGAGGTTTTTAAAAAAGAATTGTTCTTCTTAATAAAATTATCCAGTCTCATTTTAATTGTTGTGTTGACAGTTAATTTAATTCTAAATGATAAAACACATACACTCCTGCACAGGAGAAACGGCGAATGGAACGGAATGAATGTTTGATCATCAGATTATTTAAAAAGGAAAATGAATAAAGAAAAGGAATACTTTTATTATTGTGAATAATTTGATTTCCCAATGTACTCAATCAGATGAATGAATAAAAGAAAAAAATGTGTTGTGATTTTGTTTAATTCTAATCATTTCATTGATAAATACGATAATGAATAAACTAAACTGAGTGAAAAAATGTTGTCATAGTTTTTGTGTGATTTGCTGTAATTTACCCATTGTTTGATAAAATTCAAGAATAAATACATGTCAAGGAAACATTTTTGGGGAAGCCACATTTAAACGAATCCTCTAAATTGGTTCAAAAACAATCTGAGTGTCTTTATGTCTGTACCAGCCCAATATGTATCCCACCAGGTCCAATATTTGAGCATTATTAACTGGGCAAAGGCAGAATGACAATAAATTGCAAAAGAATACCTTTCCTTCCACGACAGGTTCAATCCAAACTGGAGTATGCTGCTGGAAAAAGTTTTTCCACAATAAAAAATGCAGAGAAGCTGGAGACTCCAGAGGAGGGGGAGGCGGCGCGTGTAGAGACCTACGTCTCAGAAACAGACTTGGATGTTACTGACATGGAGACTGTGCCTTACGCTGGGAGCACCTATGAGGAGAAGGAGGACATGAGATTGCAGACAGAGAAGCAGCATTTGACTGAAAACCAAGGCGGTGATGATGCCATGCGCCTTGTACGAGAAATCTTTTTCACCTGACCGTACACATGCACACACACGTAGTCTGTTAACTTGTGGTTGCATCACTGAACACACATTGTATTTGAAGAACAATTGTTTTATATTTGGTGTGGAGTACTGAAGAACAATTGTTTTATATTTGTTGTGGAGTACTGTATTTTCTGTTTACCATTACACTTTGCCTTTTGTCCATCAGTTATAACAAACACAGGAAACATAAAACATTTGAAGGACATGAAGATGAATTAAGATTCAGAAACATTTGATGATGCATATAATTTAATTATAGAAAAGTGTATGGATCCGTTTATTTACACTATTACTGTAATACTGTTTACTTGCTATAGGATCGATACCAAAATACTCATTTTCTCACATCACTAACTATCCAGGCGCCTAGCTCCCTTTTTTTCTTTTGTGGTGAGTAAAACTCGTACAGTTCCCAGCAGATCTTTTCTTAATTATTATTATTAGTAGTAGTCGTAGTAGAAGTGGTAATAATAGCAGTACTGTATTTCGTCTCCGAAATCCAAATCATCTTTGTCAGTCGGTGAGGTCACTGCAGTAAATTAGCCAATCAGCAGCCGGCTAATCGCTGTTTACTTGTTTCTGAGTGCACTTGAATGACATGCGCGTGACGGCTTTTATCAATATTAAAACAAATATTTACAAGAAAGCTTTGAAACTTGTGTAAATAGCAGCTTTCGACGGAACTTCAACAGGTCCGCGAGAGCGCGCGCGTTAACGTGAGAAGAAGAGGCAGGCGCGCTCCCGAGACCAGACTTTGAGGACACGGGGCGCGTGCCCGCGACCAGAAAGAACGCGAGTGTCCGTGCATTCATCCGTCGTCGGCCAGCCAGCGTCTATCGAGGTGGGTTACACGCGTGGTTTATACGTCTCTAAACTCTTAATGTCATCACAACTCCATCGGAGTGGATTAGTATGAGCTTTTAATATGTGGAGTCTTTTTTTGTTTTTTTTGGTAAAGTTTGAAGAGGGGGGCGGGGCAGTGCTCAGGACTCTGTCCAAGAACTCATGCCTTTCAATTGTTGTCATTTATAGTTTTAACGGAGATGTATGATACTAAGATGTGTTACACTGTCGTTTATATTTTTCACGCAGATGTATGATAATACTATGTGTGACACTAAAGGTGTGGTTGTTGGTCATTTGGTAGTGTGGAGTATGTTAGACTCAGCTGAGAGAAACAGGTCCTGATGAGGGATGATTCTATTTTAACTGTATTGATCATTTGTATAGTATTAATCATGAAATATTGCATGCATGCAGGATACTCAAATGCAGATTAATAGGACTGAATTTCAATATTTAGCCTCTTTTACGATCAAAATCACCAAAGTCTGAACATATCTGCCATAATTATTCATTTTTGGACCAAAGGCAACATTTACATTAAACTACCAGCTGATCAACGGCTAACAAGGAAGCTGGCACATTTACTATAATGTGGTCTTTCTAATACTATTTCGAAGTTGTCGGGTCGTTTTGTAACAAACTAGCTAGCGTTGGCTCAATTTTTATGCTATCAAAATATGTTTCCCTAGCTAATGTTGTGAACTGACTAACAAAAATAAACATTTGCTCATGATAATGATCTGAAACCGACCTTACTAGAATAGGGTTTTTTTTGGTTTATTCATTTTTTTTACTGAGATTTTCTTGAAAGCCAAAAACATTCAATTAATTTTATTCATATTATTCGCCAGAAATCATTCTGGGAGCTATGTAAAGCAATTTTCTTGAATAAATCCCTGGGTGGGTAATATGTAGCTTCTCTAAATTTGCTGCCGTCGTTGTAATTACTCCCTGGCTGAGGTTTCCCCCGTATCACTGTCCAATTTTTTTTGTTTCAACATTTAAATGTTCCCAAGATCCCAATCAATCAAGAGCTCATGTACAGTTGATTTCTTCTCTACAAAAATCTACTTCATTACACAGTTTTGATACCTCCTGACTTCCACCAAAAAGTCTGAGGGAACAACTCTTAAGTTGACCAATGTGCTCTCAATTTGGCTTTGACTAAAACCTGAGCTCGAGAATAGTTTTATTTGGGAGGCCAGTAAAAAGTGCATTATAGTTTGTAAGCTTTTTCAACAACAATATACATTGATAATAGGTTTCTTTCTTTCTTTTTTTTTTGGAAGAATGTTTTAGTTCTTGGTAATGTCATTTTTTTCCACTTGATGATGGCCACCTTCACCATCTTCCGTGGGATATTGAATGCCTTGGAGATTCTTTTGCACCCTTCTCATGACTGATTAACCCTTCCATGCACCAGTAATGATAGCCTGTAACCTGATAATTTGATAATCTGTCCACTGTAGAAACAGGTTAAATTGAACGAGATTCCTCTGATGCTGAGGAAGCTCTGCAGGCGCGGCTTGTGCTGTGAGATCTGACTACAAAGATGACAGGGAAACCCTATGGTCTGAACGTAATTTGGCATGAATTGGAAGCACTTAAAAAGGTGGCGAGTGCATGATGTTTTAAAATGACTGATGTGATTGGTCCATTCAAGTTCAGGTTCAAGTCAACTTTATTGTCAAATTTATTTTTTTCCTCTCAACCACAGGAGAGAGAGGAGCCGCTGCGGGTGCCCGCGCCTACATCAAATGAACAGTTAACATAAAATAAAAAAATACAACACAACACATAAGACACAGACAGTTGTGCAATATTAACCACTTTTTCTGCACACACTTTGTTGTTTGAAACAGTTATAGATTCACATTAATGGTGGAAAAAGTTTTGAAATGATTTATCGCTATTTTTTAATTCATTAATTTTTTTAACGAGAACCTGGCATTGAACAGGTGTGTAGACATTATATCCACTATATGTGCAGGGAATAGGGAATATGTGCCTGTTCACTGTATTTCTATGTTTTTTTTTTGGCTCGAAAGAGTCAACATTGATCGTATTAGCTCATCCGGATGCATTTAACATGAAGACGACATATCTCCTGATGACAGGTTCACCATGGGAAACAAGATCATCCGCAAGCGCGAGTTTCCAGTCGGCGCAGCAGGCTCAGGGCAGGAACCAGTCGAGGATCAAAAGACGACGAAGTTGGGCACTTCTGATGTGACGCCGGCTCAGCAAACTGCACCAGCAGAGGTGGTGGATGTGGTAGTCGGGCAAGAAGCAACTCAGACGCCATGTCTGCCCAATGAAGAGTGTGTGTCCGCTCCTCCACCAATGCCAGAGGCACATGTGGAGGTGGATTTTGAAGCAGGCCCGGAGAGAGAGAAGGATCAAGAGAAGGATCCATCTTCATCTCCTTCCCTTGACCTAAACACAGATTTCTCCTCCCCACAATCCACAGTCACCCCTCAAGTCCCCGTCCTGGAAGACAAGGTTGCAGATGTTGCAGCAGCTGAGGGATCTCCAGATGACACAGAGGTGGCCGTGAGCTCCGCTCTCGATCCAGATACTGCGTCGAAGTCAGAGGATGCAGGGAATTTGGAGGCAGGGACTGATGGGAATTTAGAGCAGGAGGAAAGCCTCAGTAAAGGCCTGAAGGAGTTGTCGCTGACGGGAAACGATCCGGAACTCATTGACGACACCCCCTTAGACGTGGGTGTGTCTGCCGAGCCGGTCGGTGGATCAGAAGATGCGTAGTCCCTCGACGAGAATTCTCAAGGAAACAGGGACACCGATGTCCTTGGGTTTGTCACAATGAAAGGTGAACAGCTTTTTTCTTGCGTTACTTTATCGACATTTTTGCAACAAGGAAGTGTGGCAACTGACATGGCATATGGAGGTTTTGAGTGAAATGCATACTGTACTTCCACAAACAGTGGCTGGGAGCTTTTATTTACTTAATAGGAGTGAGGACATTGTATAAACCCATTTTTGGAATTATACAAACCAATATTGCGAGTCTGTTAGTCTCCCGAGTGTGCAGACTTATTGACAAGTAGTTATCCATTACATATTCATATTTTTGATGTGATGAAAAGATTTATCTTCAGCCAAGCCAAAAGCCTTTTTGTCCTTTTGTTTTTACAATATCTGGGCTTCGGAATGGTAGTGGCCGGGTTCTGACAACGTGGTTTCTTTTATTTGATTCAAACTGTCTTGGTGCTTCCTGATGTAACCTGGAATAGTGTTCTCCCACCTAATCACTGATTTTTAGTGGCATAGCAGGGTGGTGGTTGGCTTGGGACCTATCGGCGGTTGTGAACTGAAAATTGTGTTGATTCTTGATATAAACGGTTGCATCTATGAACTGAGCTGACTCGTTTTCTTTTCTTAATGCGAGGCGGGAGGCGTCTTTTTCAGTCAGTCGTTCATTATCTTGGAGGTGTCTTAGAAGATTGGCCACTATTTGGGGAAATACAATACTGGGACAAAATTGATTTTTCATTTCAGCAAAATAAACCAACAAACAATGCCTTTTATAGTGTTGAGTGTGGATTACAAGTGTATTTTCCATGCAAGCTGTTAGTTATTCTTGATTTCCTGTTTCAATAAACAAATGAATAGTCTCTCCCCTGTGTTGATATAAAAAAAATAAAACTGTCAACAATAAAAACAAGTTATTAGCCAAACCGCGCATGTGATGAACATTGTGCTACATTTCTGTACAATTTTCATCACGTAACCCAAATTTGTATGCAGGTCGGAACACACCGTTAACTTTCACCAACGCAGTAGTGAAGTCCAGATTACAGTAAGTCAGTAAATAGGACTATTTCTATGAAAAACACTTTGAGGCCTTAAACTATTGATGAGAAAAAGTCAAAAGTAGATGATACATATCGTACATCCAGTTATTCGACAACATCGAATGTGATGTGCATTGGATGCCAAGCGTGAAGTGCGCCCATGTTGAAATGAGATTCCTGAACAGATCATGTTTGAGGCAGTGCCTTCTCACAGTCTCTGGGGGGAGGACAAGATGGGGAAGGGGGGGCACATTCTTACTGGGTCAAAAGTCCTCAAGTGTGATGGTCTTGATTCATGAGAAAATCCGCTGCCTCTCCCACCATCCAGACCGTCGTGACAAATGAAGTCACTGGCGTGGAATGTAAGGCCACCACAGTTTCACACTGAAGCTTGAGGAATGCTCCTCAGCTTTTTGGCTTACATCGCTTTTCCTGCCACTTTCCTCACAAGAAATGCTGTTACAACAACAGCTTTTGAACAAACCTCCAGGTACAAATAATACCAACGTCATCCAGTCCCCACCGACTGGGAAATATTCTTTTAAGAACGCTAACTTCGTAAAGAACAATTTTTAAGTTGGTGCTGCAAGAGATGCTGGGCAAGAACAAACAAGCTGCATGATTAATGTGTGTGTGTGTGTGTGTGTTGTGTATGTTGTGATTCCAACCAGAGCAAAGCTCTTTCAACAAAACTGCTGGACTCATGCCCAGAAAGTCTTTTGGATTTCCTGCCTTGACTGTAGCCAAAATATAACAACTCAAACATATAGATTAAATATTACTAAATTGAGGTGGGGGGCGGTGTCTCATTTTAATGACCGAGCAGGGGCTGACTTACCATTGGGCAAACGGGCAACTGCTTGGGGCCTCAAGATTTCCAACACCCTCACCCCCCTCCCCCAAAAAGTGTGATTAATCATTTTCTTGGATTTAAAACTGTTAGTCTATGTCAGGGGTGCCCAAACTTTTCGGATCGAAGATCTACTTTTCGATCAACTAACCTCCCGGGATCTACTCTTGCCAACACACACGCGCGCGCGCACACACACACACGCACGCACGCCACGATGAGAAAGTCTGAAACTGAGGCAGGCGACGCACTTTTGCAGCATGTTAACTATCGTAGCTCACACGTACCGTTTTAAAGTGCTTCCCTGGACCCTCCTAGATTCCAATTCTTTGCCCGTGCCCTCGGTGAATTGTACACGAAACAAAGATGATCTGATCACTGTCTCTGATCACAAGCTGCAATTGCAGACTGCTGAGCGCAAACAACTTCCGGTGACGTCATCACGCGCCACCATAAATTCAAGATTTACCTGCTTTATTTTATTTTTTAAATATTTATTTTGTGAAAAGGAGACTGATAGGATGATTATGGTGCAGCGTACATTAACACAAAAAATATATTACTAACATGTACAAAGACACACAAATGGTTGTTTGTTTGTTTTCTCCTCGACACTCATCGGATCTACTTGGGACCTGTTTTAGATCTACCGGTAGATCAGGATCGACGTAATGGGAACCCCTGGTCTATGTCGCAACTCACATACTGTACCTGAAGACATTAAAAAGATAAATCCATCATGATCATTGCATACAGTGGCCTTGAAGTGCATAACGAAACAACCCACAACCCAAACCCACAACAATAAATGAACAAACAAAAAACTCAACACACCGTGCTGATTTGCAGTCTACCACGGAGTTTTTCAGCACGAATGGGACAGGTTATCTGATTCACCCGAAATGTGCCATAGCTGTTTTTTGCCAGAAGTCCAAAGTCTGTTGGAATGACATGAGTGATTGCTGCTGGCAGTCACGTACCAGCTATCCATTTTTGACCACTTACCCTGTTCAGGGTTCACAGCTAAGCTGGAGTTTGTCTCAGTTCATTTTGGCTGAGCACATCCTGTACTGGTCCCTCAAGTCAATCTCAGACACAAATCCACAAATAACTATTGCCTCCTTTTGCTCACTTCAAGTCTTCAATCAGCCTAATATCTTTTTTTCCCCAGAATGCAGGAGGAACCCGCAGCACCTATAGACCCAAATGCAATAATAAACTTAAATGAATGCTGTACCTCACTGACAGTGACAATCAAAACTGCGTTAGATGGAAACAGATAATTAGTTGATATACGATCAGAGACGAGGCTTATCCATATGTTTTAATTAAGAAATGACAACAAATTACTAACGATATGAACAATTACTAACAATGACCATGCACCCGTAGAAGTGCAGCAGAAATAGCTTGCATGTGCAGTAGAACAACTCATTACTCAGCAGACGAGAACAAATTTGAAGATAAACTACAGTGTCGAACTGAAGGCTCAGTAGCCAAAACTGTTTATGTTGAGTCTGATGAAGGGGTACAGAGTCTCTCACACACACGGTCAGCATCCTGTGGCTTTACTTGTCTGAGGACAGAAAGAAGACTTCGCTTTGATTTCCACTTAATGGTTTCAAATGATACAATTCCACAATTGTGATCTCAAATGGCATGATTAGGATAGAGAGAAACAAAAAAATGGGATTGAGAATCTTCAGAATCCAAATCAGACCATTTCAAATGCCATATGAGCCGTACCTTATTGGCTCGCTGCCAATGGATCTGCCAGAACACAAATAAATACAGTACATCGGGGGGAAAAAAATGCAGGCTCCATCGAGCGAGCCACGAAAGAATCACTAGCACAGTTCAGTTGTCTTTCTTTTTTTTTTTAACCATCTCAGAACTGTTTGTTTTCCAACATTTATTTGGGTAATTTTTTAAATTCAACTTTTATGTGCAAAAGTTTAATTGAAAAAAAAAATCCTCTTTGTATAATAAAAGCAAACATGATTATCTCTGTGGCAACCGTGTTGCATTTGCAAGGTCAGGGACTGTTTATAAAAACTTGCCCTTTTGTGTGTCAAGGACACTCTGAAATCAGCGTTTTATAGATCCGTGTTACGAGTTGCAGAACATCCTGATGCTGCGGTGTGCAGTTAAGTGTTACAGTATGCATGTAATGCCAACTAACATGAAATAAAGTGTGGAAGGCTTGATGGCAGTGGTGGTTGGGAAACAATCAGGCTTGAGTTTCGCAACCCTTCTTTCTCTAGTGTCGGTGGGAAAAATGGGAAGCTTTTTTTTTTTTTTTTTTTTTTTAGAGCTGAACAATCATCAGGCAGTGGGCAAATTCAAACTTGTTTGATGGGAACTGATATTTGCTTTCTTTTTTGCGCTTCATCCCTTTAACCTTTCTGGCAGCCAGTTGAAGAGCAGCACCACAGTCACGCTCTCTCGAACAACTTTGGGGTTTGACAGTTAGCGGCGGGCTTGCATGTGTCTGTCATTGCGCTACCAAGCAAATTGCCCGCAAATTGGAAAATAGAAATCACATTTCATCTCAGGCATGACAGCTGAGTGACAAAGAGTGCATTCATCAAACACGACGCTGAGACACTTCCTCTTGGCTCAAATCTGCAAAAACTGGTGAAGGAAGGTTCGATTAAGGGCAAATATGATCACATAATTCGCACTACGCCATACGTGTACAAAATAGAATCAAAGGCAAGGCAGCAGCTGTCTAGAATCTCGTGGCTGTGCAGCTCCCAACCGGCACTGGCCTGCACTGTGACAACACTGGCTGCAATTCAAACATTCCTTCTGCTATTTGGTTTTTAGTTTGACTGCTCCCAGCAAACACACACACACACACACACACACACACACACACACACACACACACACACACACACACACACACACACACACACACACACACACACACACATCCAGTCATTCAGCCACAGGGGATACACACTCACTGTTCACCCTGAGGCAATCTCAGGAAAGCCCATCTCAAATTAGTGAGAACGTACATTGGAGTTGAATGGTCATAAAGTCACAAAATACGAAATTGGAACATTTTCTGAAAAAAAAAGTACCTCTAACGTTGCACAGAAAAAAAAAGATTAAACTGCTGTGGGATAAATGAGCACATTTGTAAATTTCCTATATACTACACACTATATTAGAGTGTGTGGGTCTAGTAGATCATTTTAAACATTGGGGTGTTTTTTTCCCTCCCAATACAAGCTCAGTTTCATCCTTTTACCTAAAGTTGATCAATCTTGAATGTGTTTGTGTCAGTGCAATATGAACATACCTTCACAATCTACCAAGAGCTAATACAAGCGATGTACAGTATCTTTGAGGCGGTCTTTGAGGTCGTGAATTGCAGCTGTGTAGAAGCGCCTCACATCAAACTGAGAGCTTTTTTTTAAGATTGAGTATGATCGCCTTTCAGCCGTAAGTGTGCGACGTTACATTGGACACGCTGCCGCCGTAATGAATAATAAATACAGTATATACGTACCGGACATGTTGTGAAAAGGGAACCTTGGTGTTTGAGCTCCTCTTTTCATCGGGACCAAGTTGATTTCTGTCAGTGGAGATTGAAGACCGACAATTCCGTATTCGCAAACTGTCACCAAATATTAGTGATGGTGAATAACACACCACGCAATAAATTGTTCAATTTCAAGTGGGGAAAAGTCAACAGCCTTCAAACGGCTGGCTACATAGAAGAAATAAAGAAACACACAGGTGCCGTGCCATTCTTACCATTCTGCCAGTTCCAAATCCTTTCAGGCATCTTTTGCTTTGATCCATTATAGGTGGGAATCAGGATGACATCTGGATGGAGGAATAAGTTAGATTTTTTGAGCAGGGATGTTGATAAATGACAAAGGAAAAAATGAAACATTTGCAGCACGGTGTTTAGCACGTCTGCCTGACAGTTTTGAGGTTCTGGCTTTGTTGTTTGACTCAACTGTGCGGACTTTGTATGGTCTCAAAATGTAGGTTTCCTCTCATGTTCCCAAAACGTGCATGTTAGGTTCACTGAAAATTGTGTTAACAGACTGTGACGTTGAGCCGAATAAAAATAACATTTGACATGGCCCGCAAAGCTATTTAAAAAAAAAGGCGGGGGGTAGCATGCCTAACAACTTATACTCTTTTTTTTATATGGAGCTCTTCTAGATAGGCAGAAAGGAACTCTCTATCAACTAAAATGGTAACATTTTATTTTCATAACGGTGCATAAAGATGATTCCGTTTCAGTAGCAAAAAAGATTAATGCTCCATGCCGAGGTTTGATTTCTGAGCATATCACATTAGCAATTCTCAAATAGGCACTGCTTTAAAAATTGTCAGTTGACTATCGATTGATCTTGTTTTGGTACCGAATGAAGTGATCTGCTCAGGTCAAGGACGGATCTATTCTCGTGGAACCACTCCAAAATCCTGAAAAATCTATTTTCATTACCATCTTTAACTCATTCAGTAACAGCCAATTCTGGACCAAGTCTGTAAAGACGTTTAAAAACGTCTTTGGGAGTGAATGAGTTAATAGAAAGCTGTGATGTAGCAATGCTACAACGTGACGATAATGTAAAGGGTATGTCAAAAGCTACTGTACACTTTCTCATCTTTTGGACAGATGTGAGGCCATCAGCATTTGAAATCTTAGCCTGTGCAGTTTTTGTAAGAACATCATTCCCTTGCCTGTGGTTGTTCTTGTGTTCCTGACTGCAGTCCATGCAGCGTGTTTTGGAGTTTTGATTGGTGACACAATTTGGCAGAACAGACCAGTCTTAAGAAACTTGCCATAAATTATACTGGAGCAGTTTGACAGCCATGAAGCTCCTCAAACTGGCGCTCAACTGCAGTGGTGGACACAAAAAAAAAACTCGTCAGGTGACGATTTTGTGAGGCCTAAGCTGTCAAATGCTGATGGTGTCGTGTCTGTCAGAATGATACCTGCAATGAAATTGTAAAATGAAGCGTATAGAGACCTTTGGGATACCTTGTGTCAACAAAATATAAAATTGCTGGATGGATTGATTGGTTTTAGTGCAAAGAAGCACTTGCATCCTTTCATTTTTCGGTTTTTGATCCACAGAGGAAAAGGTTTGGACTCCCAAGTACTAGAGGACGGATTACTTTTTAAATTCAAACGCGGAAGCCTCCAGCTTGCGAGCGTTCTCTGTGGCGCCCCAACAGACTCCTTCTCTGGTTTCAGCTGGGTCGGTTCCAGCATTTCCAGCTCTCCCTCCATCAGAGATCGGCGTTGGGGGGCGTTGAAGCGCGCTGTCGCCTCCAGAAGGACCTTGTGCATTTCGCACTTATGATGGCAGGCATCCAGGACAGAGGCAAAAGTGCGACTGGTCACTCTCTCAAAAGGCATCACGCAACCTGAGGGAATGAAACCAATTGAGAAATAGCATGAGAAGAGAAATGATTTTGTGACACATACTGTTCTCTTACCTGCACATCTTTCACCGTAGCGGGATTGTTCCTCGTGCCTTTTCTCCACAAACATGTCACTGTCCTGCAATTCTGAACATCGCGACATGGCATTTAAAACAGGAAAACCAACACATCTACTTGAGACGAGCATGCGTTTCATTCTACACGGCTTACTTTCTCCATCACTGCATTTAATCGCCCCTGGTACTTGGTGGTCTTGCTCTGGAGAGTTCTTTGGGGGACTGGAAAAAAAAATGGTTACCCATGCTTAGCGTTATCAGGTTACAGGCTGCATGAAAGAGTTAAGGACTTCATACTGGGAAAAATTTAGCATATCGGTAATTGTTTGTGTTTTGTATATACTTGGATTGTGCAAGTATGTACTTTTTCATTTGATTTACTTATGCTGGGCAGTAATGGCTAGAGCAAAACTGCCACTTCAGGGGTTGAAATCCAGGCTCTGGTCTTCCTATGGAGAGTTTGATCTCCACTGTGGGTTTTCTCTGGGTCCAAAACCATGCATGTTGGTTTATAATCTAAATTATTCTTGGCTGGTTGGGTGTTATGGCCAAGAAGTATTTTACATATAAATAACACCGGGGGACACAATTTGTCTTGCATTAGGTCTGACAGCTGTTTTGAACTCATTTTTGGAATCCAAAACTGATCTCAGTTTTTCTCTACTGCGTCAAGTTTTTGAGTAGTAGGATCGCCATTCTGTGTACAGTGTGCAGGTAAATAAAACAATAAAATGGAATAGTTCTTAGGTTTGAAAACTTTAAAAAATATGCATAAACCGAAATTGAATTTACAATTAGTGGTGACAAGCTTAAGAGAAAAACCAGCACTAATCCTCCTCATCTTGACCTATTGGGAGCGGCATGCACCTCTCACCGCACTTGTCTCAATTGTGACTGCACAAAAAAGTTGCCACTTGGCTGCAGATGAGTCCAATCGTGATCAGCTCTTCTCACTACAGTGGAATTTTGCTTTCTGTGAGGAGTTTGCATGTTCTCCCCGACCCTGCGTGGGTCGGGGAGAACTCTAGGTGCTCCGGTTTCCTCCCACATTCTAAAAACATGCATTGGAGGCTGATTGAACACTCTAAATTGTCCAGAGGTGTGATTGTGATCGCAAATGGTTGCCTTGTCTATGTGTGCCCTCCGATTGGCTGGCAACCGGTTCAGGGTGTACGCCGCCTACTGCCCAAAGACAGCTGGGATAGGCTCCAGCATGCCCGCGATCCCAGTGAGGATAAGCGGATCAGACAGATGCTGGATGGATTGATAATGTTACTACTCTGTTAGGAATTGTGATAGTGTACGGCGGGGTCAGCCATGTGAATTTGGAATTTCGGCATAAACTCAGGACCCCCTGTAAAATGTAAAGGACATATGTTCCAACCTGTCTACTGTAGATGCATCGTGGCCTCCCTCTAGTTGCTGTACATGGGACTGTATCAGCGATCCAGTTCCGTGACACACTGAACATGACACAGTCCCTCTGCCGGTTTTACCCTTCTCTTTCTCAGCACATGACTTTGTATTCTTGTCATGTCTTCCTCCTGCTTCTTTTTCATTTTCCTCCTTCGAGTTGACTACATTGGAGGAATCGCAATTTTTCAAGACACAAAGAGCCTTGGGGTTGAGCTGTGAGGTTGTAAGAAAAGAAAATGGGTCAAACTCTTCAGTGGCTGCTGTGGTAAGCTTCTCATCTTCTCGCTTTGCGCCGGGGATTCCCAAGGCCGTGACTTTGGAGGCAGACAAACAGATTCCACTAATCAACACCCAACTCATTCAATTATACATTGACCAATAGGATCTCATTTGATGAATGCCTCGGACTTACTAGCCTGTTTGCAGGTCTGCAGTATGAACGTTGCGAACTTTCTGACCTCCTCGTTTGCATCTTCAGCGAGCAGCGTGATGATGAGTGGAAGGCCGCCACACCGCAACAGTTGGCACTGGTGTTCCTCTGCGGAAAAGTACGGTATTCAAAAAGGGCTACTGCGTGAACAGTTATTTGTTGATATGTGCCCTGGGATTGACCAGTCAAGGCTATACCTGGCCTCTATAAAAGTTAAATAAAAACTGTACCAAACTAAATGTTTTTTTAAGTTCTTAAAGATTAACTGCAAATGCATTTAACTTAAAAGTGAAATACAACGGAACTGTACTGAGGCAGTGATTCATTTATTTATTTTTGCATATCACTTAGAGGCAAAATGCATACCACATGGACGAATAGTTAAAAATTCTGTTGTTTCCGCAGCCGCTGAATTTCTTACCAGAAGCTTCGGTGAAATGGCCCAGTAAGATGAGCACCGCCAGTCTGTCCTCGCAGTTGAGGTGCGGGCTCGCCAGCAGGGAAACGAGATGATCCACGATAGCATAGCGGGCCAAAACTGAAGCCAGGTTTGCTGATTGGAAATAAGAGGCAAATTAAATAGTTTACTGTGAAATGTCATGAGGTTAATCCTCACCGTTGTTAGCGATACAAGCTGACATAGTTTTGATTATTATGATTAAAAGCTGGCAAGACAACGGGCTTGTGTCAGATTCAGACGCCAGACGGATCAGCATGTGAACAAGGGTCTCTAACACTTCGATGGCGGCCAAGCTCCTTTGAACACGTTCTGCAAACACAAAGTACCTGTTGGGTATCATACAGGGATTTTTGCATTTGACAGTTTGGAATGTTGCCTTTACTTACCATTGTTGGCAACAGTCATCGCTATGAAGGAGCAAAGGTATCGAAACACCTCAAAGCAAGGCAAAGAAATCTGCTGAAGCCACATTTTTATTTTGGGAAAGGATGACACACAGACCCACTGAGCCTCCTCTGGAGTATGTGGGGAACACAAAAGTTGGCAGAGCGCTTCAGTCAAGCGTCATAATGCTGAATTAAATATTTCATTGCAATACCATTCTGAGGGTTGTTGACACATCCACAAAGCGCATTGGACACTGATACCCATAGACAGATATGAGCAGAGTCCGCTGTAGATTCAGGGAACATGTTCCTGAAATGGTGTCAACACAAACATTTACAGTAGATATTTGCTTGACTTCTGCGTGAATACAACAATACTGATTCTTTGGCACGTACTTGAAGAGGTTCAGCAGAAATTCTATGCAGCCTGTGGTTTGGGCTAAAGTCTGCCCTGCCTCTGGAAAAGAACCACTATTGATGAAGTTTTTGCTCTTGAATAAGTCAAAATTCATTTCTTTCCATTTTGAAAGTGAGCTTGGGTCTTACTGTTGTTGGCTACCAACACAGACAGTAAATAGACAGAGACGCTCTTCTGTTTAAGCGAGGCATCTTCTTCCTTCATGTAGCCACAGAGGTCCAGAAATATCTCCCTTTGACATAGACTATTCTTACAGTACACTTTAAGAGGAAAAACACATGGTTGGCACGTGTACTGTATGGATTAAACGCAGCAAAAACTTTCTGTTTTAGGGTACAGTGAGTATTTTAACATAACAATGGTCGAGTCTTATCACAAATATGCCACTGTGAGTTGTTTGGCATTGAAGACATGGTGCGTACCATTGGCCTCCGCCAAAGTGCCGAGTGTGAAGAGCGCAGTCTGCCTCACACTTGGATGAACCACATTGGATTTGAAGAGACTGTACACAAACATCACACCTCCTATTTCTCTCAACAGGTCCACATTGTGATCTGAAATCATACATAGTCAATGTGAAACACACTAAAAAAGAATGAAAATGGGCAATGCACTGGGCCATTTGTATTTATCATAGATATACGGTGACAGGAAGTCAGTGTGGAGATCAAGAATTTTGAAAATTCGATGACAGGTTTGCGATACATTTAGGTTTTTTTTGGAGGGGGGCAAATGTCCTTTGTGGAAATGCTTCTCTGTTTTTATCATCGACAGAAAATCTAATTTAGAAAATGCCTTTAGATTAGAATAAAACAGTGTAACCTGATTATTTCTCAGTATACTGCATCACCTCAACCCTTACGCTTGATCCGCCACTGCGGTAACCCTTTCTCTGATTGGCTGACAAATGATAATAATATCCACTAAGTTGATGTGTCAAAATTACCAGGACGTTTCAAATGGAAATGACCAGGTGATATTTATCGCCACATCTCAAAGAACAGGGAAAAGCTTTTGTAATTTATCAAATGATAGTTAAGTTTACCTTTTTTCTCACATATGGAGTTGATGGTGACAAGGGCTTGTTTTTGTAGGTCTGGACAGTTCATCTGGAACTTTAGACATTCCAGCAGCAAAGAGAGATCTGTCTTTGTAGCTGACATCACAACCGCGAAACATAAGCCAGATGTACATCAATACATATACAGCTACTCAGAAAGTTAACACCGCCTCTGTTAATATACATACATCAATGATTCCCAACCACAATGTGGCCTGAGAGATCATCAGTGCGCCGTGAAAAATTACCCAAGTTCACCGAAAAAGTCAGAAAATTATTATGTCCAAAATTAATGTGTAGTTCTTCATCTAGAGCAGTGACCTAATGACAAGCACAATTAAATCATCCTCCAGTAGATGGCACAAGATGCACAATGTACTGTATTCTACCCACGTTTCCCTTCATCAACAGAATAGTACTGTTGTGTTCAACTGAATAGGTACACTCTAAGTACATTTGAGAGTAAAGTGAGACCAGATCAACATTATTTCAGTATACTGTAGAAACTTTTTGTGGCATTTTGTGTTTTATAGTCTTCCCTGAGGTTTTCCTAATGTTAAATACTGTATGCACTCTGACTCAGTAAATTGAGAAACACTGATAATTGTGCAAATAATAAGAATACATGTGACTCACTGTTGCAGCTGCTGCTGTAAACCACTGCATCATCTGTGCTCTCTTGCACTGGTTCAGTAGTTTGAACTCCCAAGTGATACATTACTGTAATTGTTGCCAAGAGTTAATTACAGTCAAATAAACTTCGTTTTGCAGAAGTATAGCAGTTAGCAAAATCGAAATGATGACAGTATACACAATAAACAACTAATTCAATGACCATTAATGGCTATTTTCAAAAAGACATGACGTGAATTAATGTTTACTTGGAAATCATCACCATTGCTCACATTTAGATAGTAGCTAAAGCTCAACACGATTTGTGTGTGTAAGAAATAAACAGATCAATATGTGAGTCATAGATGTTCATTTCCAAATATGGACCAGAGATTGATTCAAAAGGTTTACCTCGCCTGTGTACATGTTTTGTTTTTCTTAACATAATACAGTACAGTAATCAAGACAATAATCTGGAACTCCACTTACGTCACTTGCACACAAAAAGAAAACGGCGTCCTCTAAAACGGCCAATATATTCGACCGACTTCAGTTTTATTAATTTATCTTTATTTTATTCCAGCGTAATGACGTCCTAGCATCCCGTTATCAATTTTTTTGTTTTAGTTCTGTGAACACAGATATATATTATTTGTACTTCCTTCCTACAAGTTTCAACGATCCCACCGGACAACGTCATCGATGACGTTATATTACGTCACTCACATGCCTATCCGTCCTGGGTATCGTTTTGTTCATTAACTACTTTAATAAACCGCCGTGTGTGTGTTTTGTTACGTGACAACTACTTTATTTACGCCGTAGTTTATTTTTCATATAATGACGCTTTAGCTTGAGTTTTAAATTATACGAAAGTCGCGATTACCCAGAACTAGCATGCTACGCAAACGTTAGCTGTTGTAACCTACGTAGATAACCAAATAAACATGGTTTCACCTTTCGTCTAATTTCGCAAAGCCCCCCTGGTTGTTGCGCGTGCCAAACTTTACCCTGTTGTTCTCCTACACAGGGAAACGACTGGTTAAGTTTACAATAGCATCCAAGTTATAAGAAATGTTGAGGCGTTCGTACGCCAACATCATTGAACGAGCGTCAAGAGGCAGGGACATCCCAAATGCACTCCAGGTTTCTATTTCGCCTTTCTATCTATACTCATTCATTCAGTCATTCATGCGTTTTAACGAGTGATGTTTTTTTGTTGGGTGCGGGGGGTTCTTAGTGTGTCTCCCACGCAATCTTCCCCAAGCAGGCATACCAGCATCATCAACCTTCTTCCTGGGATCTGTTGTCCAGAAGATACGAGCACAAGTTGAGCAAAGGTCTCACGCTGGCAGCTCAAAGTGGACGTCAGCTGTCAACACATCAGGATTTTGACTTTCAGCTCAGCCAAGTGCAGATCGACAGTATTCTGCGGGCAAATGAGCAGGTAATAACACTGGCACGCTGAGGATGACCTTTGTTGGCACAGTGACTGCCGCTCACTTTCCTATATTGGTGCATTGTATGTTGTTGGAAAAAGTACCATACCTTGCTGGATTTTTGTTTGAGCTTTTATCATCTGTGTTACAGAGTGTGAGCGTGCCAGAGTTTGATGTACGAGGCCTCAGTCTAGTGCGAAAGTTTGAGAGCAACTACTTAGCCGCCAACACGCCCAATGAAGACCGCCGCAGCTCAGCCACCTGTTTGCAGGTATTCAGGCTTTCTATGCCAATACCCACTTTGGAATGCCTGTTATCTTATCAAGCAGTGGACATACATACGCAAGCTTCGGGTCGCTTTTTGAACCTTACGACTTCTCTGTAATTGATCATTTCACAATTGACAATTATTCTGAGAATATTCTTAGTATAGGCCAAACATTTGAACATGCTACTCTGTATGTGTGAGGGCTCCCCACTAACCTTTGTACTGGTAGCAGTGGTGCGACCAACTTTTTCAGTTGGTCAAATCTGATTCCAGTGTCTCTACATGTCCACCCCACTCAAGTTGAAATGAGGAAATCCCTCTCCCCAGGCAAAGGGCACACTGTTTGCCGTCTTCGATGGCCATGGCGGCTGGGCGTGCGCGCAAGCAGTCAGTGAACGCCTGCTGTACTACATCACTGTCGCCATGATGCCCAAACGCAGCCTGGAGGAACTGGAGACATGCATGGAGCACGGCAGGCCAGTCCCGTCCGTCCTGCAGTGGTATAAGCACCACACCGACTTTAATTACCGTGACTCGGCTTCACTCTACGTCCACCACCTTCGACTCTTCTGGCAGGAGCTTTTGGACAGTCACGAACATGGCGAAGGCATGTGGTATGTTCTAAACCTCTCCCTGCTTTACAAACACAAACACTAGATGACAAAACTTGAATTGATTGATGGAATGATACACCAGAAACTAAATTCGTAGATAAATTGGCAGATAGATATACTGTAGATAGATACAGTAAATGGGTAGACATGACATTGTTATACTGTACATCCAGATGTATTGTCTCCCCAGCCCTTCGGATGCCATGCATTACGCTTTCAAGCGTTTGGATGCCGACATCTCCTTAGAGGCTCAAGTTCCTCTGTCCAGTGACTTGATGAAAAGCACAGCCGTTCAGGTAATATTGCAACTTTTTTTTTTTTTTTTTTGACATTTGTATTTTTTAACAGTCTTAGTAGCTCCTCTGAAGCTAAGATGTGGCCCGTAATGGAAATGAGTTTGGTGCCCCTGTGCTGGGCTAATGTACAGTATGATTGTGATTCTCTTTCCAGGTTGCCTTTGCTGGGTCAACAGCCTGTGTGGCTCACGTCGGCCAGGAGGGGATCCACGTGGCGAACGCCGGTGACTGCAGGGCGGTATTGGGGGTTCTGGAGGCCGACGGCACATGGAGCGCCGTGCCCCTCTCTCAGGACCATAACTGCCAGAACCAGGCTGAGCTAGAGCGCATCAGGGCCCAGCACCCGGCCTCAGAAAGGCAGACTGTGGTCACGGATGACAGACTTTTAGGGGTGGGTGTTCTTCCAAGCACCCCAAAGAGTCAAATTAGGACCAGGTCATGAATTGATTTTATCAATTCATTCAAGTTGCCATTAAAATTACAAAATGACTTTTTTAAATTAGTCACTTCCATAGTTCAAAGCTCCTGCTTAAAAAACGATTTTGTTTTGCAAAAATCAGACACTCCATTTTAAGGACCTATCATACAGTTTGATACATTTTCATCGCCAGGTTTTGATGCCTTCACGAGCATTTGGTGACATGAGGTTCAAGTGGAGTCTCGAGTTGCAGCGGAGCATCCTCGCTAGCCTAGAGTCCGACGTGGACCCTGACTCGCTCAGCCTGTACCACTACACCTTACCCAACTACCTGTCGCCACCCTACCTGGATGCGGCTCCAGAGGTGATGTACCACAAAGTGAGGCCGCAGGACCGCTTCCTGATCCTGGGCACCGATGGCCTGTGGGACGAGTTGAGTAGTCAAGAGGCGGTGCGGCTGGTCGGCGAGCATCTGAGCGGTGTTCACATTCAGGTATGCATACTCACAAGATGGATGCTGTACGCCAAGGTACAAGTTTTAAAGGGAAACAATAGCACACTTGAATAAGAATATTATAGGGGTGGATTTGAATGTCATTATCTTCATCTTTTGTTGCAATATGTTCAAAAAGTATATTCACCTTTTGTAGGGGGTGGGGGGATAGCTATCCATTCATTCATCCAATTTCCAATTCGCTTATCCTCACGATAGTCGCGGGTGTGCAAGACCCTATCCCTTCGGGTAGTAGGCGGGCTCCACCTTGAACCGGTTGCCAATTGCAGGGCACACATCGACGAACAACCATTTGCGCTTATACTCACACCCGCAATTTAGAGTGTTCCATTAACATGTATGTTTTTTCACCGTGCCGAATGTCTGTCGGAAGCCTGTTTAGTCAGCAAAGTAGTCTAGCCTGAAATCATTTCGACCCTCTGCTTTCAAACATGACAATCAGTCATGTCTCTATTGTTTTCCAACAACAGAAGACAAAACTCCCTTTCTCATGATTTCACCCTCCAGGGTCCGGTCTCTCAGTCGGAACGTCAGCTGAAACTGGGCCAGCTGCACCAGCTTCTGCTCAAGCGTCAGGCCCGCCTCTTGCCCGCCTCAGACACCAACGTTGCCACGCACCTCATCCGGCACGCCCTGGGTACTGGTGAGTACGGCGAACTGTGCCACGAAAGGCTGGCGTCCATGCTGGCCCTGCCACAGGATCTGGCTCGAATGTACCGCGACGACATCACGGCCATCGTGGTTTATCTGAACCCACAGGCGATTGACTGACCGAGTGGCTTTACGTTTTCAACATAGAAAAATCCTCTGATTTGTTCCATGAAGTAGTATTGTTTTATTTTCAACAGTCTATTCGCAATGATTTTTTTCCCAATCGGATTTCAATCTCTGGTTCATGACAGAATTGGCAGACAGTTTTGGCAACATAAAAAAAAGTACAAATTCAAAACCAATTAATTTTTTAAAATTTCAAACACGCTTATGAACAGTGCACGTTTTATCAGATGTAATTTGTCGTACAAGTTTTGATGTGTTTGCCGAAGCCCTATTTCAGATACTCAAGCACCCGAAGTACATTTAAAAAACAGAGCAAAACTTGTTACAGACAGGTTCAATGGGGTTTTTTTGTTTTGTTTTTTGGTCATGTGATAAGGTTGTATTGTTTTTGTATTGGTAGATAGTTTCTCGAAACGTTCTACTCTATAACTGTGACGGAATATTGACGATTTTAAGAGATTGTTTAGGTAGGGTAAGACCTCGCTGAAGGCCCTGGTACCAAATGCACAACACGCCACTGTTATTGATACTTTACAGGCTTTTGTTTGTAAATTTGCACAGCCCTGTTTCAGATTGTATCACATCAGGTCAAACACAGATCATGTGAAGAAATGGTTCAGAAACGCACATGATGATTTCTATTTAGGGCATTTTTACCTGTACTATGACACCTGTTGAGAATTTCAATTACCATTGTCTGGTTTGTTTTCTCAGGTGTCAAACTGGTTTTCAACGCATGCCAAATTGTAGTTATGGTTGCCCTTGGTGGCGGAGTTCTAATGCTGAGATCGCATAAATGTATTTTGATTTGGGCTGGAAATGGTAGGCCAGGAACGTTTGTTGTGTGCTCGTGGTTTATTCCACAACATTGAGTGTAGTTAGGGAACAAACATCTGTGTTTTTTCTGTAAACAGGGACAGATTTAATGCCATTTGAAATGAAAAATCAACAGTGTCAATCATTTTGTCAGGAAAGTGCAACAATAGCTGTTTGAAAAGCGTTAAGTATTATGGTATGAAATATTTTAATAATGACATTTGCTATTGCTTTTTCTCCATTTGAAGAGGCAGCTGTAGCTGGAATTTGTGTTTGCACAGTGTATGTCATTTGGCTAGCCGTGATGTCTAGTAGCCAGAAGCAGGGCAGTACTGTTGTTTGTTTTCAGATTAGGCATCTGGCAGTTAAACTTTCTGTCCCTTACCTAATATCATCATCTGTGAGGAAATACTGATCATGGCCACATCGTATTACATGATTGCTCATGCATTTTATTTTGAACATTTTTTTTAAAATATATTACTACTTTTGAATATGAGTCTAGCAAAAACTGGCAATCTCGCTCTGTGGACAATCCATGTGTTACACTGTCGAATGTAAATGTACTTTCCTCTTTGTGTCACTGTATAATTTGACTTTAAACTAAATGAAGGGGAAAATAAAAGACGTATATCATACAAAGATGGGTTGTGTGCTTGTTTGATGACAGTTTCTTTGCATCGAGTAAACGTGTTGCTGAGTCAGTGTGCTTGTGTCGGGTTTTGTCAATGTGGTGAAGCTCATCTAACTGAGCTCAGCTCACTGTGTCAGAAAAGTAGAAAAAAAATTGTTTTCTGCCTTTTAATTAAACAGGCTCCCTGAGGTCTGACGTAAAACATAGAAACACTAAAGAATTACAGCACACACTCCGGTTCAAATCACACCCTTTTGTGGGAGCAGTCTTGTCTCCTGCTAATGGTAGGTACGGCGTTGGTAACCATGACGACAAGAGTGTGTGGTGAATATATTTCGTCACTTGTGACCCCTCAAGTGACTTATTTTAAATTGGAAAAAAAGGGACACTTATTTAAAGGGGCACTCACTCTTAGTTATTTCTGGAGAGTCTTATAGGCTCCCTCCAGAGCAAATAGAATATTTGAAAGACTTTTTATTAATCTGCAAGTCAACAAAGACACGGGTTTCGACAGAAATAGAACGCAGCCCGGCCTTGCCGGTCCATTGGCTGCTACTACACTTTGGTTCAACTAGCTCCGCCATTTCACCCACTGGTAATTTTGAAATTATAAATTTGAATAATTTAACACATTGAATAATTGGGCCCAAAATCGATTTGCTGCTTGTGTTTTGCACACCAACATAGTCTCTTTAGCATGCATATGACCACACATCTCTTTCGACCAGGCAGACGATTGCATGTAACTGAACCCAGCTCTTATGCATACAGTATTGTCTTAGACGGTCAGGTTAATCTGTTTTTTTTTTTTTTGTCCAAATGTCTGAGACCGTGCTCGGAAAAACAAATGTCTTTTACGATCATTCCCACAAACCAGTCTGAATACATACTTGCACGATCTGTCATGACTGAACCATAAGAAACTAGTTATTACGATTACTGGGGAGGTATTTCAATAAAATGAACTACAATGGAGATGGGAAGCATACATATGTTGGGAGGGGTGGGGGGTAATGGTTGAGGCAGATGCCTGAACCATGAGCCACTGCTTTGAGATGACCTTATCATCAATTCTTAAAAGGAACCTTTTTTTTTTTAGGGGTGGGGGTGGATGGCTCCTCGTGGTCATGATGCCCAATCACAGGAGTCTCAAAGGTCCTTACATGCCCACAGTTGTCAAATTTTAACCATATCCCCTGATTTTAACAGCACAGGCGGGCTCGGAAAAAAAAAACATCTGAGGAAAAATAAGAAACCATATATATATATATAAAATATACACACACACATATATATATACAGTATATATATCCATCCATCCATCCATCCATTTTCCGAACCGCTTGATCCTCACTAGGGTCGCGGGGGGTGCTGGAGCCTATCCCAGCCATCTCCGGGCAGTAGGCGGGGGACACCCTGAATCAGTTGCCAGCCAATCGCAGGGCACACAGAGACGAACAACCATCCACGCCCACACTCACACCTAGGGAGAATTTAGAGCGTCCAATCAGCCTGACATGCATGTTTTTGGAATGTGGGAGGAAACCGGAGCACCCGGAGAAAACCCACGCAGGCCCGGGGAGAACATGCAAACTCCACACAGGGAGGCCGGAGCTGGAATCGAACCCGGTACCTCTGCACTGTGAAGCCGACGTGCTAACCACTGGACTACCGGGCCGCCCCCAGTATATATATATATATATATATATATGTGTGTGTGTGTGTATATATATATATATATATATATATATATATATATATACACACACACACACACATCGGTATATCTCCATCAAAGCCTCACATTCACTTATTTATATACGAACTTTATCTCACTGCAAAGTACATCACAACTGTGTGAGAGCGTACGTGGCTAATCGCTGGTGCCTTCCTGCCATTGTTTTATATGGTACTAGAAGTGTTTTTGTGTTAAGATATTTATTGTATGACTTCTGGAGCACCACAAAACTACATTTAAAAAAAATCAAATATTTCTATAGTAGTACTCGAGTTTGGGTTGCCAGTGTCTCACTTTAGTCCGAAACCTACGTTGCAAAAACAGAACAGTGATCAAGGGGTGTTTTGTTGCATCATTTGGTTACATACTATACTTGGCTCACTTCTTTCCTTTTAATTGTTCCTCGGCCGATTTGTCATTTGAAATTGACAGCCTTTACATTCAACATTCCAAGTCTGTCACCAGAACGGCTATAAAGCCGCTCGTCTTCTTTCTCAGCCTCAAACATCTCGACTGCAAAGGTAACTTCACACAATTTCCGTCCCTGATTTTAAAGCTCGGTTCCATCTAACTTTGTCAATCTTAACTCTCATGTTTTTTTCTTCCCCAACGTGGCGAGATGTAAACGTAGCGCTGATATTTATTGGAGTATTATTCCTATCGTTGCACAGATGGCGATCTCTCCTCGCTCGTTGATCCTCCTTTGCGTGATCACTGCATTGCTGACTGAAGTCGTAAGTTATAATCTCACACCCAATGATGTTGGATATGATGTCTTGGTGTCACCATTTTGTTCTGTGGTCTGATTTTTAACAGTGTGCTCCTCTTCTTTACAGCGGCCTTACAGTTTTTATCATAAGAAAGGTTGGTAGCTCCAGTATGACTCAATGATACTTTTTCAAATGAACCATGTTGGTGTTTTGTCTTCACTGAATTCTGATTTGATTGCCATTTCTCATTTTCCCAACCCCCCAAACCCCCCAAAAACCAATGTGTTGTAGTCAATAACTGTCCTCCACACTGGACTCAGTTGAACTGCAACTGTTACATCTACCAAAATGAGGAGAGGACCTTTGCAGATGCAGAGGTAAGGAATAAAATAGTTGAGATGCTAACACGACCTGGCGAAATCAACTTTTTTCCTCTCCTTTTCCATCAGAGCGTCTGCAACATTCTCGGTGGGAATCTGGTCTCCATCCACAGTGCCTTGGAAAATATAGCTGTTCAGGAACTCGCGAAAGCAGGCGGTAATGATAACGCAACCTGGATCGGATTCAATGATGCCATTCAGGTGAAACGTTGACCAGTACAAATGTTCCGATTGAATCCTGTCACTTGCGATATTTTTGTCTTGTCATCACCTTAAAGAAAGGAGGTGTAGAGCCGAGGCTGTTCTGCATTGCCGGGTCGAGACTTAATGGGGGGCAAAAACACACTGGAACACATCGTTGATCTAAGTTGACGCTTTGTCAAATATGGAGGACGTTAGAGCAACTTTGAGAATAAATCCACTCTTTAAAGGTTAAAGATACACTTTTTTTCAACATTCCAATCACCCGACCTCACCCTCTGCAATCCTACCACCAAATCGAGTTTGACGGCAATCCGCAGTTTCGCAGTGCAACCGTACGATTCAAATAACGTAAAAAACACCATCGGGATTGATGAGGTTGTGACCAACAAACAGCAGACCCAAATCCAGCCTCTCGTTATCTGTATTTTTGACTCATTCCCACGTGACTTGTCTTCCAGAATAATGATTTCATATGGACTGATGGCACGGTGAATGATTTCGAAAGTTTTAATACAATGGATTCGCAGCCTGACAACACTGTAGGTGACTGCGTGGTGATCGCTGCGGATGGTAAGTCCAATCCGTGATCAAATTGCTCAGAACATAATGCTCTTATCCTTACACTTTGATTTCTTCAAGATGGATTTTGGCAAACTGCGAACTGCACGGACCTGGAACCATACGTTTGCATCAGAGAAGTGTTCCACCGCTAATATTCATCTTTTCTCGTCTTCCCATTCTCACTTGGGTCACAATGGAGTTCCCTGATCATGATGAATCAATGAGACAGAGTCAACCTTTGGCCGCACTTTTGTATTTTGGGATTTGGGATTTGCTATCAACTCTTCTTTTCATCCTCCACAATGCCTCATTATTATTGACTTCTGTAATCTCAGAATATCTCTAATAAATGAAGGAATCTATCATCATCAAAATATGTGTGTCCTTTTTTTTAAACATGTTCCCTGGACGCTTCACACCTAAGAACTGAAACATCACTGTGCTGAAGATGTAACAACCATGAATGGTCACCGAGAACCCACATTTATGATCAATAATAATCGCCAAGAATGTGTCATGAACAAGAAATTCGCAGAAAGACTGACACCGCGAGATGGTGACACTGCATCGCTTTGGATTTGAAATCAGCACAGCTTTTGTGTTGAAGATAAACAATGGGAGGTGAATATCAGCTTGTCAAGTCGATTATGAAGGCGAGAAATAACAACACGTTGCAAATCGGACGAATTCAGGCATTTTATACTGAAACAGAGAATGCGTTACAGTCAGTATTAGAAAGTACATGTCTCTTTCGCAAGACCATAGACACAGATCATGGAGTGAATGGCAAAGGCCATGTAAAAAGCAACAATCGAACCATGTGGCGAATCAGCACTGCTCATGGCTTGTTGCTTAGTTGTATGTGTTCAAATAAATGATTTTGGTTTTTGAAGCCATTTCTCAGTTTTGTTTGTTTTTAAGGTACTTAAGACTAGACTTAGTGACTGTCGTTTTGCATCCGATATCATTAGCTGCTAGGGGCTTTCCTCTAACTCTGAGGATAAATAGTTGGGTTTTCATATCAAAACCCAGCCTAGCTCTGTCCTAAGTTGCCTTGCGCTTGACCGAAACATCCCCTGAGACAACGGTCTTCCAGTCTCCAGTTGCGATCCATTCAATTCCCTGAGAATGAAATGACCTGGAAGCACCGGATATTTACAGGCATAATTGTGGGCGAGTGACCTGGTTATAGTTTGGCCCGCCTTAACCCCTATTTTGCCCCGGAGGTAACCTGTAGTAGTACAACAGGTTTAATATTTCAAACACATTAATAACAGACGCTTCCCATAAGGGCTACGAGTGGAATGCGCGAGTTCATTGGTGACGAGCGGCACACATCCATCCATTTTCCGATCCGCTTATCCTCACAAGGGTCGCTGGAGCCTATCCCAGCCGTCTTCGGGCAGTAGACGGTGGACACCCTGAAACGGTTGCCAGCCAATCGAAGGGCACACAGAGACAAACAACCATCCACGCTCACACTCACACCGAGTGTTCAATCAGCCTGCCATGCATGATTTTGGGATGTGGGAGGAAACCGGAGTACCTGGAGAAAACCCACGCAGGCCTGGGGAGAACATGCAAACTCCACACAGGGAGGCCGGAGCCGAAATTGAACCCGTTACCTCTGCATTGTGACGTCGACGCGCGAACCACTTGTCCACCAGGCCGCCCGTGGCAGACACCAAAACAGAAAATGGTCTTCGCTGGCACAACAAAGATGATGAGACAAACATGCCGATAAGCATCGTTGAATAAGACAAGAGTTGATCGTAAACCCTGAAAAAGTTTTTTCTATCTTGTGATCGGTATTGCTTTGTTGCGGTTGCAGATGGGGAGGACAGACTAGGCTTGAAATGGAAAGACGAGTAGACCAACATTTTTACCTTTAATTGCTATTTGTTTTGGAAAGATTGTATCCGTAATACAGAGTGTTCCAAAAGTCTTGGGCACATTTGAAGTCCCCATATCTCCTTAACTATGAATGGTAGTATGATAAAAGTTGTGTCATTTTAAAGCTAAATACATTAAGTTTTTCGTAAGGCTATTGATTTTTTAAATTTCTTTTCAGACCCATTAAGCTGAAGGTACGAATAACAGAAGCTGTTGCAACCATTAACATTGCAATGCTGGAACGCGCTTGGCAAGAATTTGACGTGTGTCGTGTGACCAATGGTGCTCACATTGAATATCTTTGATCATTCCATGTAAAAATTGAGATTACAAGCTTTTGAATTTACCAGATGCGTTTTTATATCCTTATTAGTTTACAAGATATTAAATGTCAAAAATTGCCCAAGACTTTTGGAACACCCTGTATATTTAACCCTGGAGAATCCAAGAACTCTTTTCTTATTTGGAAAATGATGAATTATACATTAAATGACTGCTATATGTTCACTGAACACCAAAATATCAGGGTTTTTTTTTTAATTCAATGCTTTAATCCTAATTTATGATTAGGGCCAAATTTGACCCTTTGGGATTTAAGGGTAGCATTTGAGTAGCAGAATTTGTATGGGCCAAATTTGACCCTGTGGGTTCTCCAGGGTTAAAAAGAAATGTAACCATTTTTTTTGGACAGTGGTATGTCTATGGACAAAATTAATTGGTTCTGGAGGAAATGTCTTAACTAGAGGCAATATTTTCAAAAATTCGTATGAAGAGATGTTCGTAAGTAGAGGTACCACTGCATTATAAATACCCCTTTAACTCCGTTACGTCTTACCTTTCGTCTGGATTTGGTCACAATTTATATGGCATTAAATCATGACGGACAAATTGCTTGATTGTTTACATTTTGTTTCATTATGTTATGGTTCTCCGTTTTTGCAAAAAATAACATTTAATGCTTTTTGGCGCATTTAAAAACACATTACAAAACAGTTTGTTGTGGCCAAAATGGATTAATAGTGGTTTCATTCATTTTAACGGGAAAAGATGATTTGAGATATGAGCATGGTTCCAAAAAAAAGGTTAATTCACATCTCAAACCATGTAAAATGAAATTAAAAATAAACGAAAAAAACATCAAAGGGGAGCCTTGCAAACATTCATCAATAATTTATTTGTGTTCATCTCCTGAACCAACGACAGCGTCTCTGAAAAAATTCCTCACCACATTTTCCAATGACACCCTTTTTGAAAAAAGTTACTATACAAATTTTTATTAGAAAAGAATAAATTAACTGTGGAATTCAGTTATCATCATTATTATTGTCCGCCCCTGTGCCCCCCCCCCCTCCAGTATAATCAATTCCACACTTGTTTTCCAACAGCACATTAAATGTATTCATGTTAACAGTTACATGCTCTATTTGTATGCTGTGTGTTGAAATCAACTGGGATTGGATGGACTGACTCTATGGGGCAATGGTATCTATCATGTTAACTCGTGGAGCACCGGGATAGACAAGAAAAAAAAAAAAACAACGGTGAGGGGAACATTGTTGAAAAGAGTCAGTATTCAAAATCCAAAGAAAACAATGTCAAGCCTCTTTAAGAGCATTAAAAACAAGTGAGTTGAAATTCTCTTGGCTTGGATTAACACAAGGTTAGAGGGAGGAGGCTGCACTGAACGACACCGGGCTTTCGACATTTGCACAAAGGTCATTCAGGGCCACGATATATTGGGGGTGGATGTGGATTGTTTGGGTTGGGGGGCTTTCGTCTTCAATGGCATGCACGAGGGATGGTGTGAGATTAGGATGCTTTCACATATTTGGAATTTGGGAACCTAATGGTAGCACGTGGATGTTGCGATGGGTCTGAAAGTGAGGAAAATGAGCACCGATCGAAACTTGACACGACAAAAGCGAATATGGTCGGTCTGCTGTTGTGCAAAAATGTAACACGATGCTGGCGGTGCTGCAAACTGTGCTTTTCTAACCCTGTCCTGTACGTACGGGATAAATCCTTCATTTGCATTTAATGATAATCTGACCAAATTTGAGCATTTACCCTCCATTCAAAGTCAGTCATGGCCAAATTATCAGTTGTCTCCAAACAATTATCCTGTGGTGTCATATGTGTAAAAACAGGTAACGGATACCAACAAGACCAAATGTGCGTATTTTTCCTCCTTTCTGATCAAATTCAGCAAACGCCTGATTATCAAATGTCTCTAAATGATTATCCTGACCGATAATCCTGTGGTGTAGACTGTGCAAAGCATGACGCTCAAATCGACAATCGGGCCAAATTGAGCATTTTTCCTCCCTGACATTGTGCTTTGAGCGAATCTGCCTGGCTGCCATTTTTCAAGGCCTCCAGCGACCACTTTAAGGTTGGCACCCCAAAAAAATTATAAAGCACCCATAAATACAAGTGTTCTGACCTTCACTATGTGTGTGTGTGTGTGTGTGTGTGTGTGTGTGTGTGTGTGTGTGTGCGCGCGCGTACAGGCCCTATATGGACACAAGTGTTGGGACACACCTCTGATAGTTTTAGAGGCATTCTTAGTGTACAACAAAGTAGTAAGTCAGTTAGCGGTAGTTAACGTTGATGATCTTGCAGTCGTTTCCCACTGGATTGCCGCAAAAGGAATCAATTTGTGACGGACATGTGAGTATTCCAACAGGATACAAGTGGTTATATATATGAAAGTTTTGTTTTGGGGGAGGGGGGGTTGGCAGGGTTAAATTATTGCAACATTTTTGTTCAAACCCCCCAACCAAAAAAATAAAATGTTCATCTTATGAGAATATTTTATAAACTTAAATTCTATTTTTCCCCCAAGGAATGAATACTGTTATATTGTAATACATTTTCAATAAAAAAGTCTGCCGACTTTTTTAATTTTATGAGAATCAAATTGTATCTTTTTATGAAAAATTCATAACAGTGAGATTTGAATGTGCATTTTTGTCCAAGAAAAAAAATATATATTAATTTTACGTGAAATCAAATTTTCTCAATATTTCCACATTGAAGTTATATATCTTCAAGAGAAAATGTTATGACATTGCATTTTTTCAGAAAATAAGTATTAATCTCATAAAATTAAGTGTTGCCTTTTTTTAATGAAAAAAAACCCACCCTGAAGTTGAGTTAAAAAACAAAACAAAACAAATGTTGCAACGTGACATTGGAGTCTTTTTTTTTTAAACAGAAAAGCAAAGACAACTAATACAACAGAGTTATATTTCAAGAGATGGTTATAATCTCACGAGAATTAAATTCTATTTTTCCAAGAAATCAGCCTTCATTTTAGAGTAAAAAGTATTAATATTAATGAGTCAGGAAAAAAAAGTCGTCATATCAGACGAATCAACCTTTTTTCAGGCAATCGTTGCGGAGCATCAATGATGACTACACCTACTGTACTACTTCCTGTGTTTATAATGACCGAGTGTCCCAATACTTTTTTTATGTGAGAAACAGTAAGCGCTGCCTTGCTCTACAAAGCAATCCCAAGCCGAAGAGTATTCAGGCGGGACTGCAACTGAGTGACGAGGGTCAAATGGGCTGCAATGTTGGTGGTCAATTTCCAGGGGAATTAAATTCCAATTGGCAACTTGAATCGAAAGTAGCATAAAACGCTTCAATCAAACCATTTTTGTTTTGCTGCAAGAGGACTGCCATGGAAAATACTGTAGGTGGCTCTATTTGCCCACATGCCAAAATATTACAGTTTACAGTCCTGTATTGCTCCACTTTTATTTTTCTATTTGACTTGAGAGGCCAACATTCATTTGTGACTCCAATTATTTTGGAGTGTAGCACAATACATCAAATAAATAAAAAAAAGACCAAATCAAGTTCGGTTATTTTGGTCATAATTATGCTAAATACAATTTATCTTGAATTTTGTAACTTTGTGTTTTACTTCTGTTAATTCCCATGGAAAATGAGAAAAAAATCCCGCAATTTTGCAACACTAATTAGGAAGTGACAGGAAATGATGAGAGTGTGGTCGCTCCAAAGAGCGCCGAACGGACGTCAAAAGCCCCAAATTTGCAAATCCTCGGCAAACGACACAGTTGGCGGTCTCTCTTGCAAGAACAAATCCAACAATCTTTGTTATTGCTGTAGTCCAGATCGTGTTCCACACACGGTGACCTGCGACCGGTCAGTCCATCCAGCCTGTAGAATAAAACCCGGGTGAAGGAATTTTTGTCATAAATCTTTGCAACATAGTTTTGTTTTGTTTTTTTCTTCTTAAGAAAATTCATCTTCTCTATGTTTGATAATAAATATGCAAGGGAAAAATAAAAGATGAATGGGAATCCAGAAACCCAACACACTTATATGGGTTTTTAGGACTGGTGGCTCAAAACCAGCAGGAATCCTCTTCGGGGGGACTTTGAAACACACAAGACTGTGCTCTCTCGCTCTCTCTCTTTCTTTTTGACATCCACTCGGCCCTGTAGCTCGCATCCCGAGGGTAGAGTGGGATTGGAAGGAGTGCCATGTATGGCTGTTCTGAGTGGTGATGCAAAGGAAGGGGCCGGGGGGAGGGGTCCGGGAAAGTCTCAGACCAGGGTTCCAGGTTTGGCCTTGTCCCGTCTGTACCACTGCACATCCGCCAGTTCGGAACAGGAGGGGCTGCCCAGGAAGCAGCTGTCGCTGAAGGACCTGCCAAAAGGAGGAAACGGAGATCAGAAAAACAAGAAAACGTGCAGCGCCTCCATCCAAAGTCCAACCCTACTGTTGCTATGTGTACACCCCAAGGCTTCAGTTCAACCAAGTCAGCGTGAACTTGGCGTTTTCTTCGGCTATTTTTGTGACACTTGCTGTCTGCAAATTCAAGACAAATGTTGAAACTACGATCTCGCCCAGCACGGATAAAAAGCGATGCACGTGACAGCGGGATGTGACGGGGCAAATGTGACACGCTGCAATTGTTGTGGATGTTGGGTCCAATTTTTAAATTGCCACGAGAGCCCCGGTGACGATGAGGAATCTACTTTTGACCTTGACGATGCCCGTGGCAGGACATGGTGGGTAAGTCATATTTGAAATTTCAGAAAACGAGCACAAACACAATTTTTGACACGCACACTAAATTTATAGGTGCAAGCAAGCAATTGATTAATTAAAAACTAATGGATGATGAAATTCATCGACAACTACTTTGAAACGACCTTAAAATTGCCTGAACCCATTATCCTCTCAACAGGGAAGATTCTCCAATGTACTCCTGCGTCAAAGACTGACTGCTTGGGTGGAATCAAAATAAAACATTTGCATACTGATTTTACTTGTCGATGATCAACACTTATTGATGAATTGAAAAAAAAACCTGACAGATTAATTTAAAATAATTGTTGCAGAGCTACTTGATATTATAAGTTAGAAACAAATTAAAATTAAGCAGGTATGCTCACGGTTCAGGTTTCGTCACATTGTGCATTTGGTGTGCGTCTTGGGCCTCTTTGTCACACTTCTCAAGGCAAACTTGTGTGTAACGTGTATAGGACCCGTGTTGTTGCATTCCAGCCCTGTGCAGCCCAGCTTGTAAAACGGGCCCGGCGCCATACATTCTGTAAGGGTTGGACATGGTATGCACACCCCGCGTGGGCTTACATATTATATTCTCCATGGCCACAGTAGCCCCATTTGACCTATGGAACTTTAAGAAATAATATCTAAAAGTAGTGTGCCAGGAGATTTCTGGCAAATGAGGCTGGCATGGCTACAGGGCACAAAACCTCACATAAAACTTTTAAAGGCTTTTTTGATCAAATAAACACTGCTAATGCCAGGGCCCTAGCAGTGTTTATTTACGGAAGTTACGGCACCTGGAAGGACATGACGTGAAAAAGGTCTATGGACTCCTTTACAGCTACACATGTTTGTTAGTGAGCCACAATAAAGCGTCAAGAAAATTTGTGAGCAGAAATTAGTGTTAGAAGAATAGGTTGAAGCCAGAAAGAGAGCAGTGCTACGACCACCACCACAAAAAATGCATAGCTCATGGTGGAGGTCTCTCCAGGACTAGGGACAGTACCTCTAGACACCAGAGCCAGGCCGAAGAGGAGACTGACAGACGTCCTCAGTGGGAGAGCTATCTGCTGTGCCTCTAAAGCAGGAGACAGCACACATACAGACACAGACATACAGACACACACACACACACACACACACACACACACACACACACACACACACACACACACACACACACACACACACACACACACACACACACACACACACACACACACACACACACACAGGGGATGGCGTGTTAGTGTAGAATAGAGGGAGTCTCGTTGAGGAGGAAAGTTAGGCTGCAAAGTGGACAAACGGTGAAGCCAAACAGCAGAGAGGCAAGATGAAAGAGTGGGAGCGTGAAACCTGCCGAGGGTGCGCCGGGGGTCTTACCCGCTTTGCCAGTTGAGGATGTGCTGTGGACTGCAGGGGGGCGTAGGCGTGGCCGCCTGCTCGCTGGAGGGTGTCATACTCCTTTGGCTGTGTGGGGACGCCACTAAGGTTGTGGGGGGGGGGGGGTCTTTGGTTAGGAACGCTGATAACATTGGCACATGTTCAACACAGTTGTTCTTAGTTCTACAGTCTAGCCTATGCCCATATGAATTTGGGCCAGGCAGGATACACCCTGGATTGGTCAAGAAGATAATTGCGGGTCACGTGGACACAAAACCATTCATTCACATACACAACAAATGACCATGAATAGTTTTGAATCAACCTAACATTCTGGAATGTGGGAGGAAGTCAGACTACGCAGAGAAAAGACATACAACCGGCATAATATTATTCTTATTGTCATTATGAAATGACAATCTCATGGGGATGTGCAAGCGTGATGAAAGGATGAGTACCTGGTGAACACTTAACGAGCGTTCCCACCCGGCTGCCCCGTCCATGTCCCAGCGTGCCTTGCTGTGACCCTGTTTCAGATGAGGCGGATACTGAGTGGGAGTGACTCCTCTCCTTCAGACTCCCGGATGACCTCTGGTACCAGCAGCGCAGCTCTTCCGACACGGCCGCTCTGCCCCCTCCTCCGCCGCTCCCCTCGCGCCCCAGCGACGGAGTCCGTACAATCTGCGAGCGGGACGGCGTTAGTCGGCCACCGCCCTCGCTGCCCTCCTCCCCTCCCCAGGCCTCCTTGTACAGTCCCCCAGCCGTGTAGGAGCTGGAGGTCTTGAACTGAGCCTTCACGCTGTAGTGGCCCTCCTGGTCACTCTCTAGGCTGCGCACCACCACCGGGTTGGGGGTACCCTCCACGTACAGCGGGTACTCTTTGATGCGGTACTGTGAGGACGGCTGGCTCTGGCTGTGGAGGTAGACGCCATGTTGTCCACCGCCGATGCCACCTCCGCCTGAACCCCCAACCGAACCGTTCTTAGCTGCAAGGTTTGGCATGGAGCCTGAGTTGGATGACCCCAGGTGACCGGCGGACCTTGAAGGGAACATGTGGGTCAATCACAAAGAGGAGAGGTGCTACGAAAAGGAGAACTTTGCCAACATATGGAAAGCCGTTTGAGCATTTATTCTGTACCACTGACATGCAGTTTAAAGTCCATGTTGTAGTCAGTCGACTCTTTGTTCTCACCAGTAAGAGAGTTTTGATCACATGAACCCTATACTGGCCAACTTGGTTCACTGTCCACACGAGATGCGATTTTAAGATTTTGTTACTTTAATTATTACGTAGCTGACCAACTTCCAAATTTGCTGACTTAGTCATACGGTATATTCCATTCCGAGACCTACACTCGCCATATGCTGGTCTTTTGCTGACTCAGACTAAAATAAGCCCGCAGGTTCTGGGGCCTTCTCCACTGCTCCTCCAGTACTCAGGAATGTCCTACCTGTGGAAATTTCAGCTACTACCTGCAGAAATGTGAAATCTTGACTCAAGACTTATTTTTACACTCTCACGTTTAGTTAAACCACATCTAGAAGGAATATTGCATACTTTCCTACTTTAGAAACTGACATCTGGGTTTTGCCCTGTTTTACTGACAATTCTTCTCTCTACTTCTCACCTCCTCTCATGCTCAAAAATGGGGCAAGGTGTCAATGATCAATGTGAGATTGTTGCCGAAAAGATTTTGCACCGACCAATCGGACAAGATCTGAGATGGCCACTTCTCCAGAGGCGTTGATGTAGTGGATTTTGCATCACCCGACAGAGGCAGATTTTGAGGAAGACCCATCTCCCGGAAAGCTCTTTAGGGCAAGCCAGTTGAGCATTTATTTGATATTGTAATGGTCCACTGAATTGTCGTACTAGTGAGAACAAAGAATGTACCTGTACATGGACATTAAACTGAATTTCAGGATACAGAATAAATGCTGAAATGCCTCGTCCTTCCGCCTACCTGTGCCTCTGTCGCTGCCTGGCTTTGGATGGCGAGTCCTCCCCGAGGGTTGAGTAGTTAGGGTTGCTACCGGGCACTAAGGACCCGCCGGCAGGGTAGAAGTGCTCTGAGCTGCTCTGGCTGGTGCAGGAGGAGCAGTCGTCCAGTGGATCGGAGCCGTTAGAGGTCCGCGTGGGGCCCAGGAAAAAGTCTGGGCTTCCCAGCGGGCCCAGGGCGTGCGAGTGCGAGTGTGGGTCTGGGTCTGACGTCAGGAGCTTGCCCTGGGACTCCAGGCTGGAGCTGCGGTTCCTAAAGTGCTGAGCGAGACTGTGCAGACGTGTGGGACTGATGTCCACTGACCTGTGGGGCACGCAAACAATACTTCGGGGTTAATATTTGGGGCACACACATTCACACATTAAAGGGGGACATTTTATAAAGACCCCCATCTTGATGCCAACGCCAATTTAACACAAGTACCATGTGCACCCCTAAATGCCACAGGAATCAAAAAGGTGCCGATTTATGTGAGGTCACACTCATATCAGAGCTTGTAATAGGCACGTAGCTTTACAGTATGAGCAGAAACAGAAAGAATGAGATTGAGGTTCAGTTGCGAAGGACGGACCTGGTGGAATGTACGTAGTGTGGCGTCCGGGTCCTCAGGTCAGGTGTGGACGGCATGCTGGACTGAGAGTTCCACTGAGGGAGACTCCTGATGGGGCTGCTTTGCAGAGAGTTGCTACCGCCCGCTTCTGTGCTGCCAGAGCTTGGGAATCTTCTGTGACTAAAGAGAAAAAGAATGCTTTGGATGAATTGTACGCAAAAGAACTCCTCAGGTGTCCCATGCCATGACATTTTTGTCATGTGCCTTTGTTTAATAAATGTTGGGAAACACCAGGTGAGTCAACACGGCCTCCTACCTGGAGTGAGAGGAGCGCTTCTTGACTTTTTCATACGGCTCGTCAAGCGAAGACTCGCTCCACATTTTGGGCTTGATGGGCGATTTGTCATAGTCGGCGCGACCGAAGTGCAGGTGTCGCAGCCCGTCCAGGGACTGCGGTGGCGGGGGACGACTGTGAGACGGTGGACGCGGGGGGAGGCCCTTGTGGGGCGACGCCATCGGTGAGAAGTTGGGGGTGCCTGTCACTTGGGGGTCGTCATCGTCCAGGACCAGAGCGTCAGACAGCGAGCTATCTTCGGAGCCGATGTTGGCCTCTACAGGAACGAAAAACACCAGAAGGAGCTTGCTTTATGACCAGATTTGTCCGAATAGACAGGCTTTGACTACTGTTTTTCTACAGTAAATTGTTTCCACATTTGTATTATTATTATGATTATTATTATTATTGTTCAAGGTTTGTCATATTCTCAACTTTTTCCTAAATGTTTCTAGTTTTTTTTTGGGTCACCTCATGTACTTTTCAACCATGTTTTTGTGGTCCTATTTTTGTCAGATGTTTTGTCCAAGATTTATCATATTTTTGGGAGATTTGAAACTGTTTTGTTCATTCTTTTGCCATGATTTTATTCTATTAGAGAAGACACCACTATGTAATAAGATACTGTCATGTGACAAAAACTCGAGACTGCTGCTACCTTCAATTATAAGCGAAGCCCTCTGCGTGGGCTTCTTTCCAGAGCGAATTCGATATTCATTGATGGAGTTCTCGATCTCCTGTAGCTTCTTGAGCGCATTGAGATAAGATGTCTTCCTCTGCTTCTTCAACTTCTTGCTGCTCACGTGCGGGTCGCTGGCCAGGCGCCGGGCGGCCTCGGTAATTTGTGACTGAATGGCGAACTCCCGCTCCAGCCGTTCCAGCTCTTCTTCCTGGGAGGAGCAAATGCAAGGATGTAATGGCAACAATGTGGGCGACACCAGTGAGCTAAGTTAAGTTACCTACTCATGATCCAAAACCAACAAGAGGCTTAGTTTACAGAGGCTGTAAATTCTCTATGAATACGCAGGTTGCCAGAGAAAGCATGCTGCAGAAATAATTTATCTTGGTCGCAGCAGATTTTCTCACCGCTGAATCCTCTCTTTAGAAACACTCGGCACTCCAATAATAACAAGCTAGCTAGGATTTGTCAAGTAGGCATCACCAAGTCAAACAACTCAATCCTACTCTTAAATTAAAGTTAAATCAGGTCAAGAGGTAGGCAACTATACAGTGCATCATATTATATACGGGTGGCATGGCTCAGTAGTAGAGTGGTCGACTCCACACCAAGTTGTGGGTTCGATCCTTGAAGTATCCTTGAGCATTAGTGCACACCTTTCTCAACCAATTTCTAATGCGCATATCCTCAACAAGCGTCGCGAGCGTGCTGGTGCCTATCCGAGCCGTTTTCGGGCAGCAGTCGGGGTACACCCTGAACTGGTTGCCAGTCAATCGTAGGGCACACATAGACAAACAACCATTCGTGCTCACAATCACACTTAGGGACAATTTGGAGTGTGCAATTGAACTGCCTTGCATGATTTTGGAATGTGAGAGGAAACCAAAGTACCCGGAGAAAACCCACGCAGGCACGGGGAGAACTACACACAGGGAGGGCTGGAGCCAGAATCAAACCCTGCACCTCTGTCCTGTGAAGCTGTCACGCTAACCAGTAGACCATTGTGTTGCCCACCGTTACCATATTGTACTGTAAATATGGTGATGAATTTACACAAAAATGTAAAGTTTTTTTTTCGATAAACTATTTTACATTTACCATGTTTTTGAATTAAACAATTGGTTAATTAAACTGTGATTTCATTTTTGGAACCAAACTACTGAAATAAATGAACTTTTCAATGATATTCTAATTTGAGATGCACCTGTGCATATATTGTATAGTATATGCTGTACATAGTGAATGCTGTGTTTCATCATTGGGATCTATTCACTGGAGTCGACATGGTAGCGGTCTATGTCAGTCGTGAGTAATCTCTTCCACACTGCTAGAGTCGGTTTGTGTGTGTGAAAGAGTGGCCAATGTTGACCAGGAAGGTTTGTGATTTGAAAAAAAAAAAGTGTGTGGAAACTTTTCAAAGCCAACAAATCTCGTCATTCAAAAAATACGAGAACCCACGCACATTCTGTCTACTGGTAGGCATGTAACCACAAGCTCTTCCTGTGAAAGGAACTATTTTTAGAAGTAGCACAGTTCTGGGATTTTTTTGTTTCTATTTTTGGTCAACCAAGGAACATTAAGACAGATGTATCACAGATGACAGGCCCATCATGTTTTGGGCTCTGGTGATTTCAGATAACATGCCTTAAAAATTCGAATGAAAAATTCTTTTTCCGAGATACTGAGAATCACCAAGGTCGCGGGAGTGCTTTTATTCAATTCTTGATCCCTGGGGTATTTTGACAAAAGATGTGCTTCAAATTGCGAAAAAAAAAACCTTGATTATAAATGAAAATCATTTACCTCCCCTTTTGGAAGAATCTTCTGCTCATCCAATTTGAAGGCAGTACCGATCTTTCGCCTCACTGTGGGAGCTTCCTCGCCTGGATCTAGAGGGTATTCCTTGGGAAGTTTCCCTGTCAGCTCCTGCAAATTAAAAGTAAAATGAGGGGGAACAATTGAAGATTTAGAAGAGCGGAGATTTTTTTTTCCAAGTCTTGGCATACAGCCTCTCTGATGCAGATGTTCTTGAGCTCCTCAAGCCTCTGCTTCAGCGTTTCCTCCAGTGCTTCCTGGCGGGCCCTCAGCGCAGCCAGCATGTCCTTCTTGGCTGTTTGGGAGCTGTCGGATTCCTGAGAGCCTGCAAAACAATCCGAGCGGTTAAGTGTCAGGAGAGTACTGTTATGAGGCTCTTTGCTGTTGTGGGGGTCTTGGCTGTCCGGGAGAAAGACGGAGAGATTGTCCATGCACCTGCACAAGTCTGCCAGGATGTTTACAGGGAAGTGAGTGCAACATTTCGATAAGGAAGCTGTTTGTTTCAAGGAAAAAGGGGGGCAGTGCAGAGGACAAAAGTCACTGACGCACAATCTCTGGGGAGCCGGAGATGGTGCCAGTCTTGTTTGTAACACATCTTTAAGTTTCAGACAAATTGCTCACAGACAAGCACACCGTCGCCCTCGTCTTGGGCAAAGACAGAAACAACGCAAGACTCACCCGCTGAGAAAGCTGTGGCAGATAAAAACAAATAAACAAACAAACAAACAAAAACACAGATGGCTTTAATGCACTCAAAGTTTCGATTGTTGGCGATTCACACATGGGCTTTGAAAGACACAATAATCCTTAGGAGGGTGGCCTGGCCTTTTATAAAGAGAACAGTGTCTGTTGTTGGTATGGCGACCATGGATCAGCTACTTTGGTCTGTAAGATTCTTAAAACAATCTGGCCCACAGCGTTGAGGCTCATGTTACTGTTCAGAGACTTTATGCTCCAAGGCAGGGATTGTATTCATTTGAGTGACTACTACAGCTTCTGATCATGTCACTTTAAAGAGAGAATGTAAGATAAACATATGTACTCGTAATAACACAGAATGTTCCAAATTATGATGCAAATTATGTTTTTTCTTTCATTTTTCTAGTCTATGCTAGTGGTACTAAGCATAATTTTAAGAATAAATTGAATGTTCCCAATAAAAGAAGTTTTTGTTCAAATGCATTGTTCCAAATTATCACACACAGCAATGTGTCAAAACATTTTGGATTGATCAAAGAACTGAAAATGGACTGAATTTCCTTGACTCATTTACTGAATTTGTAGCATTAGGAGATTTTATTTGCTGAAATCAAAAGCTAGATAAATCCAAAACATCTTAACATAGGACCTCGAATTTGATAGCAGTTTCGCAATTCTTAGATCTATTGAACTTGGGAGTTTTTGGACGCATTCTTCTTGAATTTCATTCCAAGATGTCAGAATAGCCTCCCAGACCTGCTGTTTGGATTGCAAAACATTATTTGCATAATATTTTGGACTGCGGTATATTACGTGTACAAATAATGAAGTACAAACTAAAATAGAAAGCGGCAGTGAGGGGGGAATAAAACACATTGATGTGATCTAAAAAGAATTATATAGAAAATAATCCATCCAATAATCCATTTTCGAATCCGCTTCTCCTCATGAGGGCATGGTGGAGCCTATCCCAGCTGTCTTTGGGCAGTAGGCGGGGGACACCCTGAATTGGTTGCCAGCCAATCGCAGGGCACACGTAGACGGACAACCATCCGCACTCACAAATACACCTCGGGAGAATTTGGAGTGTTCCATTAACCTGCCACGCAAGGGTGGGCAAAGTATCGGCCGCGGGCTACATTCAGACAATGCTCTTAAATCCAGCCCACCGAGCGTGATTTTTATTATCACGTCTATTATCAGTCCTGTAATTTGATTGGTGTCAAGCCTGTTTTTATCACGGGAGCCGTAATGACTCTGAAAGCATATAAATGTGTATGATACCCAAAAGTTTTGAAATATCCTAAATATTTGGATATGCGTTGCAAAAAATAAGTACGTCAGTCTCTCCGTGTGGCCTGGTACCAAATAGTAGCTAGCAGTGGTTGGGGACCATTGTTTTACAGCCTAACTATGGAGAAAAACAAAACAAAAACAAAAAAAACTCGAACTGGCCCAGCTGTCCACTTTAAACATAAAATGCAGTCGCTTGAGAAGAAAGGTTTCTGTGTGTGTGAACATAAGGTGCCCAATCGATGGCCTCTCTACGGAGGCAGCTGTTTCTGTCCGTCCAGCTGTCAACCAACGCCCTGCTCAAACGCCGCCACCCAAGAATGCACTCGCCTATTAATCTTTCACATTTACACCCCCAAACTCACACACACACACACGATCACACGTATATAGTATGTACGAACTAACCTGATGAGAGTAGACTGCCACTGCTCCCACTGATAATTTTGCCTTTGCTGCCCATGTTAGCCAGTTTGGACGTTTTCAGCGTTCCCGTTTCAGTGAGGTCGATGGCAATTTCGCTCAGACTGCGTGCTGCGTGGATTTTAGACTGGACAAACACACGTGCCAAAAGCAAGAGGACGTTAAAATCAAGACCTGGCACAAACCCAACCATCATGTCTGAATGTGTCTGTGTTGTAATGGATTGTATTCGTTGAAGTCACGTGTTCCTGTTTGCCATTTGGTAGCTCAAGCATAAAGCCTGTCAGTCATTCCTCTTAGGCCGTGAAAGACACCAGAGGGTTTATATTTCGTTTCTCAAGGGCCCGTGGCGCTCAGACTAACAAGTACAAGTGTAGAATAAATACAGTAGTTCCAAAATGAAATAACAGAGAAATGGGGTGGAAAAAGTATGAAATAATAGAGAAAAGGGGCTGGCGGGGGACAAAGAAATGTACACCTGGCAAACCCGTAGTGCCAATTCAAACGTTTAGACTGGCGTACTGGAACTAACAACAAGAGCAGGACGACAAAAATAGCAAAGTCGGATAAAATAAGATTGGTGTCAAGCAAAGAATAATGCCGTGTTCAGTGCGGCCCACCAGCTAGTATGAATGGTTTTGGTTAGCGGTACTTTGCCACATCGAATAATAATAGTAGTGAATCATATGGATTTTACTTTATACTCTTATGCAATGTAGTTAATTTTTGCCAAGGACAGATGAGTATCTTTTTCCGGCCAAATTAGTATTTTGTTGCTCTTTTTTTTTCCCCCCAGGGTATTCTTTTTGTTAATTTCATCCTTCATAAATCCAAGTGTTTATACAGGTGCACAAAAAAATCCCAAAGAGAATACTAGGATCAGAACAGTAACATAGATAAATAAATTGATAAAACGATCATATGCTCACTGGATCATAACTGAACAAATAAATGACTCCTCAGCCTGTCGCGACTCAACCACACGATGACTGGGCAAGACGTTCATTTAAAATATTACATGCGCAACGAACGAGGTTGGAAAAACACCCAGATAATATTTATTGTTAAAAGGAATAAATAAGTCCAACACTAGGCTGCACCGAGTGGCCTGCAGCTGAGGCCTTGGGTGTTAAGCCCCCATTTTCCAGGACGCATGGAAGGGAGTTTGATGTGCGATGCAATGTGCCTTACAATCCCGGTGTTTCTTCTCCGTTAACTCAATTTTTTTGTTCATTCTCAGTCATGGTGTCTGACATCACGTAGTCCAAAGATGCTTCTTTTGACATCTTTGTTCGCCCTCTTGTTTCAGCCGAGAATACCACGTGTCTACCATTGTGAAGTAGCGTTTTAGAAAAACACCATCTCCTCAGGTTTTTTTATTTGGTCCACAACGCGGCTGCCGGGTCGATTGGCGGGGTTCTGTGACATCATGTGAATACTATCTACAATCTAGTGAATGGGTGAAAAGAAAATTGCTGACCTTGCTCTGCTTGCGGTCCAGATAGAACTGGTGTTGGCTTATGGCCATGGCCCAGATGGACTTGATGAGGGCCGGACAGGCGTACCAGGTATGCACCGCGATGCCGCTGTGGCCAAACGTCCTGCGTGTCACTGATGCCCTACAGTAGAAGCGGACACAAGGCCTCTTTATATGCACTGAATGCAAACAAATGACACTGAACCCCCGTTAATCACGGTGATGTTCCAGATGCAGCCGCAACTATGCAGCCTATACACTTTAGACACTTTTAGGATTATTAAAACCCTTTCTAACACTTTGTAAATATTTTTGAACACACACAAAGAATTAAATAAAAAATATGTAAAATACTGTACCGTATGTAGTGTAGCATCTGTGTTAGTTAGATGCCTTGAGGAGGCGGGGCCTGGTGATTTGGCATGTGATGTTAGCAATTGTGTGTGTGTGGGGTGGGGGGGGGGGGTGCAGCTGTGGCCTCGAGCAGCACCTGCGCAAGTGTGCTCATTGTGTTTGTGTTTTATTGTTTTCCCGGGGTTCAATAAATGGCGAGTATGGCTCTCCTTTAAATTTTAACCAAAAACATTTTAATGTCATCATTATTTAGATTAAACTTTTTTACGATCTTTTAGTATGATATATTATAAGAATGTTATAGTGGCTTATTTGTGCTGCACATTTTAGACCTCTGTCACATTTACGGTATATGTTGGTCATGATGGTGGTATTTGGTGTAAAAAGTTGAAGAACCATGCAGTTCCACAAAAAGATCTGCAATGTAAATGAACTAAAGTAAGCTGGCAAAGACTGTATGACAATTAGAGTACCACTTTACTGGCAATAAAAAGCTTCTCTGGTGCTTGTGAGAAGACGACGCACGTATAAGCCACACACGACGCTGGCGTGTTTGCTCATACTTATTTAAACACACACTCATGGCCAGCTCACCGTAATGACAGCTCCTCTCAAAGAAAACACTGCTGCTCGTCGTTTCACCCTGTCCCTGACTGTCCCCCCCACCCCCCTCCTCCCCCTGCAACACTGCACATATGGAGCCATGTTAAATAAATACAGGCCGGGTCATTTGGGCAACAAAGCGGCCCACTCACACAGATGTTGAGTTCTTCGTGGGGTTCCCTTGTCAAGAATTTTTGACGTATTGTGTTTGTGTGCTGTAAGATATTAGCAGTATTAGTTTTTTTTTCCTTCGAGGACGGGGGGAACCTTTAGGATATTATTATCGGAAAATAATTATAAGATGAGAGAAGATAGAAGAAGAGTGTTTGTTGAAGTGCATAACTGTACTGTCAGCTCATCCGATAGTTGCGTGCCCGAGAATCACATTAAACATCCATCCATGTTCTGCAGCGCTTACGGGCGAGTGTAACACTCCACTAAAAGTAACATGAAAGTCATTCACTGCCATGAATGTTTATATTTGTCAACAGGAATCCAATATTTCACGGTCATGGAGGAGGGCCTCGCCCAGCTCGTCTCTGAATAAAACCTTTTTAAACCGCTGTAATGACGAACAGATCCATCTAGATGGTAGTGTGTCATCGTTTTGGATTTGAGTAGATGAAGATTACGAGGGGAAATGCTGCCTGTCTGGACTATTGCTATGGAGGGAAATACCTCTTATGCAAACAGTAAGTATGTATGGTATAAATGGGGAGTATGTTTGGTGATAGGTCGGAGGAAGTGTGTGTTGCGATTGGGAGAAAAAGATGACTCAGTTGTATAGCTGTAAATAATGCACGATTCTGGCTGTCAAAATTTGTTTCTCAGTCTTATTTTTTTTTAGTTTTAGGTGTTACAAATGCAAAAAGCTTTCGCACCAAAATCACTGTTGTGTTCGCTGGTGTTTTAAGACAAAGCTGAAATCTGTGTGTGTAATAAGGAACACTAAAGGTCGAGAAATATGACTTGCATCAAAATAATAAATGGGAGTAGAATTCAACAGCAGCAACATTCAATGAAATCATACATTTTAAATAGTGGTCAAATATCTACCTGAATGCTTAAAATCAAATTGCCTTGACGATCGATCTGTTGTAGAGATTTACCTCCTGGGGTCATGAACTTCCACGGAGAACTTCTTCTCTCGAAAATAGAGGTTCTCCAGCTGACGCCATTGGAACACCTGAAGTTTGAGGAGACAAAACACGGCCCGACAATGAGTCCACGCAACTTTGAAGAGAATCCTTGCCTCTACAAGCACCCCAAAGAGGAGGGAAAAAAAGGCTGACAGCACTTGATTATCGCGCGCTGTATAAGAAGCCGAAAGACATATTCCTCAGCATGTGTGCCGTTACATCCTCCGCAACTTGCTTCACCATTTGTAGGCGTGTGTGTGTGTGTGTGAGTGAAAGTGTGCAAAGTTTCCTCTTCTCCTGTAACTTGACTTGGAGGGAAGGAGGGAGGGAGAGATGGAGGGAGGGAGGGGGGGGGGCTTTTAGGGCGCCTGACCCCTCCTCTATCCCACAGGGACTGTACTTCCTGCTCTGCGGTCGGGGAGGAGAGAGAGAGAGAGAGAGTGTGTGTGTGTGTGTGTGTGTGTGTGTGTGTGTGTGTGTGTGTGTGTGTGTGTGTGTGTATATGAGTAAAAAGGGTCCAGGGGAGGAGTGATGAAGCGTTCTGTGAGCCCCCCCCCTCCCCCCCATCCCACCATCCCCTCCTCTCCTTCCTCTCTACAATTGAAGTGCCCTTACTTTGTTTGATCAGAGCTCAGTGCACACACAAACACACACTGTCTGAGTCTGGTTCTCGTTAGGGGGAGAGAGTGAGACCGAGAGCGAGTAGAGAGGGCCCAGTTGCCCTGACGCGAGCAAATGCACAGTCAACAAAATATTTGAGAAGTGAGGATAAAAAAAAAAAACATCAAAAAATAAAAAGTAAGGAAACTATAAGACCGGGCAGGAAAAGAGAGGAGACAAAGTTGGTCCAGGAATTTTAACTGCCTGGGAAAACAATGGAGGGACAGATGGGCTGTGCGGAAACAGAGGCAACAACGAGACAGGAATGACATAAACATAGCCGACAGTATATATGTGGTATGTGCCAGCGGATGTCTTGAATAGGGATGGAAAATGTTCACCGATAAACCATGATAACATTTTAAAATGTTTAGTGCAGGACTGTATTACCATTTGATTGTTGCTGTAAGGCTAAATCCTTGCATTTCTAAAGTCATGACTTTTCAGGAAATTATAAACAAATAAAAATAAATCATCTTTCTTGGGATACCAAAGACTGCATTGTGAAAGTTGATATGACACTTTATATTGCTGTGATATCATCGATAATCATGTAAATTTGCTAACACTTTTTAATCTTATTTATGCCGTCACTGATTCGAATGGTAGGGACAAAGACATGGCCTCCACTGGCCATGCCCATCAAAGCCTGCGCCCACGCTGAGGCCCAGACAAGAGAAAAATATTCCTTCAGATGAGACTTAAAAGCCAGTGACTGGTTACATTTCAAACGTCTAAAAGACATGAGTGATACAATAATGAAAAAAACATAAACAATGAGCTGGTATGATTCATCTGTGAAATTCTGCAAGCATCCTTACCTTTGTGGTCAACATGCTTGCTTCTATTATAATTATTACCAGCAATTGATTTTCAACAAATCAGGCCTTTTCAAATATGTGTGTGTAACTTAACTATTTACGCTCATTTCTGTCTTAAAAAAAATGTAAAAACTTTCCATTTTGATGTGGCATAATGGTGCGAGGCTTTCACAGTGTCAAGAAGAGACGGAGGTTGTACGACACTTCTCCAACAGTTTTAGTGTCCAAGAGAGTTTTGGATTTACATCTAAATTATTTGGTTGCTAATTTACACAAACAACAGACCACGTGGGGACTGACAACTGGTATCAATTGGTAAAAAAAAAATGAACATATTTGAACAAGAGGCGGCCCGGTAGTCCAGTGGTTAGCACGTCGGCTTCACAGTGCAGAGGTACCGGGTTCAATTCCAGCTCCGGCCTTCCTGTGTGGAGTTTGCATGTTCTCCCGCGCCTGCGTGGGTTTTCTCCGGGTACTCCGGTTTCCTCCCACATTCCAAGAACATGCATGGCAGGCTGATTGGACGCTCTAAATTGTCCCTAGGTGGGAGTGTGGGCGTGGATGGTTGTTCGTCTTTGTGTGCCCTGCGATTGGCTGGCAACTGATTCAGGGTGTCCCCCGCCTACTGCCCGAAGACGGCTGGGATAGGCTCCAGCTCCCCCCGCGACCCTAGTGAGGATCATGCGGTTCGGAAAATGGATGGATGGATGGATATTTGAACAAGATTGTCTCACAACAGCCACGTTATACAGTATTGTGATTATCATTCATACTGTAGAGTGAAATTCTCTCTTTCTGGCTTCTCTTTGTATTCTGTGATGCACTGCATTATTAGTTGAAAAAGGTTTTGCGTTAACTGATATCCATTCGTTTTCTATCCTCATTATAGTTGCGGGTGAGCTGGAGCCTAGCTCAGCTGCCTTTGGCCGGGAGGCGGAGTCCTGGACTGGTCACCAGCCAATGGCAGGGCACATAGAGACAAACAAGCACTCACACTCACACCTAAAGGATGATTTAGTTTTCAGTGAAGCGAACATGTATGTGTTTGGAATTCTGGAGGAAGCCGGAGTAAACATGTAAACTCTACACAAGAACAACAACTGATATCGTTTTGGTCATGATAATCGTGACATAAAAAAAAATGCGAAATGTTCTAACCGTTTCATCTCACGTCTTGGAGAAGGAAAGTACTCCCTTATCAAACTTTATGCTCAATGGCGTGTGAAGCGCAAATGTAGCGTGGTGCTAAATATAGCAAGTGGGGGCAGATAGTGAAGGGCTGTATGTGTTGGCCAGAATAATGGCGATAAGAGACATTTATAATTCTGTTCAGACATGACATGTTTGTATTGACGTATGCCTTCAATTTTAGAAAAGAAAAAAAAAAGTCTGCCAAGCCAGGGTAGCGCAGAGCTTGGGAGTCATGCACATGTATGCTATAAATCCTAAATCCGAGACATGAAAATACACACATCACCGCACAAACATTCACATGCAGACGCCGAGCTGGTAGATATTCTTTAACAATCGAGCGGTCGTATCCTGAGTATGACAGATAATAAAGGTCAGATCTGATAAAGAGTAAGGGCCTTTCTTCGGTGTACTGGAGAAGAATAGTTTTAAAATAGCCTCGGCTGGGGTATTATTCTTTTGGACTGCTGTGCCGCTACGTCCATGTGGGTGGGGTTCTGGTGTATCCAGCCGTCGTCATGGCAAATCCTGTACACTCTTTCCTGTTGTTTGCATGGGACTGTGCCATTTTGGAAGGATGACATATCTGGAAAAACTAATGGGAACCGGCTGGATGTCTGGATGTTTCTCTGCGCTCCAGCGAATGGGTGGGTGGGTACGCTCCAAAATGAAATCATATGATATGCCCCAAGTCAGTCACTCATCAGACCTGTCCGTCTACTCATGTTGTGAGCTCCAGTTACGTGCGCGAGTCTGTGTGTGCGCATGTGTGATCTGCGGTAAGCTGAGGTACTTTCACATCTCCAAACAACATGGTCTTTTACGGATGATCATTTAATAGAGTCATTATTTTAACTGGGGGCGGCCCGGTAGTCCAGTGGTTAGCACGTCGACTTCACAGTGCAGAGGTACCGGGTTCAATTCCAGCTCCGGCCTCCCTGTGTGGAGTTTGCATGTTCTCCCCGCGCCTGCGTGGGTTTTCTCCGGGTACTCCGGTTTCCTCCCACATTCCAAGAACATGCATGGCAGGCTGATTGAACTCTCTAAAATTGTCCCTAGGTGTGAATGTGAGCGTGGATGGTTGTTCGTCTCTGTGTGCCCTGCGATTGGCTGGCAACTGGTTCAGGGTGTCCCCCGCCTACTGCCCGAAGACAGCTGGGATAGGCTCCAGCACCCCCCGCGACCCTAGTGAGGATCAAGCGGTTCGGAAAATGGATGGATGGATGGATGGATTATTTTAACTGTGGGGAAACAAAGATAGTAAATACACTCCAAAATAGCTCACATTAAGTGTTGCGTGTTTGCCCGAACTGAATCAGCCTTTCAGTGGCAAGCAATGACAGTGTGAGTCAGTGATTACTGGAGCTGCTACGCTTGACTGAGTGTTTCTTCTTCCTCTCTTTGAGTGAGGCATATATCTTCCTGCTGTGGACATCACACCCTGTTTTCACCAACCAAAACTGTGTTCAATGGAATTAAGTCAAGTCTTGAGATGTTCCATAACTACATTCAAGATGTTTTATCATTGAAGAAAAGCATGCAGTATTTTTGGTTGCTTGTGAAATTATAAAAAAAACAAACAAACAAAAAAACGACCAAATTCTCGTCATTAGGAAATTAGTGGAAACTAACTAATATTTTCAGTAGTTTGACAAAAGTCACTCAATAATTTCATGGCTGAGGTCAGCTCAAGTTGAGACAGTTCGGAGTACACCGCTAAATGTGTTTTTTTTCCCCCTGCTTTAGCTGCTGTAAGTTCTGAAAGTTAATGTTAACGTCAGCTTTTACACATCTTTTTTACACAATGGCTTACAAGGATGAAGTCAACTAAAACATTATCTGTACATTTAAAAGGGCTTAAAATGATGACAGACTGACCCTTGAACTGATCGATTTATTTGGCATTACTTCCTAAAGGAAGTTAGCGTTTGTGTTGACCGTAGATGCTTTGCACTGGACGGTGACAATGTGTATGATGGAGGTTTTGAGGAGAAAGTGGTGGTGGGGTGGCTGATACTTGACAGACCGAGTGCCTCAGAGAAGCTGTTGCTATGCTAATAATAATAACGCTTGATAAGTCAGTTGTGAAGGACGGTCGATATGTTTTTTTGCCCAATCCTTTTTGCCACTTCCATTTTACGAAGAAAATGCTACACACTGCAACCATTCATTCAGTCCAGAAGTCATAAGTGATAGAGTGAAAGACAAATAAGGATTAGACGTAGTTCATATCATTTTTTAAAACTATCTAAACAAAGTTAATTTAGCTTCTAAAACTGCAAACTCACACCTCTTAGCTTGACGACTTCTGTTACTCAAACACACAGACAAAACATTTGTGGCAAACGGGAAAGCTTCAGCAGACGGGATGTATTTGTCAAGATGGCGAGTTCATCGCTCAGTTCAGTTCCTGTGAGCGTGTGCAAAATGTAAGTGTGTGTGTGTATGTGTGGGTGAGGGGGCGGGGGTTATGTGCTTCAGAGTGTGTCGGTGGCTGTTCAGCGTGCACTGATGGTGTTAAACCCATTAACACCTTGCGAGGTAAAATGCCAGCAAGCAAGGCCTTCAACATGATTGGGGGGGGGGGGGCAGAGGTGACAAGAAAGGCTTTTACATGACAGCACTAATTGGGTGTAAAGAGAGACAGAGAGAGCGACTGTCACTGTTCTTCTCGAACACAATGAGTTGACTCACTGATGGGGGAAAATATGAGTCGTGACCATTTAGTCACACAGGGAGAATGCGAGATGACTTTAAAAATGGCCAAAAGTGGAATTATATATCGTCAGATTAAAAAAAAACAAACACCCCAGTAAAATTCTGTTGAACGCACCGTTATTTTAGTCAGACTCATTCCTGGTGGGACAGTACATGTAAACCATGATATGGTTCGGATCACATTTTTTGGGTCAATGTTGGATCCATTTTCAGTTAGTATTTTTCACATCTTTATCTTTCTATCTCTTTATTTTGCTTGTTAGAAAAAAAACGGTGTGTTGTAATGTACTGAATAATCGAACTTATTTCAAGATAACCATAATTTAAACGGATTGCTGTCCGTTAAATGGTAAATTTCCTCTCATTCCTTGACTACTCATATATGTATGCGACTAAGGCTATCACGAACAGAGCGAACCGCTCGATTATTCATTGATTGCTGCTGCCCCCCCACCCCAATCAAACACTGCCCAGTTGCTATTTTTTTGGTGGGGGGGTAAAATGTGTGACGGTGAAAAGCACCCATCGACAAATAACCCTTAGGTTTGTCAAAGTTGATGTATATTAACACTACATTCAATTTGAAGTCAAGTTTATTGTCAAATGTGCTACATGTGCAACATACGGCACAGATGACATTTCTTTCCTCATGACAGAGAAGAGCCGCTGTGGGTGCTGGCACCGCCATCAAAAGAACAGTTAACTTCACTTCAAAGAAAACAATATTTTCGTATAAGCCAGGGGTCGGGTGTCGTGCTCTCTTTTCGGGTAAAGTGGCTCTCACAGACATTTACGCTACTCCTTTGGACCGCAGTCGACGTGAAGACTTATGACCCGCTCATCATCATGAGTACACAATACCGTGTTTCACTCTCCACTTTCCAAGCTCTGCCAGCTCTGCTTTGCAGTAATTACATCAAACTTTATTTTGGTCTTTTTTTTTTCCAGTTTCAAGCCACCATCATCCCTGAGCATCATCCTCTTCTAACCTTGTTACCGAAAGAGAGCGTCCATCAGAGACAAATGTTCATGCGATCAACACGGACGTTACCAAACATTGGTTCCAGTAGATTTGAGGCAGAGGTTTTTCTCTACAAATTCTTGTAGATGACTTAGCCGATTATTTTTCCCACCCTTACATGTGACAGTACAGCAGAATAAACTATGTGCAGCAAATTATAACATACAAACATGAAAACCAAACACTACTTGTATAACAGTTGGATTAAGCGTGGGTCGAATGGTCAAAAAACTAAAATTGCAGCATCTTATAAAATAAATAAATAGAATGTAAAGACATAAACTTTTTTTTATAAAGTTTTATAAAGTGTAATTACTTTTTGAAGGGGCCTGGTCTAGTGAGAGACAGCAGATGGAGTCGGTCATTAGGTTGGTTATTACAGAGAGAGCATCCGTTTTTTGCAAGTGTTCTCATTTTCTATTTGGGTGTTCCACTGTTTGTCCTGTTCAATAAACAGCTGAAAATTTATTGGCGACTGTGGCTCTCCTCGTTCAGATGTTTGGCCATTTCAGTGGCTCTAAATGCTAGTTTTTCTTACTTCAATGAAACAGCTGTGTAGCTGAAACCCCCGCGAATTGCAGCACTCGTGAGTCAAGGTGCCACTGTATGTGGTTCTTTGACCGACTGGGGATAGTGGGGACACTTTGGAAGGTCATCTCACCTTTCTAGGCTTGACTTTGTCCTGATGGTCATACTGAAATATGCCTTTATAGCTCAGTCCCAGCCACCATGGGATCCCCTGCTTATCCTGTGACAAAACAACAATGAAAACATCACCTGAGTGTGTGTGTGTGTGTGTGTGTGTGTGTGTGTGTGTGTGTGTGTGTGTGTGTGTGTGTGTGTGTGTGTGTGTGTGTGTGTGTGTGTGTGTGTGTGTGTGTGTGTGTGTGTGTGTGTGTGTGTGTGTGTGTGTGTGTGTGTGTGTGTGTGTGTGTGGTTTGACAGCAAGAGAAATAAGACAACCAAAAGTCCGGATCGACTCAAGCACCATTATAACCCCATACTGCCTGCTTTAAAGTCCAGAAGGAAAAACAACACATGTGGTGAAAAGAGGGTGGTGGGGAAAAAAAACGAAGGCAGAGTAGTAAAACTGTACCTTTACGGCGTAGTAATGTACTCCATATGTGGGCAGGGACTCCACAATGCTCATGTAGCTGTGAGGATGAGGAACGGACAACACATGTGAGACTTGATGCCAAACGGGCTAATCGCGCTCAAGTGGCGCTAACACTCACTTTACGATAGCTTGTCCTCTGGACTGTCCGTTGAGCTTCTTGTAGTGCTCGATGACTCGCTCCTCACTGCCAAAGGAGAAGAAAAGCTTTGAAAAAAAGAAATACAAAAAAGAAGTCGAGAAAGGAGGAAAGGTCAGGAGATTTGACTGTCACCAGTAGGCCAGGGACGGATGCTCCTTTAGGGCCTGAGTGGGCAGAGCAGGGAGCTTCTTTAGGTCAGACCTGGTTGCGTCGTTACTAGTAGGGGAGAGAGAGACCACAAGGCGTGGTCAAGACATCTTTTTCATAAAGCTTTGAAGTGACACCGATGAACTGCAGCGAGACAACCGTATTATGTTACGCTGGAAGAAGGACATTAAATCAAGTGAGAAGACATTAAAGAGGGATCGCGGATGCTCTGTTCCGCAGACACAGAGGAAAGAGTCAAGTAACAGGAAGACACAGAGCAATAAAGACGCACATTAAAGTGATATTAAAAAGCGAAAAGATGGAAGAAGGAAAAGACAGAAAAGCGTAAAAGAGCCACTGAGCCAAACAGACTTGGCGTTGGATGGAGTTTTCAGACCGCCGTTGGCAGGAGGTCACGAAAACCTCGCAGTAATCCCAAAGTCTGTCTGCCAAGCCCGGAGAGGATTGGGGAAAGCCCTGGGAACACAACCGTCTAGGAGGTGAGGTACAGAGAAAGCTCCCAGCAAAAGTCTGCCTGGTTCTTCGAAGTATGAACCCATTTTGTAATTTTTTTTTATACTTCATATGCTAACTTTTACGCTCAGGGATGATCGAGCTTTTTTACCCAGGAGCTTTTCTAAAGACCTTCAAGATCGACTTACATGCTTTTTACAACTGCGGTAAATTACATGTTTACGATTAGGGAAAGGAAACCATGTACATATTATTTATTTAACAATAAACTGCTTCCGAACTGCTACTGTATCTTTTTTGAAAGACGTGGTCATCTATACACTACACACACACACACACACACACACATGCGCGCGCGCACACACACACACACACACACACACACACACACACACACACACACACACACACACACACACACACACACGCACACGCACAGCTGCAATGACGCGCTGCTGCGTTCCCAACACAACCGGTTATCTGTGGGAAACTTGTTTGAGCAGTGTTTCAAGGAAGGCACTCCTTGCACTGGGAGTAAGTGGACTGTATTGGAGGCTGAGAAACAGCATGCTTCAGTTACAGGGAAAAGTTGCATATGGCTTTGTAGACCTTATAGGGAGAATCGTATGTGAGTGTAAGGCGAGGGGGAGGGAGCGAGAGAGAAGTGGGCAGGAATGTCACCGGAGTTTGTCACATTCCAACTCGGGCATGCAGGATGCTTGGGTGGAGGAAATGAGGTCAGACGTGGAGGGTGCTGCAGTGTGTCAATGTTGCTGAAGCAAAGTGATGAAGGATGACACACTTTGAGAGCGACGTCACACACATGGACATGAAAAAAAATCGCGTGTGTGTGGGTGTGGGGGCTTCTTAAAGCCTCATGGGCATGACTAACACTGTTCACATGAGGCAATCCAGGCAAATGTAAAGGGAAACATTTTGATTTCCTTTACGAGACAATTCCATTTTGTAAATCAGATTCCAAATATTGGATAACTTTCGACAAGATGTTGGAATGTGTCTGTGGAACATTTGTGAGGTCAGAGGCTCGCAGTTTAGTTTGTTTCATGAAGTTGTGGTCGTCCAGACTGTCAAGTTCTTCCATGCCAAAGTCATCCGAGTAAAACTAGCGATTGAGGGCGGTGTCTCAATACTTTTGTCTCTATGTATCAAGGAGTATTTGCGGTAAATTGCCTTGCCAAGGACTGTCGGATCATTCACCCTCTTTCATTTCATACATACAGTACCGTCCTGTATATGAGTATGTAAAATGTTCTCTCTTTTCAGTACAAGTAGGGTACATTTGCACTGCATGGTTAAATAGACAATTGGATTTTTTTTTCTCTCTAGTGTGACAATTGGAATATGCATCATGGCAGTAAGAATAGGAAAAAAAACTCCATAGAATCTGATATCTTCACATCTGAGTCAACTTTGCTAATATGCTGTACATACGCCCGCGTCTGCCCAAACCACACAAATGAACACATTAAAAAAGACATCTTGTAAATCTCAACTACAACAAAAGCATTGACAATTCAATATCATCGAAACATACCGGTACTTACATTTAAGGCTTGTTGACCATTAATCAAGCTACCGTAAGTAATTGCTGTTGGTAGCCAGTGGAGGAATGCTAAAAAGGTTGCCCTCATTTAAATCAATGGGGGGAGTCTGCAACTTAATGATGTGGTTTCTTATTTGTATGATTTATACATACTACATGTCTGCATCACAGTGCAGAAGTGCCATTTTGGCTCTGGCCTTCCTGTATGGGGTTTGCCTGCGTAGGTTTACTTCGGATATTCCGGTTTCCTCCCACATTCCAAAAACATATATGGCAGGTTAATGGAACACTTTAAATTGTCCCCAGGTGTGATTGTGAGCGCAAATAGTTGTTTCTCTATGTGTGCTCTGCGATTGGCTGGATACCAGTTCAGGGTGTGCCCCGCCTAGTGTCCAAAGACTGCTGGGATAGGCTCCGGCGCGCCTGCGATCCTCGTGAGGATAAAGCGAATTAGAAAATGGATGGATGGATAGTTTATTTGTCACTGCTTGGTACTGGCGCGTATGGATTTATTTGGGTGTCTGTGATTTGATTCTGTAGTGTAAACACAGCCACACTGGAAATGTGTGACTTAGCCATAGATGCAAGCGAGCCTTGTTAACATGCTAATGGCCACGCTGATGTAATAATGACTCCAACAGTGCTTATGGTGATTTGTGTGGAGTCCGTTTAATGAAATAAAAGTGAATCACAGTGAATCAGTGAGAAAGCAGAAACAAGAACGGTGAAAGGTCTTACCTGGTAAAATCACTTTTAGCCTCCTGCAAAATGACAAGAGGGATTGTGAGTGAGTGTGGGAGTATTTTGCGTGTAACATAAGACATTGCATTGTTAGTTGTTGCAATCACGGTGGGACATGACACTACCTTCTTTCAAGGCTTTGAGAGGAGATACAGCGGAAGCTTACCTCAAGCGCCGTCGCTGGTCGTTTTTTTTGCATTGTGTTGCAAGACCAAATTTGAGTTCCAAATGTGGCATAATAGATGCAAATATGATTTATTTTCATGTGGGGTCATCATCCTCACCTTCTACTTGTGACTTTGAGTGTGTATGGCCAGGTGAGTGACGTGGACATCAGCGAATGAGAGTGTAGAGGTGGCCGGCTGATAACTGGCTGAGCCATTAGTCAGTCTGCATGTTGTGTTAATTATGAATGAAAGAGTTAATTATTTTAATTATTAATGTAATGCATTTCTTTCTGCTTGTTCAATAAAAGGATTGAAAGTGCACCATTGGTTGAATCTATTTTTGATGACTTGTGTGGGCATCACAATATATTCTAAATAGCGATGGTAGGCTGTATTAAATTAGCTCATATTGATATGTTACTTTCCTTGTTGGCGACTGTACACACGCTGTTGTGACACAAATTGTATCTGATCGACTTTTTTGAGTTAGAAAGGATCTCAACTACGGAAACATAAACACACACACACACACGCGCGCAAACATACTTCTCAAAGGACCGACGATGTGAACCAAAAGCGTCACCCAGCTGCTGGGTTACATTAGAAGTGGCTGAGGGCAGCCAGGAATGTTGATGGTCGCCAACAAAGACAGTGGAGGGCTTTTTAGGATTTCAACTTGGAAGCATCATTACACCATCGCTGACAGACCGACAAGCGCATTACATAATGCCAGTTTGATCCTCGTCAATTAGCATCAAACGCTTGCGGCCACATTGCGGAAAGGGGACCGTTTCCTTGAATCAGATCAAGTGCCCCATTTGAGGAAAATGGGGACGGGGAGGCGGGCTTGCACTTCATCTTACTTGGAGAATATAGGAAGCCAGCTCAAAGACGACATCGCTGTCCACTTCAATGAGCTCCTACGAGAGAGAAAAGTGACATATGAAGGACGTGATAAAATTGAGACACTTTGCCAAAATGGGGTGTGGACTCTCTGAAATGTCTCTGATGTTCATGTCTTGCCCAAAGACTGCCTGGTAATTCTTTTCATCTGCCTTCAAACTGCTGCCATCTCTAATTTCATGACCTCTTCATGTGGATGGGTCTGAAAGATTAAGGGGGAGGAGATTTGGGTGGCTCCTAAATGTGTAGATTCTTCTAACATTTTTGACTGCACATTTGCTTTGCAAAGGTTTATGTACACCTTTGGAGGCATGGTACATGTAATTCAAGATTTGGAAACCAAGGCGAACTTTTTCGGTCGTCTCTGTTTAGATTGGGGTGGGTGGTTGTGGATGTGAGTACTGGGTCAAGTATGCCAGGAATGCTCTCTTTCCAATCCACCTCTTAATTGGCTTGGTGAGATCAGACGGCTGCGATGAAACGCGAGACAGACTGAGAGCGTACCACCCACAACGTTCAAACACAAATGTGTCATTTTGTAACGCACACCAAACACGACGGGTTCTTTCTGTGAGTGAGAAATCATGTGCCTGCTTTTTATTAGTATGAAAAGTAGATACCAATGACGGTGAGAACAAAAACAGCTGCTCCGATGATCCATTCATGATTCTCCAACATGTTGATTTATGGAAGGGTGCCATCACTTTGGGTGATGGTTGCCCTCTTCTGGACAATACACTTAGAGGCTTGACTGGCATAGCAACATCAAAGGTCGAGCGGAGTGATTTTTAAAGTGTTAAAGTGGTCACGTTTTTTTTTTTCTTGGGGTCGTCCCTGCAATTTCTGCAAAATGTCTTGCTTGTATTATTAAATAAATGGTTGAGTGGCTTATCTGTGCCACTGACAACACTGAGCAGAGGGGGAAGCAACGTCAATGTAATCCACTCCAATCATAACACAATCTTCTTTAGTAGTACTCTAGAGGAGAACCACCAAATAAATATCATACAGTAATCATTAGTGTAAATGATAGCAACAGAAAGCTGATTTACCTTGTAGATGATGGACTTGGCATTGAGGAAAAAAAGCTCAATTGTGGCGTTGTCTTTCAAGTATGATATACTCTCTATGTAGAACCTGAAGATGAAAAAAAATACACCAAACAAACAAAAGACCATGTGTCATTTCCTACGTAGAAAATGCATATAAAACAGCACACAAATGATTGTACTAATGTGCATTTACACTCTTTGGCATCTTTGTTTCGGCACACCTCTGCAGTCGGATAACATTTGTATTCCCAAAAGCATAAAATGTGCTGCTGGACAGCTGCTCATTTTACATTATGGTTCCTATTATGGAGTGGAGCAGCACTGCATCATCCAGTGAACTGTTTCTAATACTTTGCCCCTCTCGGATAACTAATTCAGCTCACCGACATGACATTCTAAGCATGACTGAAAGGCCGATTTATTGTTTTCAGCCACCGGAGCTCGTGGAACAGCAGACGTTGCTGCTGGTGGCCACAAGGAGGCACTAAAGGCCCGTTTATCGTTAGCTGGAGGCGCACGTTCACATCTGCTGTCTCATCATATTGCCTTGCAAACACATACGCGCGAACAGTACCCCCCCCCCCCCCCCCCCCCACACACACACACACACACACATACGCACAAACACACGCTGGAGAGCGAAGCACAGTAACCCACTTCTGGCAGGGCACTTGTGAACCAGAGAAGTAACATAATAACGCCTTCTATATTTAGCTCATGAAAGCATGCATGCATGTCGAGCTTGATGGAAGGCAGTATGCTGGGAAGGAAGCTATTCATTCTCAGCGCCCATGTTAAAAGATGCTTTACACTAAATGCATTCCTCCCACCTCTTGGCCATGCATCCAAGCTGCATATATTTTACACAGCGGTGGGCCGTGCATTTTGTATGTGTTTGGTGTCTTACTTGACTTAATATACTTCTCATTATCACCACTACCATGTCATACGCATCTTCACAGTTCCTCTGAGTAAGTACAGTATTTGTGAGTAAATTGAGACAGTATCAAGATTATTTCAGTATGCATTTTCGGGCACATTTTTGTTTGGAGTCATACTGTGAGATTTTTCTCAGGTAAAACGGATGCCTTGGCTCGATAAAAGTTGGGAAAACACAGATTTAGGCTATCGGCAGTGATCGTAAGAGGATCAATGAAGGAAAGCCCATACTGCTTTAGAAATTGAGCGTCGAGAAAATGCAAAACCGGCCCGATCAATAACCCCGTATGAACGTTTAATTAAAGCCACACCTTTGATGAGAGCTGCACACGGGGCAGCCTGACATTTATTAGGCCTAACACCAAATGCAAAAAAACATTCTTCTATTTTATGCCGGTGAAAACAAGATGCTTGGGCTGGAAATGAATTCAGCGTTGACATTTGAGTTTATTGTTGTTCTATCTTGTAAAATGCCTATCCTTGTATGTGTGTGTGTGTGTGTGTGCGTGTGTGTGTGTGTGTGTGTGTATTTAATGTATTGAGGCTGGTGATTGGACTGAACAATGGCAGAGAATGTGCGAGTGAGAACCTTTAAGGGGGGTCTTAGTTCAACAGTTACACCGCCTCTTCCACATCCTATATCACCTTCATATATAAGGGCTATATAATGATAAACGTCTTGAGTTACGGACACTCACTTTGTAACTTGCGAGTAATTGTAAATAGCCACATACAGGGGGACCTCGTTTTTACGATGGCCCTGATGTGAGGTGTCGAGGGCATGAAGACAGGCGATGAACTAGTGTGCACAGCAGACTAAGATTTAGAGATGCACTCGACCCAGCGTCACTTGATTTTGAGTATCTGCTGGTACGTTTATTGTATTGTACGTACGAACGTTTAGTCTCAATTTGGAACTAAGCCAATGCATTTAGAAGAAAAAGAGCGCATTTAAACGGTCTCAACTCTTTTCATTTGAAATAAGGCATCCCAACAAGTTACTTTTTTAATATGGTTATAAAAATAGTTGCAGTGGTTTTCTGCCTCTGGACTATTTCACGCCGCCATACAGCCCCAAAATGTTACATAGTACTAGTACAAAATTAAGCTATTTCTTTACGATTCAGCAATCTCTTTGTACCTCAGGAAAAAAAAAGTCATTTTATGAACTCTAATGATTAATAAAATATTACATATCACCTCTAAGTCACGTGATCGGCCCTGATTTCTAATCACACGATCAGATCGGGCCAACACTAGTCAGTAAACGTCATCATGCATCATGAGAGTGTTGTTTTTTCATTAAATTGTTTTATATTCAAGGTCTAGAAGTGTGTTTCATTCATATATTTGCTGTTTAATTAAGATCATACTCCTGCGTGACGACTTCATATACAATCTTGGGTTACATCACCGCTCCAGGAATGCAACTCCATCATGAACCAAGAATACCTAATACATGTTTGGTGCTCCTTAAAAAAATTACAGAAGGACCCAAGTTGGAAAATCTGAGGAAAGCATGTAGAAAACATGTAAATCAACACAATTATTGCTATCAACCAAAATAAAAAAAAATAAAACGTATGTAGATGTATCAAGTATTTCCTGCTTTATTTACAAATTATTGGCACATAATGCAGGGACGTTTTTAAAACAAATGCATGGTTTTCCTCCAATTCCCCCGTGAGACGAGACGAGGCTTTTGCCGAACAATCGTCACATTGTGTCATTATTTTTGGTCGTCTTGTAAATGTCAACCTGGGATCGACTTCGCCGCAGCAGTGTTTGGCCCAGTGTACCGCGTTGCTACGCGTGTTGCTCGCCAATGGGGAACTCCCCGGAGGGGAGCTGAGTGGGGGGGGGGGGGGGTGCAGTGACATTATCCGGATGTATGTGTAGGGAACAAAGAACTCCAGTGGGCCAAAAACAAAGCCTATGCTTTTCACTCAGGGCTATCTGATGTTGCATGCTTATGTGTGTGTGTTTTGGGTCAGCAGTTCACAGTTTTTATACAAGTAGCATTTTGAGTTGATGAACGACCAATATTTCACTGTTGAAAAGCTGCAGAGATGAAAATCGTTTCAACAAACGTGCACTCCTGGATATAAAAATGCCAAGTAGTCTTTGGTGTGGGGTGGGGAATGGTAAAGCTTCCTTATTTAGAAACACAGTGCATATTCTTGAAGTCAATGAGATTCGTGATCGGCTGAGGGGCTCCTACGCTGGGAGTTAACTACTGGGGTCAGAGCAATTTTATTGCATCCGTAGTAGCCGGCCGCCTTGATGTGCACCCCCTAACGCACTGAGCGTCGGCAAAACACACAAACATAACGGCCCACTTTCCTCAGAGACACACACACACACACACACACACTTCTGAAGTGGAGGACATTGCAGGGTGCTGATGAAGTGGATGAAGAACTCACCTGACACAGAAGTAGAGGACAATGGGCCCTGATTTCTTGGGGAATTCATGTTCTAACACTCTGCGGTCCAGCTGTAGCCAACTAAAATGGCCCCTGAGGAGAGCCAAAAAAACAACATCATTAACCCCCTTATTGAGATGTGCTGGAGGGAAATAATTACGCCCGCTGATGAGTCTGATTGTTTTGCCTGTTTTGCCCCTCCCCCTGAATGACATAAACAAAGGAGGCACACTCGCACAAGAGAGGTCACATTATTTCCCTTTATGAAAATCATTTGACCCTTTACATGACTTTGCAGGTCACGAGGTGCAACTTGTCATTGTACAGTCGGTCAGCGAGCACACTGAATTCAGTGACATGTTTCCTCAAACTGTGGCCTCCGCTTGAAGGCTGAACTTATACTCCCTGGGTCAAGGGACACCATTCACCATTATTTTGCAGTATTCTACAAAATAATTGCAGACGCCAACTAGTAGTGTCAATGGAGGTTATCCTCATTTAAACCAATGAGCAGAAGAAATCAGTCATGACAACGAAATGCAAATGCTTCTCCGGTTTCCTCCCACATTCCCAAAACATGCACGGTAGGTTGATTGAACTGATCTACATTGTTCAGAGGTGTGAATGTGAGTGTGGAAGGTTGTTTGTCTTTTTGTGCCCTGATGATTCGCTGGCAACCAGTTCAGGGTGCACCAAAATTCTCGCCCGATAACAGCTGGGATAAACTCCAGCACCCCCGTGGCCCTTAGTGAGGATAAGCGGTTCAAAAAATGGATGGAAGACGGATGTGTGTGATTCTGGTGCTTATGTCTCTGAAGTTAACATGCAATTTGGGTTTCCGTACACAGAGGTTGTTTCATGTGTTTTGTATTCAATGTAACACCAGCCTTATTAGATATGTGTCATTTAAAATGTACATGAAATGAGAGATTAGCCAACACTTCAGGACTCACGTTTCGTCTGTGTATGCAATTCCGAAGTATTCCTTCTCCTTGAGGTTGAAGTGAGAGGCTACCAGGTCCAGGAGGTCCTTAGCCATTAACTTGGGCTGCAGAAAGACACATTCGATATCATCAGTAAAAGATGTTAGAGAACTGCAACATACACCGTTGTTTCTCAAAGTGACACTTTAAGTGGCCAAACACTGGCAAATATTTAACAAATTTGAGCTTCGAAATTAAGTCTTTATTAACCCCCCCACCCCTCAAAAGACTCAGTTGTGATTTTAGGCCCACATTTTAGCCCATATCCCACCAAGCGTTGAAAATTTGCGAGTGTTGGCGAAGGTAGCGACGGTTGAGTTCGCATCATGGTTCGTTCAAGGTCGCCAAACTATCTCTGGACATTATCCAAACATTTGAACATGAACACGTTCAAAATGTTTTTTAACATGTCAATTTGAAAAAATGTCTTGTTTTTGAATAAAAAGATGACAATTAAAACATGTTTTATTTTTGAGTCATTGATTAATCGACAAAAGAATCAACCGATGAATCGATTTTCAAAATAATCATTAGTTACAGGCCTCGTCTTTTTACTTTTGACACTTTACTCTGTTAAATGCTCAAAACCCACTGAAAAATATATTTGACGAATATATATCAATGGGAGTAATGAGATGGATTACAGTTGATGAACATAAAACTGCAGTGGATGAGTTATATGTCTCGTGGCTGCTTGGACCTTGAGGGAAACAGGGATCCTTTTTTGTGTTATGTCCTAGGCACCACTAGGCGGGCATGACAATCACATATTGGTACATGGGGTAATAGCAAATAACATCTCTTTATTATCATTCGTGCTGCTTCTCATGAAGTTCTGCAAAAGAAACAGCTGTGTTTCAGAGTGCACCGGATATTTACTTACTGCAGTGACAAAGCATTTTTTGACAGAACGGAGGGTAAAGTGCAAAAATGAGTGAGAGAAGAGGAGGTTAATGACAGGAAGAGAGAAGAAATGGATGGCGCTCAGGGATGCTGCTGACAGTGCGGTGACCGTGCCTTTCCTTCTCTGCTCTCTCGCTCTCCTCTCAGCCTCTGACCCACACCTCTGCTGCAGAGTCATGCCTCTGGGCCAGAGCACTGTACTGCATCGGCGATCGAGGGCTGCAGCCACGACCAGCTTCCAATCGACGGTCCTAGTGGCTCACGCTAATGCGTGACTGACGTTCAGTTGTGACTGATGCATTGTAGAGGCAAAGTGATGACAGTCCCCCATTTTCAGTCACCAGCTCACTAACGGCATCCAGGATGTTTTAAATCAAAGGGTGCGGACGAGGAACGTCGCCTCATGCGGCTGGGCAGTGACATTTTGCGTAAGAGGACGCCCCGCCCTGAATGAGGTTAACCGGGAGTGTGCTTCGCCTCTGTAATACACACACACACACACACACACACACACACACACACACACACACACACACACACACACACACACACACACACACACACACACACATGATTACGGGCATGCGCTCCACATGCAAATAGCCCACTCACAACATACTCTCACTCTTAGCTACAGCACTAAAGGGGCGCATCTTCCTAACAATCTTCCCCCCGAGGTCTGCTGTTATCTACTCACAGCACACTTACAACCACAGTGACAGGCGCTACTGGGAGCTATTTCAAGAGATGCCAGTGATGATGTCATCTCAGCATATACACACGCACACATCTTCACTGACCTATTGATCACAGATCACAGATAAGAATGACCGCCTACGTAGATCTTTCTCGTTTCTTTTTGCCATACAAAAATTGCTCAGGAAACCGAATGAGCGCAACAGAGAGAAACATAGAAGTTGGGATGTGTCCGACATATTCATCTATTTGTTTTGAGACACAAAAAGTAGAATGAGAACGAATAAATAGCCAATGAACCATATTTTATCACTGTACCATCAAGGAAATCTATGGGGTGCTCAGTTTAGAATTCCGTCACATAACGCCGATTTATAGCTTAAATCAGAGCGCACTATCAGTAACCTGGGCTAACATAGTAAGATGACAAGTCAATATATGAAAATCACTCCTAGGACAGGAATATAAATAAATAGAATTTACCGTTGCACAAAACTGAAGCACCACCGTTTTATCATATGGTGTATTTGAACACCTTTGTTTTTTTTTTTCATCATAATCCAATTCAGCGAGATATTGCCACAACAGTGTCCGGTGTAACACAGCTGTATAAAACACTTGTCAGGCTGTGACAAATGCTTTCAACGAAACAGTACGGATGAAAAGCGTGTCAGCTTTTAAAGTACCTCAGTTACTTTTTCACATTCGGTGAGTAACTTGCCCTCCACTGTTAGCGGCCGACGAGGCTAAGTAACATGCATAACCAATGCATGGAACTGTTTGGTTTGGAACTGCGCTCTTTCTAGCTTAAGCGGTAATGAGTGTTTTCAGCTTTTATGAAACGCACGCCACGGTCTTTTATTCCCATACAGCCATCAACAATTCGAGCCGATAATAGCAATTATTGTGCATGTGTGCAAACCGCAGTGGAACCAGCAGCGAGCGACGAACAGGGACACAACCAAAAAGGCCCGTTGTGAGGGAGATGAGAGCAGCAGAAAGCAATCTTGGGAGGTTTGCCTTGAGTCACTTGTTTCTACGTTGTTATGAAAACAGGCTACGCTGAACTGTGTAATTGGTTTTGGATCTTTCTACCTGTCACGCTCTACGTCATCTTATCTCATCTTATCTGTGAGACAGCAGACACCAAACATATACTGGACGACGTGCAACTGTGTTTTGGGAGATCAGACTGACAAGTTGGTGAGTGGGTTCATGCAAAAAAGCTCTCTGGTAACACATTTAATGATTAACAGCAGAGAATTACAAAGGAGTGCTGATGTTGAGATGTGACAAATGCACAAAAGGCAGTACTCACTGCTATGTTGGCACTACATTGAGACAATTTAATTTTAAAAAATGGCTTAATGCAGGTTGTCAAGCCTTACTAGAACATTGGTGTCAAATGAAACATCAGCGCTTTGTAATGCTATGGTAGCACAAGAGTGGCTGAAACAAAGAGGTCGATGTAAAATTCTTGTCGGAATAAATACATCAAGACATAAATATTGATGTCGAGCACAAGGTCAAAGCGCCAGATCTGACTTTGAATTGAGATGTGCATCAACATTTAATGCACTCTTATTTGGGTGCGATGTATTTCTCACTGACATGTCACTTTAATCAGTTTAAAGGTTGAAGGGAAATCGTGCAAACAAGCATCAAGCAGACACGCAGGAAGCAAATCCGACACCGTTACACAACTTGGCCTCAGTGCTCGATTTGCTGCCCATTAGCTGACACCATTTTATGAATGGCATCTATTTTACAAGGGTGGTGTATCAGGTGGTGAGCTTCTAGGGTTACTACCTGGCCAATAGTTGCGCTAGCCTCCTGGCACATAGCTGCCAACCAACGAGGCGTTTCTCCATAAACAAACCGCAAGAGGACTCCCTCTCAAAGGTTAAGGGGAAGGCGGTAAAGAAAGGGGGGCAGGGGAGGGGGAGGTTGTGGGGGATAAAAAGCAAACGGCCCCTTTGGGATTAAACACCTGGCCAATGTTACAAATCGCTGACCTGAATGAGATCAAGATTTTGGAGGCCAGCTGAGGCTTTGCAGGAAAGAAAGGACCAAAGCACTGTTAAATAATTAGGAAGACGTGAAATTGTCCAGCACAGCAACGGACTACTTTCTCAACGCTTGAAAAAACATTCCACTTCTGGCGGGTTATGGCCATTCCCTCAAGACAACATTTTCAAAAGGTCAACATGATAATTTTTCTTTTCTCTGAATCATGGCTCCGTAGCCTACTGAATTCCCACAGTTTACGAATGCATCTTGCGTGATGCATCACAGGCGTGTCCCATCTCCTGAATCATTGAGAAAAAGGAGATGATACAGAAATTCAATGCACCTATCGTCAGCAGAACAAGAATGAGATAAAAACCATCCACCCCTTTGTTTTCAATGGGCATATTGTCATTAGGATCACGGCTCAGCTGACTTTGGGCAAGAAACGAGGTGCACCCTGGACCGGTCGCCAGCATATCCCACGGCAGTAATAAGTGAAATCTTTTGTCGGAAAAATATGCCACAAAGTTAAAGAGGTAAGAGAACGACGGATGGATGAATAGGTGGGCAATTAGAGAATAGATTATAGTTTGGAGGCGGCCCGGTAGTCCAGTGGTTAGCACGTCGACTTCACAGTGCGGAGGTACCGGGTTCAATTCCAGCTCCGGCCTCCCTGTGTGGTGTTTGCATGTTCTCCCCGGGCCTGCGTGGGTTTTCTCCGGGTACTCAGGTTTCCTCCCACATTCCAAAAACATGCATGGCAGGCTGATTGAACTCTCTAAAATTGTCCCTAGGTGTGAATGTGAGCGTTGATGGTTGTTTGTCTCTGTGTGCCCTGCGATTGGCTGGCAACCGATTCAGGGTGTCCCCCGCCTACTGCCCGAAGACGGCTGGGATAGGCTCCAGCACCCCCCGCGACCCTAGTGAGGATTAAGCGGTTCGGAAAATGGATGGATGGATTATAGTTTGGTTGTAGCCAGGCATGAACCTGTTACCAGTTCTGTGGTTTTAAAAAGTGCTCCGACAGCAGTATGATTTTTGTTTTCCTTTTCTTTTTTTTTTTGTGCGTCATGACTGCAGGCAAAGTGACATGACCTCTCCCCTTCCCGATGATGCGAACAGTCAGTGAGCCCTATGACTTTCCCTCTGGAAAAAGTCATATCTTTTGGGAATTGTCCGGGTACTGCAACTAGGAAGAGGAATGATATGCAAAACTCTGAATCCGATATACAAGCCCATACTTAGTTGGTTGTTTGACTGGTTGATGACTGGATGCACGGATGGATTAAGGGTCGGTTGGACGTTGTTATTAGTGGATGGATTGGTGGATGGTGGGACAGATGGAGAGGTGGCTACAGGGATGCATAATTGATAGGATGAGGTAAATTGGGGAAAATGGGACAGCTGAATAGGTGGTTGCTAAGATAAAAGGATGACATAAAAAAATGGATACACCACGCACGGACGCATGGATGCAGGTGATAAGGTAACGGTTCAGTTGTGTTTGGAGAGGCAGGGGGATTTGGTGGAGGGCAAGAGGAGGCTGTGACTCGGAAAAGAAGCTCAACTGTGGAGAATGAAGCGGAAAGCCGAGAGAGAGAGAGAGCGATAGACAGACAGAGAGAGAAAGAGAGAGAGAGAGAGAGATGTCGAGGGATAGAAGATGAGGGGATCATTTCTGGCAGTGTAATCGAATCAGAGAGTCAGCAGACCTATCCTTGGCTTGAACACTGAATTTTTTCATCTCTCTTTCTCACGTTCGTCTATTCCTGAGCTCTTATCACAATTTGCTCTCTCTGGCTAAAACTTTTTCCGTCAATATCTTGAGTCACCCTTTGCTCCCGAACTGTATCAGTACAATTATATTTTTTTGTCTTTTTATTCTGCTGAAGTCAGGTAATGAGCCAACTCAGGGGGCTTTAAAAGAAAGGTAAGCAAAAAACGGAGGGGGCTTCAAATGAAATTGCTCCGGTTTCTGAGATTCAACTGTTACCAAGGCAAAGGCATGACCGAGGTGACTGCCAATGGGGGAAGGCAATGAAGATCTATAAGTCGAAGTCCAAAATGAGGTTATTGGAAAAGTGCGTTGACGTGAACAGTCAAAACTGCAGAACACATCCACTCCTGTCTTGGTGTGGTTGAAGTTTAGGGCTTGGTTGAAGTTGTGGCCAGATTGTTTTGTCAACTCACAACCAATTCAGCGTGGCACTTCTCCTGCCAGGTTGTCAAGATTGGTCAGAAACACCTACAAGTTGCCTAGAGTTGTTTCTGGCAGTGGTACGCTCTGAAAATGAGCTCCCATTGGGATGGTTCCCACGAAATGAGGTAAGGGGCTGCCCAAAAACAGCCGCTGCAGCTCCGATAAAGGGACACCTGTGGTCGGTGATTTGTGAGTACGGAAAATTGAGATCTGGGGGTGGGTGGTGGGGGGTATGATGTCCCTTTAACACCCACTGAGGTGAACTGGACTCTCTGGTGAGTTGGCCCTCTCTTCAAATTCACTGGTCCTGGTTTATCACACAGATTGCCAAGAAGAAACCCTATCTTTGCTCTCTGCTTACCAAGCATACCACCACCAATTCTCTCCGTTGCAGCAGTTTTATTGACTTCATCGTTCCCAAAGTCCAAACAACCGCTGGTCGAACTCAGAGCTCGACAGAGCACCCAATAATCTCACGAATGCTCCCAATTTTTCAGTGTGCTCGTAAAAATATAATCCGGTCATGCAGCACGATTGCATGTTTTAATGCTCCTATCGTTTCATACAGCGATGGCGCTCCAACTCTGTGTCCGCCTGTCAGACTGCACACAGAAGGCGGAACGTATAAATAAAATAAATAAATATCCAAATCTGGATTGTGTACTTTGCAACGCTAACTGCAATCTAATTTCACGACCTCTATTTGCTTTATCAAGGATGACTCTACCCCTTTCAGCTCGCTCCCCTTCACTGAAACGCTCACAACCTACTCTGCATTTTGGCCATGGTGACTGCGGATGCTTGTATTTCCATTGGTACAGATGGATTTATAAATACTGTTGGGTACTACTGTTGTAAAACACAATATGTATAGGGCTGGTTGGGTCTCCAACTATCAATATATAGTAAAAAACAATATTTTGTTGTCCTAAGACCTTAAATTGTGGATATAAATACAAATATCAGTCGTGTGTAAAACATTTTAAAGCTTTTTGATGAGACCCTTTGGAGCATGAAGGATGTTGTCGGCCACCCCGAGACATACAGAGCTATTCTGTAGCGTTGAGATGATCACTCAAGAACAGATTGACACGTTGCTGATACACTGCCATGGGCATCTGTCTGTTTAACGTCTGCGCGGTCAGGTGAGCGTGAGAAAAGTGCAAAGTCACCATGCTGACATATTTTGCCCAGTCAGCAACAACCGTGGACCCCTCTGGGACACCAGCATCAGGCCTCCCTTGCCCGGAGCTATGAAGAGAGGAATAAAATAGCTGGAGGTACAAGCAACTCACCTGCACAAGGAGCTCCAGCTTCCTGTCATCCAGGAGATGGACCTGACATCGCCTCCCCTCCGTCATCTGTGAGACAGAAGATATACTGCTCAATATTTGTTGACATTTAATTACAAAGAAAAATGCATCCTCTCCAATGATCCAATCACCCTCTGTGAAACTCTGCTCAGTCATAACAAGGTTAGATCGCTGTTGTAAAGACACAATGGCTCAATTCAGCCATGTGATGACGGACCTTTCCAGCAATCCCTCTTTTGAGCAGGAAAAGCAGCATCAATCAAAGCATTAACTACAGCGACCACAATGAGGGTGGTCGATTGTGATGTTTGAATCGTTGATGCAATGCTTTGCTGAATCAAGCTGCCAAGTCCATAAACACACAAGCAGGTGCAACAGCAAAATAGTGTGGGAAACACACAGGCATACACACACAAGCACTGTACAAGCTCAACAATCCATGTGGTAGACAAAACTGAAATAAAGCCGTCTAAACATGTCTGCACATTTCAAAATTCACACGAGTTAGAGTTGAGATGTACAGACTGCTTGGGGATTACCGGTAGTTGAATATTTTTGTGTCTGATACTTGAGAAAGTCGTGTGTCAGACTTTGTTATTTTCTCTCGGTTTCTTGGGGTTCATTGGGCTCGTAAATTGACGACTCAGTGGTATTGTCAGGTAGTTGTCATGCAGTTATATAATTCCTACAGAGTCGTGCTGCTTTTCGCACCTGCGCTCTATTCCGCAGACGTATGTAGCAACTGCATGTGTGACTGAGCAGCTTATCCCAATGGTGTTAGGCTCTTTTCGAAACCCGGTGGAGATCAAAATAAAGCGCTTTTACACCATTTGAAAAAAAAATCTGGTCTTTTTTTTCAACCTTTTTCCCCCCATTGTCACTCTTCTGCATGGAGGGCACCAACACGGAATGGTGGGGCGGGTTAGATGGGCCTGGCAATTTTCTACCTTCACAGGTAATATCAGAGCCAATATAGAGGCGGGCAACACCTTTAGTTTCTTTCACACTAGCTATTGAAGGGGGCATTTTACTGGTTAGTTGCTGTGAGTAAGGAAACAATGCGAGAAATAATGAAATGGGGGTTTAAGTCCATTGACTAATTTGATAGTTTCACAGTATGAGAAGCATGAGAATTTAAAGTTTAATTCCAGCGACTCACTGTCCGCACTCCTTTGTGCCGAAAGCAGCTGTGGCTGCTACACATCAAGTTATGCTGTATAAACACACAACGGCTCTGTAAATCTACTGATGGGCCAGTTTATTGGAAATGGCCGCCTGAAAGCCTGGGTGTGAAGTTCAACACCTGACACTCACTTCTCGACCAACTTTTTGTTGAACCCACACACATAAGGATCTGTCATCATAAACACTGAATGATCCACTGTCCCGATTTCTTTGAGCATATCGGGGAGGAAAACTCACTCTTAACACACACCTGGGGATAATCACTCAGATCAGGGAGGATAAATCACTCTTAACACAACCCCACATATTTCAGATATATTTTACAAACAATCCTTTAATGATTTTGATAGACAAATTAGGCTTGATTGCCGGTATGGGTGCAGCCCACTTACGAAACATTGGAGAAAAACGTTGTGAGGTTCCAAAACTTAGCAGCCACGTACACATGCACAACGGGTTTACAACTTCCAACCACAAGGGTCACGCTGGGAGCACTTAGCAGAGTGGAGAGGGTGTGTCCACAGCATGGTGCGGTGGTGGGGGGTAACAAACGCACTTTCTCAGAGCAGCTTGCACCGGAGTGAGCCATAAAGGGAAAATACACTCATGCACCATGAAAACTGTTCCAACATGTGCGGCTGCCTTGCGCTTTCAAGCCTCAGCTGACCCCGCCCACTCGCCACTGACTGATCCCCTGTGGTTTGAGGTCTTGGATGGGGTGCACCTGTGCACACAAACACATTTATTTTCCAAACCTTTTGCTTTCATCTTGGATTTATCGCTCCATGTTTACACTGTATACAAGCCATTTTAGTTTGGGCTACCTCGGGGAATGTGATTGTGACAACAGTATGGCATTGTCGCCAGCCACATGTTATTAAACATCTCACACAACGAACAGTTGAAGTTCTGCCGTTTAAGCATGTATTCCATCTCCTTGCTTTCCAACTTACTGGAAATATAACAGCAACAGTAATGGGGGGTTTTCCACTACTCGTGCCACTTTTGACCTACAAGTATGCAATTAAACTTTAGTAGTAACCTATTCTTGTGCACTTGTAACACGACTAGCCTCCTGGACCAGGCTAGTCGTTTTGCTTCACCAGTAACATAGAATTGACCTACGAGTAGGCCAAAGCTGTCTTACTGGCGTGCAGAAATGTCATACAGTAGTGGAAACATACTACGAGTAAGACCCATTTATTCTACTCGTGTGCTAAACTGTTTGATGGACCTTGCTCGATATCAAGCTCTGGAGTCTATGCTAAAAATGGATTTTCAACAGACCCACAAAACACAGAGTGACCAAGAATAGTACGAATGAGACAAATTACCACTTTAGAGAGTCTTTATTTTAAGGCCCGGGACAAACACTTTTTTGGCTTTTGTTTTGTGGCATTGGACAAACACTGCAGAGACTTCTTTTTGCACCCCCCCCCCCCCCCAAAAACAATAAAGTCCAAAAATAGAGCTAAGTGGAAGAAGAAGAAAAAGCAACGTGGAATATTTGAGCCATGCTAGGATGGAAGGATCAGAATCTAACATCAAGAGGAGAGGTGAGCATGTCAACACAAGTCATACACACAAGCGGCAGCGGTTCAATACATCTCAACCTGGGTGGTGATTAATCAGCATTTTTGTCAATTTGACTCCGAAGGTGATGCTCAGCCAGCGCTGGCAAATACTCAATTCAAACATTACCTTCAATGCGCTGCGCGAGGCTCCCACGCACAAAAAAAGAAAAAGAAAAACGACTCCGAGTTGCTGCGGGGGGGCTTTCACAAGAAAGAAAAACAGTCAAAGTATTATTATTATTAGTCCCAGAAAGAAACGAGTCGCACGACAGGCAGACAAGCGCCCAACAGCAGCCGTCCCGAAGGATGAAGAGGAGACACGTCCGCATCCATGTTGGGGGTGACCACTGACCAGCAGATTCAACTGACAACTGTCTCTCTTCCGTAGCTGATCCTCTGCCTCCCCCCGCCCGGACGCCGCTCGCGCAAGGAATAACCCGGCTAACTAGCAGGCTAGCTTCCGCGGCTCTCATTCCTCCATCTCCACCTCCAGAAGCCCGAGGATGATGAGAGCTCCCTCCACTCTTCCTCTTTCCCCTCCTCCCTCTCCTCCCCTTCCTCAAGCCGCCACCGGCGTAAACGGCGCAAACCAGCTCGGAGCAGCGGACTGTACCAACTGACAAATAGGAGAGGTGGACAAGGGGAAAACTCGGTTAAAATGAACTCGCAAATTTGTGTTCCAATGTGTCTTCTAATTGGATTGTTTGGTTTGTGGCGGTACAAAACCTAAGAATTAGTGGAGGAAATATGTCAAAGAGGGAGAAGGAAGTGTGTGGCGCTCGTGTCACCCTCCTCGAAGATTCTCATTGGTTTGGCGCGTGCGCGGCATCCTCGCGTCTACAGTCAAAACATGTTAATTCTTGAATAAATTCATTCATTCATATAGTAGCACACATGGTCACTGTTTGCTCTCGTTGACAGTCACACTTGCAAGGAATTTGACCACTGTGGCACCTTGATTTAGGAGAATAATTCGTCCTGGGATCAAGCTCGTTAATCAATGGTCCTCATATTGGAATAAACTGAAATTGCATTAATCCATTTGCAGCCCCACAAAACACCACCATTTCATAGTTACATATTTTTAATAAAGAAAACCAATTTATTGCATAAAACACAATACAAGAGAATTAAATAAACGTCTACTGCATTGTAATTTCTGAAGATTATTACATTTGTATTGAAGGATTATGATTATAATAAAAATCTGTAAAAAGTGAATGGCAACATACGAGGTTTGCAACTCAAAGATATGTCACAAAATCACAGAGGCAGTTCAGTTCATTAATTAAATTTACGTCCAGTTTAGCAAACTCAATGCCCGGGGGCCAGATCTGGCCAGCGACATAATTTTATGTAGCCCGCGAAAGGACACCAAGCATGTCAACTTCCCTGATGCTTGCTAAAATCTGTACCAAAATTTCAAACCTTATATATTATTGTTATTTTATAACAACTCGAGTACTACAGCCCTGCATTGAGTAACACAGAACTTCAACGGGTCAAACTGGGTCAGACAAACTACAACTTGTACAGTATTCAAGTGCTGTGGCTGACCTGCGGGGTTTAGTCCACAGAGCATTACATTTTGCAAATGCAGACCGAGACAGACTCTTGTATGTTTCTCATGTTCAAAACAGAGTTCTTGTAGGCTGAAATGCTGACTACCTACCTCTGGTTTTAGGTATGTTCTACAGAAAATTGTGAGAGTAAGTGGGTTTTCAAATCAGCCGGGGTTTACGGTGCTCTTAATCAAAGTACAGGTTTTCATTTCCATACACAGACCAGGGAAAATAATGCTGCTTCCAAATGGATTGGTTTGCACTGCCTGGATTTCGCCTTTCTCCATCCCGCCGCTTCCTGTCCGCATGCCACCAACACAAATCTCCTTCCTCGGGCTCGCCTTGCCTCAATGATTTTTCTGGCCCTCGGCGCTCACGCAACCATCACACTCATGTTCCGGGAAGCCAAATTGAAAGCTCGTGTTCACCTGACGCTGGCCGAGCAGCAGCTGTTGAAACTACAAAGTTGTTAACGTAGCACAATCAGCTCCAGTTTTTGGTACCAAAAATAGACACGGCCTTTGAGAGGCATATTTAGGTCCCTCTGCCTTTGTCTACTATTCAGAGAGTAAAAGACATTTCTGACAGTATTGTGTGTACCTTCAGCTATGACATTCATAGAGTAAAAGACATTTCTGACAGTATTGTGTGTACCTTCAGCTATGACATATTGCAGTCTTAGTTTTAAACTTGCGTAAATAACAGTATAGCCATGCAGAATGTGCATGCTTTTTAAATTATATTCTAGGGATCCTGTATTCAACAGGTGCAGTTCTGGAAATGTACGTTATTATTATTATTTTTTTAATGAAGCAATTCTCCACTGGTACAACAATATGAACTTTTGAGTAGCACAGTGACATAGATGTCTGCCTCACAGTTCAAGAGTTTGGTGTTCACATTTCTTCTCTCTGTGCTTGTGTGAATTTTTCTTTCCAAAAACATGATATTTTGTTAAATTGAGGGCTCTAAATTTTCCACAGATGTGAACGTGAATACTGTATAATGCAAATAAGATTATGTAACTGTTTAAAAATCCTGGTCTTGAAAAAAGGGCATCCTCCTATAACATGCCTGAGAATGGAAAAATAAGTAGATTAAATATTAAAGAAACAAGCTTGAATGAGGGCATTTTGAGTTGCTACATCAACAACCTTTGCAAAAATAGCTGGGGAAAAAATCAACACATACAAAGTAGCAAGCACAATATTATCAGTTTACCTTCAATTTGCAAAGCAGCTCTGAATTAACAATGCGATTGAATCCAATGACATGGGAGCAGTTACAACACAGGTGCCCGCTCTGTTTTTTTCTTCTGTACTGTACAATGACAACCGTTGTAATGACCAGAAAGACCGCAGATTATGATAATGCTACTGCAGCCCCGTAGCCACCTTCCAAAAAACTTCCACTGGCGAAATTACAAAATGTTTGCTCCATCCATCCATCCATCCATCCATCCATCCATCCATCCTTCCTTCCTTCCACTTACAAGCCACATAATGGGCCCTATTTTCTTGGACAGGTGCACATGTGCTTCGCGTAAAAAGTGGCGCAGCTTCATTTTTTGCCAGGACAGGTCTCTTTTACCATGTTTGAGAATTTGGCCGACTACATTACACCTTTCTGTGTGTTCTGGAAAGTAGACTACACTTAAGACCAAGTCCAAGTTGTGGCGTAGGTGGTGTAATGTGATTTTGGTGGATTTGATCCAGATGGAGAAAGAAGGATTCTGCGGCCCGTTGATATTTGCGGTGAATGTCATCGTATTTCATTCATCAAGATGGCATCTGCTTGTATCCAACCCTCTGAATCATTATAGAAATCACTTTATTAAATCCATTATTCTAATTCTAGTGTGTGTGTGTGTGTGTGTGTGTGTAAGTTTGTGTGTGTTTGTTTGTGAATGGCGGTCTACAAGTGTTCACTTCGCAGTGACTAACTTGATATCTTCTTGCAGTTCCTTATAAATGCACTTAGAGCATGCAGATCTCCTGCACGGACTCCAGCGAGTCTGTCATGCTTCCGCCACGAAGACTGTGTGCCTCTCCTGCGCTGAATTTAAAGGGAATGAGCGAAGCCACTTCGATTGGCCAGGAATCAAGGAATCACTCCAACAACGACACCAATGGCGCTTTTTGACTGCTCCCATCTATGAAAAAACGGGGAAAAAACCCTCAACCCATGCTCATAGTTAGACTGCACTTTGCACTAGACATGAAAATAGGAACCTCGGACACAGACACCCATTCGCAGTCACTGTCACATGGAAGTCCGGCAAGTGAACCACCCCACCGTAAGTGATAAACCTCTGTTCTATTTGATCCAAAACAATGGCTGCAAGTCGACATTCATTTTTGCTGAGTTCTAGAATGTCACAGGATAAGCAAAAGGCGGTGTTTACTCTCCACCCCACTTCCAAATGCACTCTAACCGGATTTTTATGTTTCTGGATATTTTTGGCTTCTCCCAGACACCGGATACTGCGTTGTCCAACTTAAACATCTCCAGATGAGTCCTTTCCCCTGCTTTAACACAAACACCCATTCCTGGTGTTTCCCTTTCCCCTCAGTTATATACATATCTGCCATCATTGGTTACTTCCTCTGTTTGCCATCACGAAGGCCCCGGTTGTTTGACTGAAACGAGGGAGGGAAGTGCAAAAGGAGACAGAAAGGGCTGAATTCGACAAAGACACATTGGGGGAAAGACCACGGAAGAACTACGAGAAGCAGACCCTAAACACTTTCCCTTCAGGAGTTTATGAATAAATGTTCAAAACGGGAGGAGTGCTACTGCACTAAAGTGGGGTATACGTATCATTTTACCAGTCGTAATTTTTGAAGTGTGTATGTTCAGCTTGCGTTCCGAACATTACGTGACCAAAACCAGAAAACAGGTGAGCCGAGACTTTCGTAATGTGAGCCTGAGGGCGCTTTCAGATTAATTTCACTTGACAGCAGAGGGTGCTATAGCAGAAAATGGTAGCGCCCGAACATTGATAGAAATGGACTGATTCATCTAATGAATTTGTATTCTACAACCGCATTAGTCATTAGAATACTGTGTTTTGACTAATGGAGGGGGGGGGCACTAGAACATCTTAGTGCAAAGATTATTTTGTTTGTTTTTTGCGTTCTCTTCGCCTTTAAGCGTGTACCTAGCTTAGGAGGGCAAACATCTGCCATTTTTATATGTCACACCTTCCGTGAACCTCAAAGTTTGCCAAAAAATACAATATGGTGAAACACTTGACTAGGTGTGACCTAGTTGGGCAAAGACTTGTGATGATGGTCAGGTGCGGTCTTAACAACATGCTGATGGGAAGCGATCTGGATGGCGGGTATGAGGCACAGAAAGGGATGGCGTGCACTCCAAAAGGTAACCTACATTGGCTGCAATTTGATATAAACCGGCCCTGAATGCTAATTGAAGCAAGATGGGGGAGTCTCTTTGTCACCAACACACAACCTCGGTCATCTCACGAGACTAAACAAAGCATGGTTTTACTCAGACAGACACATGATGGTTGGGCATCAAAGTGACCCCGCACGCCCCACTCTCATTGTTGTTGCGAGAAATCAACAACAACAGCAACAAAATCTACTTAATATAGTAGTAGAGTATTTATATTTCTTTGTTCGAACCACAAGAAAGTATTAGCATCTCCTGAATGTAAAGCACTAGATTTGAGACTGCGCAGAGAGGGTCACGCAAAGGCAGACAGGAATGTCTCGAGAATCCACTGACCGGGAGCGATCTGTTTTGTTTGCTCAAGTGTGTGTATATGTGTGTGTGGGAGTGCATTTTTGTGTGTGATTGTGAGCTCCACCCGTGCGCCAGTGACTGACTTTGTGGGTGAAATGTGGTTCCAGTTAGGGTTTTTTTTTTCTCCTTCTTTTTTTCCCCCCTCAAATCAGAACCACGCTGTGACACTTCAAACAAAGAGGAGATATTTCCAATGCAGACAACTCTTTGTTCTTGTTTTATTTGAATGCAACATTCCCAGACATTATACCCCCCACCCCAAAAAAAAAATTAATAAAAACTCACATTTATTCCGGAGAATCCCAATTTGGCCTCCAATTGATAGATTTGATGAAATATGACCAGCACTTTTATGGACAGAGAAATGTGACTTGTGGTTGTTCGGCAGGCAGTGAGCACATAAAAATGTTTAGTGTTCCTACACTAGTTTCTGTTGTGATCCACTTGTTTTTCTTAAGTGGTTTTTATCCTCAAATTCATCTTGCCAGGCTTTTTCATGTTTCTTGGGCGGGTTGTCACTGTTTACGATGACAATGGCATTTCAGTCAATCAATCTTGAATCTGCCATAGGCACCCAAATGCTGCTGGTCTCTATATTACAGTCATTGTCATTTAACCCCTCGTTGGGAAGTCCTGGAAAAGGTCCGGTCAAGACTCTCACACACATATAACAATTCCAAGTGTTTAGGGTGGACAAACCCAACCAGATGAGATCAGCGCTTTTGAAATATCCCACTTTGAATGCTCAAAAACGACCTGGAAAAGTCAATTGAAAAGCAACTGAAGCGTTTAAGAGCTACCACTTCTCATCTTGATAACTGGGGATGTGCTTTGTGTCCCCTTAAAGTACAATTACGTGTCTGATTGAGCCTAAATAAGGAGTATGACGGGCCATTAGTCATATTAGGGTTTTTGTAGTTGATTTGTGAAACTGATCCTGACACAAGTGCCTGGCAACTAGTCCAGCATCCACCCTTGACCCTGATCATGATACGCAGAATAGAAAATGGATGATAAACATACAACTTCACATCCCTTTTTTTTCCTTGTACTTCCTACTAGTGCAGAAAAACAACATGTCCCATCAGGCCAAGTTCCTATAAATGTTACCCTCAAGGATACCAAGAATAGGCACGGCAAAGTGGGCCACATACTGCAGTTGTGCGTGTCCGTTGATGGAGGAATGCTGCATTCTCTATCGACCATTCTACCAAATCCAACTCCACCCTACCACGAGTGTACTGAACTGCGTTTCTGTGGTTTGGTATCCCAGCTGAACATCACTGAAAAGTGGTTTGGTATAAATTAGTTGGTGTCGTGGCCTGGGCGTTCTGAGGAAAAGCAAAGAACTGGAGTGCGAACGAAACATTTGGTTGGAACCAAGGCTTGCCTGATGGTGTGTAATAGTGGAACCAGTTTCTTGCCCAGTGTCGTTTAGCTTCAGCAAAGACCCGATTCACAACTAGATGGCTTATGTGACATCATTTTGGTGGCACAAGTGGGATGTGCGTCATAAGAGCATAAAGGGAACCAGCATAGAATACAATATTTTCAGATTTGGATCGGGCCTCTTCCAAATGTGGATTAAAAATCTGACATGTATAAAAATATACTTACACAAAAATATCAAGATATACTGAAGCATTAAATATATATACAGTATATATATATTTTTTAAATCACTCACGGTAAATCTAAACAGAGGTGATTAAAGAACATGCAAAGTTGAGCTAGAGAATTGTTACTAAATATATTCCATATGTTCATAGTTAAGTGTACTACTTAGTTGTGCAAATTATTGAATTAAAATGTCTTTTTCACCATTTTAGTTTTCCTGAGGTTTTTGATCATGGCTAAAACAATGTGGCACACTTTGGAGTCTGGTATGAATTGCTCCCTTCACTTTACTTTGAATAACCAAATTATGTGGAGCAAATCAAATATTAGTTCAATGAGCGGAAGAGTCAGACCAGCAGACCAGAAGTTTTTTTTTTTTTTAAACTCATGGATGATGGTTTATTTTTGTTTCGTTGCTGTAGTTATTTCCATGCAACTTGGGCGTTAGTGCACGCGGGTTGTGTCATGTATTCCGTGAGTGTGAACACAGCCATGTGTTACTTGAAAGACACATGGAAATAGACGGCTATAGACATGAAATCTTCATTGGGGGAACTTGGACTTGCACTGTCAATCCAAACGATGTGGTATGACTTGGTCATTCCGGATTTAAGAGACAAACAGGTTGAGTGTGATGTCGTGACTTTTATCAATGAAAGTCAGTCCGAAGAGGGTCTGGTGGAATCTGCATGGATGTGAGGTGGCGACGAGTGTCAGCCTCATTGACAAGGGAAGGATCTCTGGCCGCCTACACCTTCTCTCTTCATCTATAATTTACATGATGAAAATCAGCGTTGACCCCAGTGATCCTCTGCTTACCGACAAGGCCGGAAACGTATGCCGGAAGGTGGCTTGATGTGACGTGGAGTTATTTGGTTCTGCATGCTTTAGAATAAAATGCATTTTGAGTTCAAACTGACACATTAATGCAAGCCTATCCACAGAGAATTCTTGATCTGATCTGCTGGGTTTTTTTCATTTTTTCTAAGTGTTTTGCAAATTCAAGGTCACTGCTCACTGAGGGGACATTGAACTCCAGTGGCCTCGATGCAGTGCCGTGTGAATACCAAACACTCTAATGGTTCTGTATGCTGAATATTAAGCAGACCTGTCAGCCATCATAGTCGAGTGAGTGTCTCGCAGTGCTTGGGCGCTCTGCTGGCCTTTTTCAACATGTACTCTGAGACTGAACATCTTGGGAGTGGATATAAGACAGGAGAGCGGTAGTGGGACATGAGGATGTTCGGAACCAGGTCGCACTGAAGGACGGAAGAGGAAATGTTTTATTGAATCTGGTTTTGGTCAGATGATATGATTAGACCTGTCATGTTAGCAATTTTTTTCAAGACGAGATATTATCTCAGTAACTATCACAATAGATAATAATATATTTTCAATCTGATCTAACATTTACCCTCCTAAATAAGTTATGAAATAAGTCTTATACAATATTTATGATGCCCATAGACTGATGTTTTCGTATGAATGTATAGAAATCTCTAAACCATTAGCTTAGCTTGATGAGCTCCTAGCGGCATAAAAATGCTTACACATAACATGACTGGCATGCACACAAACACAGTGTACAGCCAACAAGCAAACAAACAGTGCGGTTTGGTTGATTTTTGATGTTTTGTTGTAAAGAGTCTCAAAATATCCAACCTGCACCACCCCACTTGAACACCAATTCATGAGGCTACCAATCATGTTGCAAGCCTAGCGGGACAACACCTTTATGTCTATCATTTGGTTGAAAAAGAACAAGAACTTTAGTTTAACAACGGAGTGTAGCTGTATATTTGCGAGGTTAATCAACGTTTACCGATTCAAAGTGTGTCCCTTTGACAACTTCCTAAGAGATCTGCACATCGCCCAAAGCACAGACTGTGCCAGAAAAAAAGCATGAAAATATTGGGCCAAGAAGTGAAAATTAAGTAAATGAACGGCGTGGAAAAGAACATCGAGAATCCATCATGCCTCTGAGAATATTGGGAGCTGGTGACCTTAAGGACACACTGACTTTTGTGATGTAAGAGGATTTAAAGATGAGTATGGAGAGTAGAGGTTTATAATAAAAACACTAAGTGGCTGGGAGGGATTTACAGGCCTGGAAAGGGCAAAGCACTCAGGTAAGACGGAACAGGAGGCTGACTTTTAAAAGCAAAATAGAAGGGAGGGGAGAATGTGAGGTTATGCTGAAATCATTTTAAGAGCTCTCTCATCTTAGCACAGTTTCAAATCAGAAGTTCAGAAGGTCCTCCATTTAGTTTCATTTCTATCATAGCGATGTAACCCAAAGAATATCTCAATGTACCATAACCTATCACTTACCCACGCTGATGCAGTATGACAATCTTGATTACAGTAAATATTTGAATAAATACAGCTTTAGGCCAGAACAGGGGTGGCCAACCAGTCAGAGACGAAGAGCAAATTTTTATTTGTGTTACTGCAAAGAGCTGCATCATACCCTTCCTCGCGCGCGCGCGCGTGTGCACACACACCACTCGCACACACACACACGCGCACACACACACACCTTTTTGGACAAAGATCGACTTTTGAAGCGACCAACTTCTCACGAATGACCTGATTGCGCACGTGCAAGCATACACACACACACACACGCACACACACACACACACACACACAGTCGCATGCACGCACTCCCGCGGGTGCCCACCAGTGCACTCGCGCACATATGCACGCACACCACAATGAGCAACAGTCGGAACGGGCCGAAAATGAACGAAAGCTAAAGATACAAACAAACAAATCTTTTTTTTCCCCATCCATTTCCTCCTCCCACCCATTTTTGACATGCCGTTGGTAACTACAATCTGCTTTTTGAAGGGTGAAATGATCCTAAACTTTGGACTTTCTCTGTCATTTACATACGCTTTCCTCCAGAGCAGAACACCAACTCAAACATCCCCTAAATTTAAACGTCAATGGCATTTTGCAGAAAAATACGGCCACAAATCAAGAGGAAAGTATCCTCAACAACCATCCGTCGCGATTTACGTGAATGGATACTTGTCTATATGTGCCATTCGAGTAACTGGCTACCAGTCCGGGGTGTACTCGCTTGAAGCCTGCTGGGATAGGCTCCAGCTCAGCCGCAAAACCAATGAGGATAAGCAATACAGAAAATCAATGAATGGATGGATGTGTGTTAGATGTCTGATGTTTGACTGTGTTATCCAGAGGGGGAAAAAAAAAAGTAATTCAAAATCTGAACAAGTCAGAGGTCAGCCAGCGTGCCACTCATTGTAATGATAAACAAAAAAGGACATTACTTCTAACCGAAAGGCTCAAACCTGCAAACGCCCCACACAACTCCCCCCTCACACAACTTTGGCTCAATGTACCATCACACTTGATTCCACTGAAGCGGAGTAATAAAAAATGACCCGGCTCATCTGTAGGCAGAGCCCCTCGGGAAAGATGTGTGGCCGACACTGTGTTCTTCTCCAAAGGGAACCCTTGTCATTGTAAATGTATTGAATGTCCGCCATTTGGCCTTTATGCCTCAGGCAGGGTGCAGGATCTGAGGTGGAAAAAAAAGTGAAGTTCACTCAATAAATAAAAAATATACCTGATCAATCATGTTACACTTGAGAGCTGTGGTCATTTTTCCCCCCGTTAACCATCTGAATTACTTGTTGAGAGAACGTCTGTGTAACGGTTCTACAAAGATGCAAAGGAGAGCCAAGTTTACATGTGAACAGGCACTGATTACACATTTCAGCATATTGTGTGCAATTTAATTTATGTGTATGAATAATTCAGCCTAGAGAAGGAAGCACTCGAGAGGGGTGGGAGAAGAAAAAAAAATGAATATCGAGTCCTCATATTCTCATCATTTTATTCCTAAATGATGACTAATTAGGAGTATTAAGACCATAGAGGGGTTTTTTCACGCATCACAAAGGATATTGAATTACTCCTAAAAATGTGATTATTAAGCATGAATTTATGCAGCCTTGAAATTATAAGCACATTTATCAGAACTTTTTTTGTGGAATTTTTTTTTCAAATGACAATTAAGATCGATGAATTGATATATATACATACAAATATCCATACATAAATAGAGTGGATATAAAATTGACACACTCCTGGGAAAAAGGAAAAACAAAAAAAAAATAAACTAAAATTAATCATTTCAAAACATTTATATGACCTTTAGCCTGTACTGAAGTAATAAAAATATTAATCATGATTCTGAAGTTGGGCAGCCCAGTAGTCGAGTGGTTAGCACATTGACTTCACAGTGAAGAGGTACCGGGTTCAATTCCAGCTCCGGTGTGGAGTTTGCATGTTCTCCCGTGCTTGCGTGGGTTTTCTCCGGGTACTCCGGTTTCCTCCCACATTCCCAGTGGCTTAGCACAGCAACTGCAGTTAAAATACAAAGCTGCCGCAGAGGGACATCAATCCCTCAATCGGCACACCTGGAGCTGTACGCTGTGTTGAGCGATATAAATCGGTCTGACTGGGGGCGGCACAAAATTAGCTGGAGGCGGCCGCCACACAATTCTGAACGCAGGGAAAACCCTGTATACATATGTTGACTTCCTCTCTATTTCAAATAACACATCCTCATGTACAACATGGTAAATCCCAGTTCAGTAAACACAGCGTGGCTGTTAGATCCATGCAAACAGAGGATCTGAAAGTCCCCGAGTGGGATTTCCTCAGATATTCACCAGATTCCCTTCATAATCCGCCTGGATTACCATCCCACACTGGAGACCCTAACCTTTGAACCCAAAACATTATAAACCCTTTTATCCCCATCACTAATGCTGCAGTTAAACCTAGGAGGACCTTAAAAAAAATGATATGAGGTCCGTTGCGGCTTTCCCGATTTATCAAGCAAGACACATTTTAAAGCATTTAGCACATTTAACATCACAATAATCTCCAGCAGGGTGAAACATCTATATATACTTTTGGGGTAATTCATCTGGGACTTGCCTTTGCCTTCCTTTGAGTATAAAATTCTAATATCCTGCTCTCGTTAAAACTAATGCCCGGCCTTAAATCAGATTACAGTGTCGGTATGGTTGCATGGTGAGCACGTGAGCCAATGCGTGAGCGCGCCACGAACCAAGCGAGCTGTAATTAATTGGCTGAATAGTGGCCATGCACTTCTTCGACCTTTCCTAATAGACTGCATTGATAGCTGAAAAAGAGAACTTGTTTTACCTGTATTTTTCACACTTGAACTGTAATTTTTATCTTTTAATCTAACCCTGTTCTAAAGCCTTTTCACACTTGTATGATCACTAAGACAGTCATTTTGAATGGCTGATTTGTTTTAACGTTTCACTTTTAAAAGTTCAGTTTCCTTTTCGTTTTGTTCATATTTCTACAGTATTTGAAACTGTCTGACTTGTGGAAGGAAGGTTGGATTACAAGGGCCATGGCACGGACCCCCAGGGATGGGGTGGACAGGTGGGTTGAGGGTGATTGGCGGGTGGATACTACAAGGCAAGGATTTACAGTTTCTAGCTCCAATACTGTATGACTGAAATCTGTACACAATATTCTAAAGTGCACATATAGTGTATGATGACACATTTCAGAAATAAATATTTCTACTTGTTGAATTTCATAGTTGGCTTCTGAAACATTTGGAATACCACGTTGACATGCGTGAGTGGATAAAGTCACACCTGTACATATGACCATGTATTCCAGTGTTTGAACATTCTAGTTTTTACTAACCCGAATTTGTGCATATTCAATTTTTTGCCTTTTCATATCATCTTTCAACACCCAAATATTGCCAATATTCAGGTTAAGAAAGGGGTTTTGTCTGCATTGAGTGCCCCCCCTTTTTTTTTTTTTTAATTAAGAAAGAAATGACCTGGCCCTTCAGTCACTTTTGTAAATCAAATGGAAGACATGAGCACAAAACCTTGGAATGTGACAGAATTTTGAGGGTGAAATGTAGAAGTTCAAATGTTACTCGGACTCCCAAGCCACTGTGTAATCACTCCACAAGCCGGTGATGGAGCAGCGAAAGTGCTTTCAAGGCAAACTAGAGATACAGCAAATGGCTACAGAGGTTGTTTGTGCGCTGACGCTGCCATATCAAAAAATAAACATGCCTCCAGCGAGTCCCAAACAAATTACAAAATTACCCCCCACCAAAAAAGGAAAAACCCAAATAGAGTGCTGGGAAAGTTCAGAAACAAAGGGCAAGCTGCACTCTCAAAACCTTGGGAAAGGAAAATAGTTTGTGTGTGTGTGTGTGTGTGTGTGTGTGTGTGTGTGTGTGTGTGTATGTGTGTGTGTTTACGAGTGCGTGTGTGTGCGCGCGCATGCATGGGTTGAGGGTGGGGGGTGGGGGGGGGGGGGTTCTCACTTACAGATCCAGACTCTGGCAAAGAGTACAAAGACAGACAGTGGAACTTCATTCATCTATGATTCTGGTGAAAACGCCTCCCCATTGGCAAAAGTATTGCTATCCAAGTGTCATATGAAAATCACAAAGATCAAACAGACTGCTGTTAGACTGTCAGTCATCCAGGTCATGGTTTGCTGCAGAGGTTAAACCAAGGCAATTGGACTCTTCCTGTTGGTTTACTTTTTTTCCTTGTTTTTCAAAAACGTACCAAAATGACTAAGGTAACGATGCTATTAGGCTAACAATATGTGACTTACTCCCACCTGTGTCATGTACAACGCAAAAATTCAAATTCATGTAATTTATCCAGAGCAGCTCAACACCACTAAGCACAACTTTATCTTCTAACCGCATTTTTTTTTCTTATTTGGTTGGATTGTTTTGTTCTTTCTACTCCTGTGATGTGTGTAGAAAAGTTTAAAAATTAATAAATAAATCGGATGAGTAACGTTCGGTGAAGTTTGGAAACTATGCAGATGTCAGATGTTCAACACGAGTCGACAAAAACAATATCCCTGTGAGCAGTATTGTCTGATAAGTATGATTCATACTGACACACTATCAACGCATGCCATGTACATACCAACTGAGTGAGTCGAGGAGTCATATTGACATCGTTAGATGAAGTAGGGCTCCGAGGCAAAGCAGTGAGCCTTGGATATCCTCTTCCCACAATCTGACACGCCGAACCTCTCAGTGCCACCAAGTGCCCCCCGCCCCCACTCCCAACCAAAAAGTGGATTCCAGGGTTTCATCAAGCCAAGGGAGTGTGGGGGGTCGCACATATTGCTCATGCCTCTTCAAAGTGCTGTTTTTGGAGGAGGATGTTTGCCAGGTGTTGGCTCGTCACATATTAGCAAGTCTCTGAACCAGCAGGGGGCGTTAAAGAGGGGGTTGTTTTGGGAGGGCCTGTTGTGTCGGTTGGGTTTCCTCCGATTGTCTCGCTCTCCCTGAGGAGCCACAGGCGAGAACAATGGATGAACATGCGAGACAGGTAGACTGTACAATAGCCATCTGCCATAAAGCTGCAGATCTTCACCTTTTTACTCCAAGTGCGAGTACCAAAAATACGAAGAAAGGCCTATATTTTTCAAGAAGTACCTGTATTACAAAAACAAAATTGTCTTTTTGAAATGCGCCTGCTCAAATAAGCTTTCTTTTCTTTAATGTCATAATATTGCAGCGTGACATTTGGAAAATGCAACTGATTGAATACAATATTTTTTTTCTTGAAAAATGACACTTTCCTCTCACGTCTCAACTTTTTTTTTCTGGAAAATAAACACATTCATTCCAAACTCTTGAAAAAACGTTCAATTTCTCTGGCATTTAAGTACAGTCAAACCTCATTAAAACATACCTCGAGGGACATCACGTATCTGTACATTATAATTGTACAGTAGTTCGTTGTAACCTTTTCCAAATAAAGAACAATGTATCATACAGTATGAACCTTTATAGATGCAAAAACATGAACATGTAATGCAGTATAAACCCGTCAATTATAAATACGTGTATATGAAGAAAACAATGATTTTATAATCATGAAACAACTGTAGTGTTATTACTTCATTCCTGAAAACATTCAGTCAGCAAATGTTACCCGCCATAGGCAACTGCCAGTGCCGCCGACATCTCCATTTTGAAAATGAGAGACAAGTTCAGCCTTCACAGGCAGCGAGATTTGCTTCCGTTTACCAGACATATTTTCAGAACATGTGCACCGGACCGCGCCATGCCTCCGCAAGTACAACAATGTACCGAGTCGATCAGTAGTGTTGCTGAGCAACGAAGGGGAATCCCGCGCTGTACATTTTGCTCATAAGCAAGGTCGCGGTGGCAGTTGCTTCCCACGGTTCGTTGTAACAAAGGCCTTTTCACTATTCTGTGGGAAAAATCTGGTCGTTATAATATAGTTTATGTTATAAAGGTGTCCGTTGTAAGGCAAAATCGGAAAATGGAAAATGAATTAATCAGGATTTTTTGTGACCGTGATAGCGGTGAACATGTAAACGAGATACGTTGAAACGAGGCTCAACTGTACAGATGGTGGGTGAAATTAGCATTAGTATTTTGAGGAGTCCTTGGAATCGTTTTGCTTGCCTAATTTGGATAATTGCTTGGGTCTCCATTTAACATTTTTGGAAAATATGCTCAACTACAACAAATTCACCATACAGGAAGATTCCAGTTGCCTCGATTCAACCTTTGCTGTTTACATTGACCTGGATGACTGAAGAGCTACACACGCAAAGTAAAAACACAATATTTGTCAGTCATATTGGTATTGTTTTCATTGATAATGTAACAGTAAGGTAAAATGACATAAGCAATTATGCTATTGGGCTAATTATTTTTTTCCTGAACACCAAATGTTTGAGAGCCCCAACTGGTGGTGCTAGCTGCAAACAGGGCAGGCGAAACATCCAGGGAATACTAATGATTCCATGAAAGCCCTGAGTCCAAGTTCAGATAGTACCCGTTGAAGACGCTGAATACTGATGAACCATTTTGCTGATTCACCAACGTGGTTTTACTAAGCATTAAAAATCAACACAACTAATGAAACGAGCACATTAAGGCAATCAAAACTGACCGAGGAGTCTGTTATAACCCGAGGCAGCCTGGAGGCACAGTAAAAACCAATATGTGTTTGTCCTCCTTTCAACGCTAACAGGCTTATTTGGCAGCCAGCTCCTTCCTAGCAACGACATTTCCCGGAAGTGTCTCTGCATCCTGAGCAGAACAATGACAAACAAAAAGAAGACCAAAAGCTGATCTCGTATCCAATGCAAGTAGGAAACTGCGTTAGCGTGCTTATCGCAATCAACTTGGCACTATCTAACAGTTCTTTCATTGCCATTTAGGGAGCAAATCAGCCATGGTCAACCCTTAAACTCCCGATTATGGTGTACCACAGGGAGGGCCATTTTTTTTTCTCCTGATGGCCACAGAGAATAAATGGAAGGAGGGAGGGGGCACTTCACCTGTAGGTCAACATATTCTAAGGTGTTAAGCATAATAAAATGTAATATTGTACAGGGTTGGACTCAGTTATTGATGACAGAGTGAAATGTTATTAGGGTTTGAGTGATAGGTATTTTTTTAAATGAAATAATGGAGTGAGATTCTGCAATATGAACATTTATTTACAATTGCAATGAAAAGGTATTGTTTATGTTTTATCTTTAAAATATAAAATCTGATAAATTGTGAAATGTAATAATTTTTTCAATTGTATATATTTTATATTATTTATATTTAGGGGGCGGCCCGGTAGTCCAGTGGTTAGCACGTCGGCTTCACAGTGCAGAGGTACCGGGTTCGATTCCAGCTCCGGCCTCCCTGTGTGGAGTTTGCATGTTCTCCCCGGGGCCTGCGTGGGTTTTCTCCGGGTGCTCCGGTTTCCTCCCACATTCCAAAAACATGCATGGCAGGCTGATTGGACGCTCTAAATTGTCCCTAGGTGTGAGTGTGGGCGTGGATGGTTGTTCGTCTCTGTGTGCCCTGCGATTGGCTGGCAACTGATTCAGGGTGTCCCCCGCCTACTGCCCGAAGACGGCTGGGATAGGCTCCAGCACCCCCCGCGACCCTAGTGAGGATCAAGCGGTTCGGAAAAATGGATATTTATATTTAGGTATATTTTATATTCAAAATATTTTGATATTTTGTAACAATCACAATTTTGAATAATAAAGATTTTTTACACTTAAAAAAACTGAATAAAAAGGGTGGCATCATAACATTCAACTTTTGTTACATTGTTCATTTTAAAATTCTAAAACTGGTGTGCTGTCTTCTAAAAAATATTTACCTTTTAATGCAGGCCATGTTTAATTTTCTTATTTGAATACACAGCACACCACTCAAAAACATGCAACTGGCCACAAATGGCCCACGAGTCATATTTTGGACAACAGGTGACCCGCAATTGACAGAAGTGCCGCGTTAAGGCACAATCCATCACGAGGACAGACCTTTTTTTTCTGTTAGCTTGCAATGAAAATCCTACCTGGTAGAGTGGCCTTGAAGCACACACGTGAGTGTGTAATAACTGCAGAGGAGCATGAAACCTCCGCGCTTGCATCACAGCCCAGAGGAGACCATGATGCCGGGCACACGCTGCTTCATCCCGGCCAGGCCAGAGAGCCTCCATGACCGGACAGCCGGTGAGACATCCACAGGTGCCACTTGTCTCCTTAAACATCCACATGAGCCATCACAGGTAACTTCCCCCAACGCCAAAGCGATGATCAGCCTTTAATTTCCTCCTGAGACCACTAAGATAAAATATTTGGGTCACCTCTGGATGTGAGTCAGAGAGAGCTGCCCTGTATGCTTTCTCTTTCATCAAGGTCAAAGCCCTGCAAGTCCCACGCAGCTAATGGTCCCCAGTGAGCCTCTTCTTCATTCCCCATTGCTTATTCTCCCACTCAAATGCCATTTCTTCTGTCCCGATCACAGCCACAAAAACAAACATTCCCACTAAGAAAATGCAGGCGCTCTCCTTGTTGCTCTCACTCTCTCTCTCTGCTGGTTGTTTTTAAAGTGATACGCACAACTGTTGCATTTCCGCAAAACCTGAGAGAAACAGTTACAGCGGAGCACCGCGCTCAACATCTCAAAATGAGAATTTCATTTCAGGCATCACTAAGGTCTTTAGAAGACTTTGTTTTGACTAAATCACATGTTTTGGCTCAGCAGTTTGTTGTCTAGATATTTTAACTTGTACCAACCGGCTATAATGTGTGCTCTCAGTGCTAGTGGGAATGCATAGACTAAGTAGCTAATCCCATCGTATGCAATTTACAGCACAGCACAGCCTCAAATTGCAAACAGTAATGCTAGGCTAATAACCGCAGCCTATATAGTTCACCGTTCTTTCAGTCCCGATGGTTTTCGTCCCGATTCCATGTCCGGCCGTTCACGCAGAGCATTTTTCGCATCCTGAACATCTGGTTCGTACATATATGGTCTAGCATACATTTTGACAACAACCTCCTCTTCCTCCAACTCTTCAAACACCTGGATCACCTCAGGTAAGTTTAAAACGTCATTTTCCAATTGTTGTCTTAAAGTGACGTCATACTTCCGGGTAGCCCTTCACATTTATCAATACCTGAGAAGCAGCTCTCAGTGTCAAAGAGGTTGGTTACCCCAACTGTACATAGACATGGTCACAACTAAAATCAATGAGCAATATTAGTCATTCTTCGGAGAGGAGATGATCTGTCTACATGTGTTGCACCACTGTTTGTGCTCAAATATGCACTGCTTTCAGGATTGTAACACCGCGACACAGATGCTCATTGTTTGTCAGCAGTAAGCTAAATGCACTTTAGGGCAAAGCTAGGTGTTGTTTTAAAATACACTATGCATAATTCTCCACCATACATAGCTCATATTTTTGCTCGTGAGTTGTTGATCGGCAGTCAATGACAAAACACATAGTGGTAAACTTAAGCATCTATTCATGTTCTGCAGTGCTTGTCCGCATTCAGGTCATAAGTAGGATGAAGCCTATCCCAAATGGCTTTTAGAAGCCATTTGGTGTTGGGATCTAATTTTGGGTGACCAAGATTGCACCGTCAACTGGTCGCCAGTCAATTGTAGGGCACATGCAGACAAAGAACCATTCGCACTCACATCGACATCTATTGACAATTTAAAGACTTCAAAAACACCAACATGAAATTTAAATCCCTGAATTTACAGCTGTGAGGCAGTCTTCCTCAACGACTAGTCCGCGGTGCTGCTGTGTTGAAATTAAATGTCTCTTAATCTGCATCTTCTGATTCAGACAATGTATGTGTCAAAGTGACTTGAGAGAGGCCTGACAAACAGATGGCTGTTCGAAGAGCATCACCATTCCACAAGTTGGAAGCTTCTCTCAGTGACATCATGGGATCAGAATGTCCCCTCGGTACAGAATTTTAGCCCATTTAAAACGAACAAGCGCATAGTTTCTCACCAGCCTATCTCAAGGCCTCGTGCTTTTGCCCTCTCAGCAGTGTCCTGAGAAACCCTGGAGGAAGGCGCCGCATTCCTACACGGTGATTTTTCCAACATGAATCAGCGGGCCTGGTTGGAGCAATGTCGAAGGTTGGACACGCGCACCTCCGCAGAGGCAGTAATTTACGACAGGAGTAAATATTTGCCGAGGTGAAAGCTGCGGGCTTAGGGACCGCATTGAACTGTTCCCATGATTCCCTGTGTGCACGCATGTCACACTGAATCCTGGGAAAGGTTACGCGGGGGCCCACTATAGTAAACAATCAGTGACAGCTGGTGGAATATAAAAATACCACCATTTATGATTGACAGATTAACATGTGGTTTTTTTTGAGTTCCGCTTTTTAAAATAGCAGAGCTGACTCTGTAAAGTCCATCCATTTTCGAAATCCATCTATGCCAGAAGTAATGAAATGTTTTTCTATTAGATGGCAGAAAGTGAACATTCCTCAAAAAAGAAAAAAAAAGGTTTCAAGCTGTTTGCCACTACCAGTTGAAGTACAGTGTCAAGCTAAACATAAAACAAAGAGAATTACACAAGTATTTAAAAAAAACACATAACTTTGTATTTCAAATGACAAAAAATGTCAAGTATTTCTGCAATTTACTGAGGATCTTTCAGTAGTTGTGAAAGTCTTCTTTGTTTGACTGTATAATACATCCCCTGGTTACCAAGTTGTGCACATCAGGAGTTTAAAACACAAACAGTTGAATTGTTTACATTTTGATGAATAATGCTATTGTTTGTTTTACAGATACAATATTAATATTTGATATTATTATTGTTTTCCTGATTAAAAATAAACACGTGACCAAAAAAACCGCCCCTCAAATTTCAATAACCACACTTTTGTTCACTTTTTGTTTGGTGACGTGCCATGAAATATTTCTAATGTAAAATATGTGCCTCGGTTTAGCAAAGGTTGGGCAACGCTGCACTAACCATAGAACTGCACAATCAAATGACAAATTAGAAACAGTTCAACAGTCGATGAATCCATAATTACACACAGTCACCGCTGAAAACCACCACCGCGTATGATCTCCTTATGTCTCGTCCCTTCAAGGTTCCACTGTAACTTGGTGTCTAATGAGGTCATCGATAACAAGTCTTCCTCTTTTTCATCTGTGCGTTCGCTTCCAAACTTCTTGCCTCCTCTCCTCGTCTCTAATACATCTCTACTCCACTTGTGATGAGCCCTTATCCCTCCTCCTGCTCTCATCTTCACTCAGGCGTATGCATGAAGCATGAAGTATCAGAGAGTGCGCGCTGGAGGGAAATGGGTCACAAACTCTACCAATGCGCAAAAGCGTTGCCATGCAAAACTCTCCGACCTAAACAAGTGAATGTGCAAAAAAGTTGCAACAAACACTGCAGGCATATTATTTCGAATCCAGTGTGACCCTTCATTGAGACAAGGAATGCATTTGACGTGAAAATGTTACAGCACACCACCAAATAAAAAAGTGCAGGCTTGAGCACTGTATGGTGGCAGTGACTCAACTCAGTTCACAACAAGCATCATTTTTGCAGATAGACTAAGAAAATAGTTTATTACATCCAATTAAAGTTTACTCTCAATCAAAAAACAAAACAAAGTGTTACACGTTGTGCATTTGTAGCAACCACTTTGTTTTTTTTTCCCACTTGCTTTATTCTAGCACTAACAAATAATGGGAAACGCAATAGGCATGTGCTAACTAACATCTACGTTGCACAACAGATATTTGAACACAATTGACAGCGTAGCAGTATCCCCGAGTCATATATTCCTCATCCTCTGTGAAGAACAAGTAATATTGGTGCCCCCGGCATATTTGCAGATTATTTTTCAATATTTTTTCTGTTTGCTTTCTACCCCATTTTGGTGAACAATGCATTTATCAGTGTTGTTGTTTTTCTTTTTTAATCCTGAGTTTCTTTTCCTCAAAAGCATTTCAATGGCTGACACCGAGTTGACCCTGTTGCTAACCCACGTGAATAGAGGGGGGTCCACTGACATGGTATTTCCATTCATTTCAATGGAGAAAGACGATTTGAGAACGAGTGTTTGATTTACTAGCGTGGTCAGAAGGAAGTTTAGTTGCACTGCCTGTCCGAGGCATCCATAGATGAACAAAGACACATTATATGTTGTAAATAAATGTTTAAACTGGATAAGTTCCAAATGATCTCTCCCGACACGGTTGGTTGCGAATCAGCGTGTGCTGCTAACAGTACAGCAGGGACGAGAAGTGACATGCGTGGATTGACTGTGATGGGAATTCAATTCCGATCACTCTCATTTAATGTGATTGTGTTAGAGGTGCAAGCGTGGAAATCAATAACATAACTTAATATGGCTTGAGAGAGGGATGAAGACAGGGAGCCTCCGTATGATCGTGTGCGTGTGTGTGTGTGTGCGTGTGTGTGTGTGCGTGTGTGTGTGTGTGTGTAAGTGAGTACTTTGGTTTCCACGGTGATATGTACACATGCACAAATTATGATATGTGTAAAGGAAATCCTTTGAATTATCAGGACTATCTGGCGGTACACAAATTGGCCTAGTTGACGAGCCATAATAAAGAGTACAGCGAGCACGTTCAAAAAGCGACAAGAGAACATGCGTGTATGGGCTCCAGCTAATCATTCTCTCCATCCACTTTGCCTTGCAGATAAATATTAATGAGGATTACCATGTTACTGCAGTGCACCCACAGGAAAACAAGGGAGGGCAGAAGGCATACTTTCTTCGTGCACATGCGCACGCACAAGCACACGCACACACACGCACAAACACACACATACACACACACCAACAGCTTATTGTACACACAAAAGAAAAACGTTCACTCAATAAAAGGTGGGTCGAATATTGCCACACAACAACAGAAAGAAAAGAGCATGCGCACACAATAGACATCACTTTATAAGAATCATAAATGACTTTCTGGCAGGTAAGATGTCAAGGACGTCAAGGGTTGTGCCACACAAAGACAGGAGGATGAGGGCACACACCCCCATACATATACATAACCACTCCAGACTGACAACACCATGGAGAAACGTCCAAATAATATAAGGTGGGATGTAACAAAGGCAGGAAGACAAGTGCCCCCCCCCACCCCCGGGCCCCCCTCACACACACTCAGAAAAAAATGTGCAGGTCAATCACAATGTCTACAACGAAAGGTACAAACGATGGTGCCACACAACAATAGAAAGACAACAAGACGCACACTGACAGTCTCTCTCTTTCTCTCTCTCTCCCTCTCTTGGAGCCACCCAAAAAGACAACACACACACACACACACACACACACACACACACACACACACACAAAAATATCTTGTATATACCCAAAACATCCACATAATAAAAAGTATGATGTCAGCAAAGATGATGACACAATGATTGGGAGACAAGAAAAGACAAACACACCATGAATACAATTACGTCACAATGCCTTGTGCTGCCAAACAAAGAGCACAGATTCACCAAGGTGAAAATGTTCTGTATTTTAGTTCCATCCCATTATCATCCTCTTTCTTTTTACAAGTCCCCGCCCCAACCCCTTGCCAGTAAACACTTCTGCAAATAAACAAGCAGACATAATGAAGTCATCTTCCCAAGCTCTGTGTGAAGGTGGCAGAAAGGGGAACCACAACCCCCGCACCTCCAAAACCCTGTCTCCCACTGAGGATGTTTTGCCAAGGCCAAAGGAGTCCACTCTCACCATAGCTACCAGGCTAGCGTCCTGTCTCCACAGAGAGTGAGAGGGCAAAAGCGAGCATAGAGAGAGAGAGACAGAGAAAAAACATCATTAACGGTTGACTGACATCCACCGGCAACCAAAAGGCTCTTCATCGTTTGATCTTGCACGTGGACTTTGAACGCAGCTGTGCCATGTGGCTATAGGTCTGATTTTTGGACGTGGAAAAAAAAGACAAGGGCGAGAGGAGGAAAAAAAAATCACAGCGGAGAGTGATGAAAGAGTGGGAGTCTCTTCATTCCCTCCCTTCGCGTCCTCTCGCGTCTCCAAAACATGCAGCCTTGGGGAGGAGAGGGGGGTTCCCTTTCAAGGCGGTCAGGGGAGGGAGATGCGAAAGGGGCCTGCAGGGGACGCCCAGCCTCCAGCCTTGAGATCCAGTTTCTCACAACTCTTTCCTCCTCCTCCTTTCACCATCCTTTGTCTTTATAATTGGACTGACTGGCCTCAGCTTTCCTGCCTGAAGTCCTGGAAGGCTTGGTGAGATCACACGGAATCAATATGTTGGCTACCACTTAAAGGAGCTATTTGGTAAGAGCAGCATGATGAGTGTAAACACAAAGTACAGTGGCCTCTCTCCGGATTGTAGTTAGCTTTTTTATGGTTATTGTGGATTTTTAAAACATAAGGTACCTGCATGTCAACAATAAAGAAATTATTGTCATCACTCCATGCTGTGTGGCCAAGGACATAGACGGTCGGCTGTGCACTTTCAAAAGCTTTATTGAACAAACGGCGCGAAATAAACGTGTAACGAGCACATTCATAAACAAGCTGCCGACGGCCACAACTAACGCAGAGTAACTCAACATGCAGACTGGCTAACGGTTGGCCACTTAACAGCCGTGGCTATCCTGATTCAACACGGCCAACTCTACACTCTACAGTCGCCGACTCTGACATCTTTCAAAAAGCCCCCCCCCCCCGCCTTTTCAATCTAAACACATTCCAAGGCATAGATACAGTATAGAATGGTGAAACCAAACTCTACTAAGTGAGGGCCATTGGAATTGAGTGAGTGTGCATGTGGGCGTTATTTCTCCAAATGAACCCTGACTGTAATGTGTGCGCAATTGGATCATCTTGATGAGGATTGGACTTTGCGTCCACCTGATCCACAAGGCTGACCTTCTCAGTGATTGGTGCCGGCAGAATGTTTAAAGATAACAGAGATCGATTAGTGTTCTTGTCTCGCTTACCCTTCCGCTTTTAAAGGGCCAATATATATAGCGGTAAATTACAGTCAGGCTATTGTCTGCTCTTGTTTTGCTGCTGAATGTGTCTGGCAAACACGAGTGAACTTTTCTTCTGCGGCGCGAGCCTTCCTCCTTACTGCTCTCCTGCTGATGTTTCTCAGAGAGCATTTTAACCTTCCAAAAAAAATCCAAAAGACCTGTTTTTCCAAGATCCCAAAGCATTGGCCCTTAATTGTGGTGAAACGGGAAACGTGTAAAAGTGGTCAACGCCTCTGTATTTAAAAGAGGGGTTTACTTTTTCTACAGCTCTGATGGTTTTCCCTGAGATAAAGTTGAAAGCACCGGGAGCATAAAAATGAAGTTTGTAGTCAGGAAACTGGAAGTGTCAGTGGAAGAGCCAAACAAACATTACTGAGTGACAGAAAATTATTCTGAGCCAACAATTTCATAAAAGCTATCTTCCATATGATTTAACTCAGTGGGAATTGGGTGCGTGTGCATTTCATTAATGTTGACAAATGCAAAAAAAAAAAAGGATACGTTCCCAAACGTGCTACGAGCGCGCTTTGCTTTACCCCAACCATTTGGAACCTCATAGGGGTGTTCAAATGTCTCATTCGGTTATTCAAAAAAAAAGGAGCACCAGAGCTTGCTCTAGCTACTCCAACGGGAGACACAGAGCGCCCAGAGCATCAGGCAGTACAAATGACAACAGATCAAGCACAAGCTTCTGAAATTAATGGCAGGGATTACACCGCTCTCAGAGTTATGTTAGGGAGAGTGTGCCAATCGACTGGTAGCGCGCGCACCTTTATGCCTGTTGCTCATCATGGTAAGTGTGTATGCATGTGTGCGCGAGCGTCCGAGCATGTATGTTTGCGTGCACGAGCGGTAACAGCCAACCGTTAGTTTCTTCAAGAGTAGACCATTGGTCAAAAAAGGTTGGCCACCCATGGGTTAAGATCCATTCTCCCTGTGGCTTCTCGCTTTGTCTAAACCTCCTCCATGGCCGATTTTGCACATGCAAAGCTTTAGTAAATCTCGTCTTGAATGTTTTGTTGACGTCCGGCTCCTGCTTGCGGCTTCTCATCCCCTTGTTTGTTATTTTCTCGATGCCTAATTTCACAGTAAACGCTTGAGCTGCTTAAAGTGATAGCGGGTTAACAAAGGCGGGCGATAATCCTAATTCAGACTGCTCACAGAGGTAAACATCTCCACAACAAGCTGTCTATACTCTCTGCTATTTAACCAAAAGCGGACACAATACAGTTTGAAATTGTGACTTTTTCAGTAAATAATTGGGTCTCTGGGATGCCTTTCCAAAAATTCTGAAATTAAATGACAACTATTTTTGGGGGGAATTTGCCTATTTCTGAAAATGTTTCTGAGCAAACCACATTTCTATTATAACCATTCCCACATGAAGTTTCTCCATCAGTGGCTGGATGAGCTAGGCTGCGAGAAGATCCAGAGGTACTTTCAAGCAACAGATGCAATCCTGTCCTAAGACAACATTCTTAAAAACTGTGCTTCGCAATCTTTAGTTAGCCAAGACTGCCACTGGAAATTAAAAAATGACAGTAACTATATCCTTCTGAAATAATGATAATCATGTCTCAATTTACTCCATAATTGACTAATTGAATAATGTATTTAATTATTCTGCCTATCACCATATGTCGCTGGCATAGATAGATGAACTAAGATATATGAGCGGATGTCATCACGAAAAAAAAAAAGTGACATTTCTTGACCCTTGGGGTATTTATGATTATACATATCACATACTGGCAATACTGTATATCTCTTTTCATGTTTGCTTTCTTTCCATGCCAAGGAAGTCAACACGAGGCAGCCGAGCGTGACAAGTTCCAAATTGTACAAGGAGAGAGTGCAAACTGTTGTTTTTCTTTGCTTCATTAAGCACTTGTTTTATGTGCTTTCCCTGTAGATAGCAATCATCTTACCGACATCCATCATTTACAGCGACGTGGAATGATTCGTCTGCTTTTAATGAGTGACAGCAAAGAAACAATTTAATTTAAAAAAAAGAGGGAGAAAAATGAAGTGCATCCATTAAAATAAAATCTCCATGGCAACTAATGGCGTTTTGAAGAAAGTAACATGCAGGCACCAAGATGGTGTGCATGTTTGCCGCTCAGTGCTGGGGGCTCTTTAAAAATCTGCTTCCCTCATGTCCTAATTGCTTTTAATTGATTCTTGACTTCAAGACAGACACATTTCTCGAACATTCGGGAGAGATTTTCTGACCACAAGGCTATTAATACATTTGAAAACATCTGTAGTTCATAATTTGACATCGAACATTTTAAGGATATTCTTGGCCTGGGTCAAAATGATCTCAGAACATACTACCTACTTGCATGTGTGCATGGGACCTAAATCAATATGTTAATTCAAAGAATATATAATTCTAAAAGAAGCACGGCCATTTTCTATTCATTACTGTTGATATTAAAATTCTTAAGCATTTTCCCCGAAAGTGTCCCATGAAAAACTCCACTGCACTTTTGCTGGGAAAGTCAACACTCTACTTATGTTTATAGTAAGACATTTTTCTGAAGTCAGCGGACATACATGACACAAATAACTCCCACTGAGCGTTCCTGAACCCAGCCGGTCCTCAAATTGAATAAAGAGCATGAGAATCCGAGATGGCAATCACGGTGTAGACCTCCCACCGCGACACTGCCAGAAAATCTGCCTTGCTCATCACAAGTGAGGTGATTTCACAAACTGGGCAGACGCAATTACGTCAGGCCGAGTTTATTCTGCTTTTCTTCCAATAATTTGACTTCATCTCAGTGTTTACATGACAAAAACAGAATACACTACACTTCAAACGTCTCACCAACGGACAGACAAGGCGGTACACCCTAAACTGGTCGCTTGACAATCACAGGGCACAAACGAGTATTCACTCCTTAGGCCGATTTAGAGTCGTCAAGACAAAATTGTGAAATGACGTGAGAAAATCCACACAACAGAGGAGATTTAATCCCAAGGCCCTCTGATTGTGAAGCAGATATGAAAACCACTTGTCAGCCATAATGCCTCCGGTGTAGTGAAATCATGTATTTTAGACAGCAACGTGTGGGATCCACACACTCCTGTGTGCATTCAAAGAGATGAAGTACAAAGAGAATCCTCAGCGGAGCCCGTGGCATTAACATGAGTCGCACACAACAAAAGCAGACACATTTCAAATACATGCCATCCTGTAATCGAATGTTGGCCTTGCTTCACGCATCTTTTGATATTTGTAAACAATTGGCACCGGAGTATACTTGCCGGGTGGCAGAAAGTGATTGACTACCGCTGATTTGAACTGAAAACTGTGACTAAAACTTGTTTTAGGGTCTGCACCACCAGATATTAATCGTTAAACTGACTAGTCGACTTTACCACTGCGCAAGGACAATTGTTGTGTGAAGTTGAGTACCGGTAATTGCCAGTCGTGTTTGGCATGGACATGACTGACACCTTGCTGAAATCAGCAAGGAGTCTGTGCCTCTTACAATCAGCATAGGCAGGGAGTTGAGAACTGAAAAAATATCAATGATGTCATCGACTAATCAACGTCAACTCAACTATCATGACATTCGCGTTGAATACAATACAAATCCATAGTCACTCAACCCCACCAATATACACCAAAAGGTCTAGAAATGTCCTTCAAAAAAATCGAAATCAATTCAGCAGAAACATTCATAGTTGAAAAGAGAAAATCACAAGAGCAACTGAAAAGTACATAGATTTGCCAATTCTTCAATGATCATGTGAACCATGTCTGAATTTCCTGAAAGATCTATTTGCCTTGGCCAAATGACATGTAATGGTTTGTTTACAATGGCAATACCCCAAGTTTACCACACCTGGAAGTACAAGTGGTCTAAACAAGGTGACAACTCTGCGCATGAGCCTCCACATGTGGTGGACAACTTCCCTGAAGAACACACCGGGCAAATGATTCATCGAGTTGGCAGGTTGCAGCCTGTCTTTACAAACCCATTAAGATGAACTGTGTGCCAGGCACATTCCATGTTTAAGTCTTTGCTGGAAAGGCATGAGCTTGCATCCGCACTCAATGACACACCAGGCGAGTTACAAACTGAGCTCATGGTCCCTCACTGACACATCGAATGTGTTGAGACGAGCAGTCCCATGGTCCCTCTGACAACCTTGAACTATCAGAGAGACGGCAGAACACATTCGAAACGGCCCAGGATTGACAGACACACCAGTAATTGTCCCCTGCGGAGATTAAAGGCTTTGCTCTTGACTTGCCTCCAACTACAAACTAATGCCGTCCCCTGGATTAGCCTAGAACCACTTGCAATCCCATTTACACACACACAAGACACACGATCTTGGTCCAAAGAGAGTGTGAAAAGGGAAACCGAGGAGCTCACCCGCTCGCCACTGTTCCTACGGAGAGTCCCAACCGGCAGCTTGAGCATCAGCCGGCGGGTCCTCCCGGGGGTCACCGCTCCCTGGACCAACATGGTACGCTCCAGAGTGTCCGTGGGCATGTGAGCATGTGTGCCGCCGTGCGAGGTTGGCGTAGGAGTGGGCGTCCTCGCCGTCCCGTCCAGCCTGGAAGCCGGGATCCACGCGAGCTTTCCCGCGTGCACCAGTTAAGAAAGGGATTCGGTGGGGCTGCTGTGCAGTGTACTTAGAAAAAGAAGATATTCTAAGTTCCTTTCTTTGTTGTGAGCACGCAGTCCATTGCGCCGTGCTCCACACTCTGTGCTGAATGAGTGAGTGAGAGTGGGAGGGACAGGGAGACGCTTTTGTCTCTCCTCCTCTCAGTCTGACAACAGAAACCCACCCCCATCCTCTCCCTCCCCTTTCCCCTTCCTCACTTCCTCCAGTCTGGGGATTTATTCAGGTCACGGGATTAATGTGACGTCATGGGTTCATGGGTGTGATTAGCATATTCGCTCGTTGGCATGAGCCAATCATCGTTTTGCAAGAACGGAACACCAGGGTTGGGCAAAATTCCATCCATCCATCTGTTTTAAACACCGCTTATACTGAACAGGGTTGCTGTAGCCAATCCCAAAATGACTTTAGGCGGAAGGGCAGACTCCACCCTGAACTGGTCGTCAGTCAGTTGCAGGGCACATATAGAGGAAGACAACCATCCACACTCACATCCACACCGTAACCACCGTGATACACTCCCACGATGCCCGCACGCAAATCAGGGGAGTGTATCACTACAGCATCAGTAACTGGGTGGACTGGGAAAATGGGACACATCATTCCGAGATGGAAAACAACCCAAACTATTTATTATATTAAACTAACTTAAGAACAGAAGAAAAAAAACAATTACTTTTAAATGTATTTTAAATATGACAATTAGTTACTATCTATAAATCCATTAGAGGGAATGTCCACCCCCAAATTTTCTTGACAGTAATATGTTCTATACGCCTCCACTAGTCTAAACACAGCATTCAAATCAGTATTGCATTTGTGGAATATGAGTTGAGGTGCAAAATCCACTCATTTATAGCCATCTCAGGGGCCAGCCATTTTGCTGCTTTCAATCAGTTGAAGTGACATCACAGTTGCTCTGGGCTCAGGTAATCATCCCAGAGATGGGAAAAAGTCGGTGGATGTTCCTGCTTAACTCATTTTCCACAAACACAGTTTTAATCAATATTAATGTTTAGACGAATAGGGCGACAGATTTTATGGGAGAGAAAACTTTTCGGGTTAACTTCCCCTTTAAAATTTGTTATAGAATGTGACAAATGAGTGCACAATGAAATCGAAATTTCAATGAAATTACATTTTTTAACTTTATTGTTTGCAATTTTAAAAATATTGAATTATATAATGAGCGGTGGCCCGGTAGTCCAGTGGTTAGCACGTCGGCTTCACAGTGCAGAGGTTCCGGGTTCGATTCCAGCTCCGGCCTCCCTGTGTGGAGTTTGCATGTTCTCCCCGGGCCTGCGTGGGTTTTCTCCGGGTGCTCCGGTTTCCTCCCACATTCCAAAAACATGCATGTCAGGCTGATTGGACGCTCTAAATTGTCCCTAGGTGTGAGTGTGGGCGTGGATGGTTGTTCGTCTCTGTGTGCCCTGCGATTGGCTGGCAACTGATTCAGGGTGTCCCCCGCCTACTGCCCGGAGATGGCTGGGATAGGCTCCAGCACCCCCCGCGACCCTAGTGAGGATCAAGCGGTTCGGAAAATGGATGGATGGATATATAATGAGCTCAACAGAAATAAAATAAAATTAAAACCAATTTTCTGAGTAGAAATGGTTGAATTCATGCAACAATCTTTTTTACATAATTACTGATTATGTCAATGAATGGCGGGCCAGCCCAGTCATACAAAATTGGTAGACGCACCCACCCACTGGGATCACGTATGTGTGTTTGAAGGGACCTCAAAAGGAATATGTGATTTTTTTTTTTTGCCATCTGGTAGGGAGATTATCGCTTAAATCCTACATCCCGCTTTCTCTCCCGGCACTGTCTGGATTTGGGGCGAGGGGTAGCGGGGGTAATCACACACAAACATTCATCAGTGAAGTCAAGCCTACATTATTCCAATGCAAGATACATCATCTGTATGCAAAACAGTTAGAAAATTAGCCAGACTTCACCCAAGCAGCCTCAGATCCCCATCGGGGTCAGTGACCATTCAGCTGAATCAGCTTCCAGCAGGGTGGTCTTTACATGTCCATTAAAACTATTGGACCTGTGAGATATGGCAGCACCCACCGCGTCTCTCATCATCGCTCACCGCCGAGCCCCGGCAGGCTCCGCACATCGATACTGAGCTGTCGGCTGATTAACGGGGGAGGATCAACACATGTGCATGAACTCATAAAGGGAATATAAAAAGTCTACACATACCCCTGTTCAAACACCAGATTTTTATGATATGAAATATGACACTAAGATAAATAATTTCAACATGTTTTACTCCATTAATGTGACCTAAAACCAGCACCATTCAGTTGAAAAATAAACAACTCCAATCATATGTGGGATGTGACTCCGTTCAGAATTAACCAGTCACATTCAAACTTGAGTTAAAAGGGAGTCAGCACGTACTTGCCACCTTTTAAAGTGCTTCTGAGTAACCCTAGCCTCAAGCCTCGGGGCTGTTTCTTTTTCAGCTGGAACTGGAGCCATACTCAAGATGGAGAAAATTGTGAACAGTTTGAAATATCAGTGACTGTAAGCAGCAAAGCATCCAGTTTCTGCTGTAAGGCAAAAACATGTCACATAAAGTCTACTAGAACAGCGAAACTTTATTTGGGGTTATTCTAAAGCTCCTTAAATGGTGATGCGTGCCATCTCCCATTCAACATGAGTTTGAATATTGACTCAAAACACAGCCCCATCCCTGCAGTTACAAGGTGGTGTGGGCACTTGTGCAACCAGATTCTTTTTATTTATTTATATTTATCATTTTTTATTTCAAAAGAGCAGACTATATTTGTACAAAATTGCGTACAAACGTCTGAGCGGAACTTCTAAATTATAAATCTGATGACTAACCCTGCGAACACAAAGACAATCTGACTACAAAGGTCATATGATTTATTGCTGGGTCTTCAAATCAGATTAAAGATCAGCCTTCCAGAAGAGCATCTTCCTGCACACCCCCATAAGTGAGGACCACCCGCCAGCTTTTGTGACATGATACTGTAAAACAGACACACGTTGCGGCCTGACAATCACACGGGAGAAAATGATCTGCTGCGCTGCGGTAATCCCCAGTCAGCATTATTTATTCAACAGGCCTGGCCCACATATGCACGCCTCCATGAAAAATACCAGAGGTTTATTTATAAACTTTGCGTCCGCTTGGCAGGTAGGAGCCAGTGGTGTGACATAAACAAATACTTTTATTTTACAGTATTTAAGTAGATTTATTTAGTGATTTGTACTTTACATGAATATCAATGTATCTGATGATTTGTTGATTTCAATCCCTACATTTGACAACATATCTGTACTTTTCACTCCATATTTTGTCAACATAGGCTCGCTACTTTTTTTTTCTTGTTGAGATCTCGAATCATTGTCAATGTTGGGCCGCAAGCTTCCGGCATTCAAAAAAACTGTATAATTTGAAAAAAAAACAAACACCGTACACACTGTGGACCATCATGAAAAAGAAATACAGTTGCATTACACAACAAATGAGTGAGCAAAGCACATTTACCAATGTGTTGCAACAGAAAAACTCCAACCAGGTATTGGGTTTTGAGGCTCCACATGCTGCACTGTATTTTATTTATTTATTTTTTGGGGAATTTCAAGGAAGAAGCGTCACTTTTTCATTTTTACTAAAGTACCGGTAAAGAAGTTGTATCAGTACTTTGTTCAGCAGTCTTTTTTACAGAAATATCTGTGTGTCTACTGAATGACAAGGTCTGAGGACTTTTGGCACTTCTGGTAGGAGCACATGATGGCCGCAGTGGCGGTTCTGGGGGGGGGGGGGGCAACGGGGGCCAGTGCCCCTGTAGCACCGATTCTGGCCCCCCCTGTGGCCCCCCCTCCGAGCGCAGATTACGCAGTCGTGCCGAGTCGCCGACGCGAAAGGTGGAACCAAAGTGCGTGATTTAACATTCTAGTCGGACCCTTTAGTGCGCTGCGCCATTTAAAAATGAGCGGGAAAATGAGAAGCAGTCCGCAGAGAAGGAAATTACCACGACACGAGTGCTATTTGCGTGTGTGTGCGTGTGTGCGCGCATGTGTGTGTGTGTGTGCGCGTGTGCGCGTGTTTGTGTGCGTGTGTGTGTGTGTCTGTGTGTGCGCGTGTGTGCGCGTGTGTGTGCGCGTGTGTGCGTGCGTGTGTGTGCGCGCGTGTGTGTGTGTGTGTGTGTGTGTGTGTGTGTGTGTAACTTTTTTAGTCTCCCTTTTTATTTTAATTTTTATTTAACAGGATCAATATATAAGACATTGCCTTTTAAAATTTGGATAATTATATGCATGTAAAACATCTAGCTTCAGTGTATTTGCAATTTTTGTCCCCGGCAGGCTGGTACCATATCATCCCCTGGCTTGAATATTCTCAACAGACGTATTGTTACGCTTGCAGACATTTTAGCCCTTCTAATACTGTTTTTTTCTCATCACTGTAATGTTATGACTACAATTTCAAAGTCTGAAGAAATAAAAAGTCAAATAAGATTTTGAATCTGTCTTTTTAGCCCTGGGTTGAATGTGCCCCCCATCAAAACCCCTGGCCCCAGCCCGGCCCCCTCAGTGAAATTGATCCAGAACCGCCCCTGGATGGCCGGAGGCAAACAGAAGATTCATATCTGGGATCTGAGGTGAAAAGGCATCATGGAGACAACGGGTTGATCAGGTTGCCTGGATTTTGGCATGTCACCTTCACCAGGGAGAAGACGGGGTGAACATGTTATTGGTGTGTTACGACCATTTTCCCCCTTGAATTAATGCCTCAATGATCTGGGTCAGTTCACACAGGCGGCCCTCAAAATAAATCCGCTATTAATACATCCCCCTGATAGTAAGATGTAAGATGTGACAGATACAAACCAAGCCACCAGAATAGAAAGAGAGTCAATATGAAAAGTGAAGCTAATAAGGGAGATGCAATCAAAGCAGGGCTAATTTTATGTGTGATTATAGACGTCTGCCTCCTCTTTGTTTCGGGATGTAATAAAAAGCATCGTTGGATCCAGGCTCTACGTTAATTTAGTCTGATAACTCTGCCAGACTGTTTGACTGCCTCAGGCCGTCTGACTCATCCCTATGGTGCTGCTACTCACTGGGCTTTTTCTCTTTGTGCGTCTGATTTGGATGATGACACCCTCGAGCTGGACTGCATCTCAATCTGCTCGGGTACCTTTACATTGAGCACATGACAAAATGATAAAGCTGCAGAAAATGATCATTTGACTGCAACAAATATCACTCAGATTCACCAAACGCTATGATTTCAACAAATGGAACCAAACCTTTTACTGTCATTCATCTAGCGACTGTATGCAAGCTTAAAGATAACATTTAATGTGAAACTAATGGAAATTAGCGTCGATTTTAAACTGTTTCTTTAACACACACAGAGCGGCAACATTATGTGTTACACAGGGAAACGTTTTCAAAATACAAACAAAATGGACGTCGACCAGTGCCCTGGAATAAATTAAGTAAGACTAACATATAATACTTCGATTTTTGTATAAATCTTAATTAACTTCCCACGAGATATGTTGCTCTTACAGATTCTCATCGTGCTAATGCAATCCTGATGGGATCCCTGCAGGGCTGCTTTTCATTTTGATTTCTTTTCCTCACCACAGTTGTTGGTTAAGGCGAGACTCGGAAAACACATTCAAGGTAACAGATTGCCTCGGTGGGTTCCTAGAAATGGGAACAATTGCACAGCTTGTATTTAAAAGTGGGAAATATTTGCATTTTGGAAAGCTGTGTCGGCGCTCAGGCAAAAGCTGTTTTGGACAAACTGCATCATACAGCGCAGCATCTGCTCAGCGTACTGCTTGGGGACTCGCATACAGTGAAGCCGGTACACGCACAAATTTTCTACATTGACCACACACGTGAAAAAGGGGACACAAAAAAATTGGTATTATGTGATGTAAGTATGTGGTGTGCTTCAGATGACCAACGCATCACACTCGAGGCATAACCACATCTCCACCTACCATGGTGAAATGATCAGAACTCTTTTATAGCATTAAGACGTACCTGTGATGAAAACATCCCAGACCAGAGGATCAACTTTTAGAGACATCCAATAATCGGGTCTCTGTTGAGCATGACCCGATTTTGGTCTGATTCTCGGAATGTGTCAACCCGCTCTTTTGGCTATGGTTGCGGTTAACATCATAATCAGTGAGTCTTGAACTCGGTGTTGGCCAGACACAACAGTATTTGCCGTCGTAAATCATGAAGAGGTTTAATATAAATGATCACAGGCTCGATGTTTTGTGTGCAAATCAGGGAGGATACTCTTAAGACACTCAACACAGGATAATCCTGAGAAGCCACATTTTACCAAGCAGCGTAGGTTCATTTTTCATCAGTGTCTGTTCAAGATTACAAGGTTCACCGGACATTAGCAAACAAGTTTTTCTTGTCGCAAAGAAATTCAACACGTTTCGGGGAAAAGCAAAACTGTTTGCGACCATTTAAAAAACGGTTTACAAATGTCTAGCGAACGTCTTTGCAACCTATAGTAAAGCTGGCAAAAAAAAATAAAAAATTGCTACATTCGCGAACACTTACTTTGATGGGGAAATGCACCAATTTAAATATGATTCACATTTGAGCTTTTTCTCGTTGAATTATTTAATCAAGTACTGACTGGCTCCTATTATTCAATATGATTACATTTGCATTCCTTCGTGGGGCTGCACGTCTATTTGTTGACAAAATAAAAACTTCCTCCCCACCAGTCACCTAATCTAAATATGATCATGCGGTGAGAGCAGGACGATTGCTATTGCCTTTTCCACTCCACGAGATGACAGCGGGACGGACTCCAGAGAACGTATCTGGAGTTCACAAACAGTTTATTGAGCACCTCAGCACACAAAGGGCAAAGTCGATGACAATCTACCGATGTGACTCGATGCATTTGCTGAGCCTGTGCAAGTCTCGCCATATGTTGTTATTATCATAATACAGCTTTGCCTGTCAGGGTGGCGAGTCAAGAAAAATCAATGACTCACTGGAGTCAAGCCAGGCTGCCCTCTGAAAAACATGCTCAACCTGCTTTGTTGTTGCTTCCGTATGAATAAAACATGCATTGAAAATAAAGCTCTTTAGCCAGTGAAAAAAATATTTGAGTCACAGTCGAAACGAAAATCATCACGACCTGGTCAACATATCTTACGGTTACAAATGAGGCTGACGTGAAAGACAACAGCCCATTCTGACTCAGAACCTCGTGAATATTAAAACGTGTGTTGCAAAACATGTGCCTTTAAGTTATCACTTTTTTTATATCATCCTCTGACCTCACTACATTAATGGGAAGCAGAATTGAAATCTTTCATTACGTTAGGTTGCAACATTAGATATATTTGTCGTATACAAAGAATATAAACCTTACTTTCCATATCGTGCATCACTATTTCCTGTAGGGGACTACAGATGGAAATTAGCATCTGTTTTATTTATGTTAAAGCTTTGAAGTCCCTAATTAGAAATATAGACACTAGGGAACATTAGAGACCCCAACGTGAGCAACTCAAGACCATCACACTTTGACAAAGCCATGTTTTTTATGGTTTGTTGACAAAACAAAATGAGTAAAACACGTCCAGTTTTGGCTCGCCAAGAAAAACGCTTGTTGGTCAGATACACCAACGTCCTAGTAAATACTGAAAAAGATAATGATGGAAAAATCTCCTTGTGCAGAACGTCCTTAAATTAAGAGACTAATACAAACGTCAAACATAGATATCCTTCTCTAGCAATTATACCACTAAAAGTACAAAAACACAGGTTAAGTATGTAGACTTTATGCACCCGTTCATCTTTTAAAGGGACGTGTTAAACCACACCCATCGCCCTTATAAGCAGCCATCATGCCTTCCTGGTATTAAAATTACAATATTTCAGAATAAATCATTCTAATGGCCCGATAAGTATTCTATTATGAGAGCAGCGACTGACTTGAATGGATACGAGATATGCAATTTGCAGTTGTGAATAGCAAATGAGGTCTCTGAATCCGGCACCCATGTCTACTCGGTGTGTGTGTGTGTGTGTGTGTGTGTGTGCGTGTGTGTGTGTGTGTGTGTGTTTTATAGCCAGATGACAAACTGAAGTAAAGCGCAGGCTCAATAATAATAACGATAATACACGTTTAGGATTGATTTTGTGCACATACAAATGGGATCAAATTTATGATAATTGTCTCCTTTCCATTTACGGTATTTGGCTTATTGTGCAGCCTGGGCAAAACTTTAATGGAGGAGGTCTGATTAAATTTGGATTATGCTCTAATTTTACTCCTTCCATATGTGTAGTGGAGGTCAATTTGTGGGCTTCCTTGGCAATATCTTTTGACATCTCCAAAATTGAATGCCTCTAATTCATATCCCAGCTACCTTTGAGCAAAAGGCAGGGTACAGACCAGACTGGTGGCCAGCCGTTCGCAGGGCAAATATACAGTCGACAAAGCATGAAAAAAAATATCCACAAATGACATCATCATCTAACCATTAACTCAACTATCGTCACTTGAGTGTCAGGTACAAAAATCTGAAGTCATTCAAGATGGACTGTGAAGCAGATGTGCTGACCACTCGTCACCGTGCTTCCTTGATTGTGTCCTAGTAATGAAATACGAGCCCATCGGAGGTCTGCGACAGTCCTGGAATGGACTCAGCTCAAATTTAAAGTTTCCACTGTTTAAAAAAAAAAAAAAAAGGATTCAATATCCACCCTGTGCCATAGGAAATGCATGTTCAATAAATTCCTGTGCTTTTATACTGAACTTCTGGGGAATAATACAAGTATATCCATGGTGACATAATGTTCCCAATATGACAAATTGGAGGAACTCATTATGGCATAGCGTGCTCAGTGAGCGATCTGAGGTGACACCAGCCTGAATATTGGAAAAATTCGAACTGAACTAACAGAGAGAGAAGAGAGGGGCAGGGCAGAGGGAGAGTGAGCGGTATGGGGTCAGCTTGCTATCATTGAGTCATTTTGACACAGCCGTTACATAATGGATTAGGAGGACACAGTAGCAAAGGCCTCACCCTCTCTCGTGCTGCATTTACATTTTAGTTCAAAGTTTCCAATTTCAATTTATTACCTATATGCCTTATGATTATTATTATTGTTTTTTAATATTTCCATGTACATTTAAGGCAGCCGGGTGGTCCAGTGGTTAGTGCGTCAACCTCACAGTGCAGAGGTACCGGGTTCAATTCCAGCTCCGGCCTCCCTGTGTGGAGTTTGCATGTTCTCCCCGGGCCTGCGTGGGTTTTCTCCGGGTACTTCCGTTTCCTCCCACATTCCAAAAACATGCATGGCAGGCTGATTGAACACTCCAAATTAGGTGTGAGTGTTAGCGCGGATGGTTGTTTGTCTCTGCGTGCCCTGTGATTGGCTGGCAACCGGTTTAGGGTGTCCCCCGCCTACTGCTCGAAGACAGCTGGCATAGGCTCCAGCACCCCCCGCGACCCTTGTGAGGATAAAGCGGATCGGAAAATGAATGAATGTGCATTTCAAGTGACTCACGTCCAACGTGGTGAAGGGATGACATGAAGGGAACACCTAAATTGCACTGAAATGCTGCTAGCATCAACATCAAAATTGAGATACAAGTGACACAATTCATGAGTTTTCCGAGACATGAGCCATTGTTTGGATATTTTTTTTTTCTTGACATACAAGCAAACATATGAGATATGAGCGCTGTATGGTGGCAGCGAACTCAACTCGGCTCACTTCACAACAGGCGGCAGTTTGGCAAACAATTCTTCACAGAACTGCTGCTCCCAGTTTAAGTTTTCTGTCAGACTAAATATTTAATAAAGAGGATTGCATGTATATTTAAAATAACCACATACCTTTGTCTCAGAATTGCCCACTAGCTTTAGGTGATCAAGCAATGCAAAATGCCATAGACTGGTTAATAAATTGCATCGATCTTGCAGTGCTTTAACCCTTCAAGCAATGGATACTAAAGCACAAATGGTGGAGCAACACAAGTAGGCAGAAGACATACAAATACTCATAGGCGTATGCATATGTTCTCTCTCCTCTGTGAACAATGACTCACATTATTGCAGGTTACTGGGCCAATTCCATGTTTATCCGTATTCCACTGCGACGAGGTGGCAAAAAAAACACCCACACCTTTCGGAGGAGCACCATTGAAATGAAGCAACAACAACAAAAAAAGATAAATATTGTTCGGATTATTTTTTTCAAGTGACGACATTTATTAAGTAAAATATTATAAATTGTTACTTCTTCGCATAAATGGCATTTCCATTCATTTCAACAGGAATTTGACGTACAAGATTTTTGAGTTCGAACCAGGACCACACAACGAATTAAACACTTATCTACCCCCCACTGACTCCCCCACAAAATCTCAGTTATGTCACTTGAACCACATGGGGAAAAGCCAGCATCTGACTCATGATCATGGTACAGTTGGACTTGTGAAAGCACTCTGAGACCTTGGTGGCATAGCTGCCTCCTCGTTTCACTGGAAGGAGAGGAGATGCAGAAATTAGCAGATGTGATGGAAGCATTCCCATTCTGCTTTGGTCGCCTTCTATAAAAAGGCAGCAGAGCCAAAAAAATAAAAAACAAGAAAAGGAAAAGTGGGTGTTTGACAGCTGGAACCAGGCCGATGTTGAAGAAGGGATGTTGGAGGAAAGGACTCAGAGGTTGGTGGGGTTCAGAGATTTAATGAAACAGCCTACAGAATGATGCCTTTTTAAATCACGCTGCTCTGTTTCCTGGCCTGACAGCCACAGCCTTTGTCTAAGACTGCCAAGATGAGGAGCCAACATCTGTGTGTGCACATTCGTGTGTGTGTGTGTGTGTGTGTGTGTGTGTGTGTGTGTGTGTGTGTGTGTGTGTGTGTCCAGAAGCTCAGCAAACAACACACATCAGCTTTGGCTGGAGACCACGTGGGTGCCAATGAAGAGACATTTTGCAGAAGCCAAAAGCGGATCCAATTAGCACATACACATCATGCCACCAAATGGCTAATGTGAGAGGAGACTTGTCACTGTGGACATGCTTGTGTGTGAACGAAACCTCTGTGGCACAGACTCCATGGAAATTAAGCCAGTAGTAAGCAATGGGGGAACTATCTGAAACATGAATAGACTTAAAAGCTCTTTCTTCAGACGCTCAATAGCTTCCCCTTGGGCAGGGTATTTATTTTTGTTGTGTTTTGCGGCTTTTGTCCTAATGCCGTGAGAATGTAGGAATGTTAAGCTTCTGGGCATGACTCTAGCAACTTAACGTTGCGCATGTACAAGAAATAAGAGTGGTGACCCTGAAAAATCCAAAGTCTACCAATGATGCTACTGTATTTCCTGACCCACTTTCACAGTGTGACGGTTGTAAAAAGGAAGGTCGGTTCCCTTCAATCCTCTTAACGGAGCTGAATCATTCATGTGCCGTCGCCATGCTTACCCAGTGCTAATTAAAATAGCTATACCCATGCACAACTAGGTGACGGGTCTGCAGCCTCTTCACGACTAAGGGGTGGCAGTGTTCCTTTCTTGATTCACAGGCAAATTGCATTGGTGTTCCAGCCTAAAACTATTATTCAGATTTATAATTCCTCATCCGTGAATACAGTTCTAAAAACTATCTCACAAAATATCTAACACTGACACACAGCAACCCTGGAATTAAGTTTTGAAGGTGTTATGCTTGCAACTGAGTTGATCCCGGGAAAGGATTACTCTTTCCTCGAACAGATGCTTGTGCTCGTAAACAATGTGTAGGGGAAACGGGAGCTTAATGACCAAACTCATTACATCATCGAGTAGCTCAAAGCAAGCAGGGATTCGACCACTGTACTGGGCGGCCTTAAAGGTCTCAACGACTGGATGTATGTGAGTTTTCATTTTCATCAGGAATGCTTAGCACCTCGTAAACCACAGGATTCTGAGTCAACTGCGTCAAGACGAGCGTCAGGGGAAACGGGAATATGACGGCGGCATTCATCACAATCCCCCATGTTCTTCCCTTTCTTTATTTCATTCTCAGTCCTTCCTTCCTGTATTTATTCCCAGTGGGGTGAGTCACGGCTCGCTGTAGAAAACATGTGAAGGATGTCGACGACGTAAGGCAAAAGATAAACCCACTTGACCATTTAAAGTTAGATGAAAAGCTCTTGCGTGCTGAGAAAACATTCCTAAGGTCTCTCCTCAGTGAGCTCACCTTCTGCTGAGACATGTCGACCACGCAACCAAGGTAAGCCGCCCGGACTGCCAATTTTGCGTTACCTCTGACATATAATCGGCACATTGTTTCTGCACTAATTAATGAGAGCATCTGGAAGAGACATGAGCATATGCCGGCCTCTGGCCTTGAACCGTAATTATGCACCGAGAGGTCAGTCACGTCATGTGCAAAAGAGAGTGAGAGTGAAATAACATGTTGAAAAGCAAAATTGCTCAATTACAGAGCATGGAGGCAAAAGAGAGCCAAAAAAAAAACTTACAAAGACATCCATCAGCATGTGCTCCAAGGTCACCTCGATGTCCTCCAGTCGGGATGAGAGAGTCATCCTTCATCCAGGACAAAAAAAAAAAAAAACGTCCCCAAAAAGATTTTAAACTACACTGATACAATGTTTAACCATGGAATCCTGACAATTGGTTTGAAGCCATTCTCCAAATGATTCTCCTCGATTTTCGTCAGTATTTGTCCACAAAGGTTAAATGGGCGCTTTGTGATAAGTATTCTGACTGGTTCCACGAATGTTCCTTTGGGTCGTTTTTGGTGGCTAGTGGTCAAGTTTTGCGATCAAGCCCATCTGAACAGAGTGGCATTGGGTAGCTCCAACTCGACTTGATCGGACACGCATCTTCAGAAAAAGTCATGCATCAATTGCATTTTTAGGATATTTGTTCGAACAGGATGTCCCCTCCCTCTTTCCCCTTTATTTTTCTCTTGTCCTTCCCTTTTTTCCCCCTCTGTGCCCTTTCAACTCTGTGTCCACAGTGGAGGTCTTTGTATGAAGAGTGAGCCTGGGGTAGCTGATGCCCAGTTCTGGGTGCTCTTGGCTAGGGTCATCCTCTCTCACACTGGGCTTTTAGTCAATGCCCCTTTGTGAAGGGCTCATTAAAGGCTGGCCAGGGATCTTGCATGTCTCACAGACACATGGGTGGGGAAAGGGGGTCGGAGGGACAACAACAGCGATATGTCGCTGAATTGACAGGAAGCTTACATAACACAGATGGGAAGGAGGGGTCAGCCGGGAATTGAGGGGTGTGGTGGTGGTGTGGTGGAAATTTGACATTTTACAGTGTTAACTTGTATGTTATCATTAACTTAACTTGTATCACACATCCTGCTATCTGTAAGTGTTGCTCTGCAACTTCATTGCTGCGCAAGGTTGTGAGTCAGACTTGAACCCCTCCCAAGAAGAAAAAAAAAGGTATAAGAGGGGCGGCGCCCCACTCTCTGGGAAGTCGCTCCATCCCAGATCTGTAAATGGTGTTTCTCCATCAACTGCAACCGAAATAAATCTCATCGTTGTACAAAGACGTTCGCTGTCTCGGTTTCCCCGGACAAGACAGAGGCATCCGTGAGGAGGGACGCTCGAAGATGACGTGAAGTGAAGGATCTTAACGGGACACTTCAAGAAGAGTTGTTTTTGTTTTTCTGTTAAGCGCTGGTGGAATGCATCCTCTGCTTCCCCTGAAAGAAGATTCTGTCTGAGACATTGTGATACACCCAGACTGAGTAAGAAGAAGTAGGAAGAAGTGTTTGGTGGAGGGGGGGGGGGTGGGAGTTAATCTGGGCTATGACTGGAATAAGTAAGAAAACAATGTGTGGGCCCATACTGCAATAAAGTGGCAGAGATTCCTGCTTGTTTTGTTTCTTCTTATTTAGCTGGATTATGCAGAAAATGTAAACTCTTGATTTACCGGTCGATCTACTTTCCCACCCTCACCTATGGTCAAGATCTGTGAGTCACGACTGAAAAACAAGATCGCAGAGACAAGCGGCCTAGATGAGAGTCCAGTTTCTCACTTCAAGATACGGTGAGAAGATTGGTCATCCAGGAGGGCCTTAGAAACAAGAGGAGCCAGATGAGGTGGCTTCGGCATCTTGCTAGGAAGCTTCCCTGATGAGGTAAGAGGAAAGTCTGAACTCCCTTCGGCTGCTGCTCCTGCAACCTCACCCCCCGGGAAAAGCGGAATGCATTTTCATTTCCATAGCAAAGGATTTGGCGGTGTTGTTAATAGTATGGCTGGTCTGAGGAAAATATTTCGCTGAATATCTACTGAGGAAAGAAGAAGCATCCCATTCGCTCATGAAGGGACAATCATTTACAAGATGGAATTCCCAACAGAGACCATCGGCTAGGGATGACCCAGAAACTCCAGTTTGAGCCTAAAGTATGAAGAATCCATTGAGGAGTCATCCACCATTTTTCCACTGCAAGGCACCTGCTGGCCCGAGACAATTTTACTCGCTACTGACACAAAAAGCTGCAGGTCTGGATGCTGTAGTATACGTTTTTCTCCAACTGCCCATAATTTCCTCTTGAACACATTGTGTCTCCTTATGGCAGCCAGTATAGTGTAACCTCAGCTACCAGCAGATTTGTATTTGTCACACATCTTTTTTTATTTACAGAGTCCCTACTTATAGTGCTGCAGCTGAACTTTGCTGTGCAGTAAAAGGAGGACGAACTTCCGTTTCTTCGACCGCAATAATGCAGTGCACAGAACAGTCAATGATGGTGACTCTAAAAGAGCATTGCAGTAGGCCAAAACGGATGCATTCTGCAAATGGGTCTCGGTCTGAAGTTTGGACGCCCCTGGACATCTCTTGATTGACTGATTGATTGAACATATGAACACAACATGAAAGACTTACAAAAAATACTGTACATATCTTGGTGCACTACATCTTAAATGCTCAAAAGAGTAGGATGAAGTAGAAAAACTTAACTAATGCTACCCCCTTGCGCTCTGTAAATTACTAAAAATCATGATATCATGCTAAGACACAAATAGACTATTCACTAATCTGTACCAGTATATACTGTATCTCAATAATAAGAACAAAAAACCCCCCTCCAATTTTCAATTGGATTTCATAATGTCTTCATAACTTTCATCTAGAACTGCTTCAGACAAAAAAGTGTATGCAGAAAAGTGGTGAAGATTGCACGACTGTCTGTGCCCTATGTGTTGTGTTGTGTTATTTTTGTTATTTTGACTTCAAAATGGCGCCGCGAGAGTGGCTGCCTTTCCAGCAGCTCCTATATTTTGTTGTTCTACTTCTTCCTTTCATAACTTTGCTGCTGTGAATTGGGAATTTCTCCATTGCGAGACTAATAAAGGTTTTCTTATCTTTTCTTATAAATGAACAGATTTGACAGAAACACACATTTGTTTGATGGTTGTTCTCTAATTCACCTAAGTCATAGAACTTGAGAGGGTTTAATTTGATAAATAATGGATTTGTTGGTTTTACATAATATGAACAGTTCATAATTTGCATCGCTATTTTTTTTAAGCATCTTCATGAAGACACACCCCGCCTGCCACATTCTCTTGCCTCACAAAGCTGTACGCTCCCAAACAGCCAATGACACTTCACCTCATGACCCCTCCTGGATGCGAGGTCAACAGAAACAGCAATTCATCAGTTCTCGCATCAGCTCTGTGGTGAGGGGCACTGGAGTGTAACAGAAACCGAATGACACAGACTGAATTCTGTACGCTCACAGATCATGTATACCACACAGAATGCATGCGGCTGAATGTTGAAGACAAAATGCAACCAACCACGGAGTCTTTGTTCACCTCAGGAAGCTTTTTTTCCCCCTTCCCCAAGTATCTCCTTATGCTTCCTGCAGTCAATATGCATCAAACTGCCATTAATAACTCACCAAATCCCTCTTAATTCTCATCGGCGTGCCTCTCATGCATAATTAATTCTTCTCCGCCTTGAAGGTGGAGACAGACAGAGCATCGCTTGTAAGTGGCTGGCAGGTGGAGTGCAGAACGCAGCAGGTTGTCAACGTTTGGGCCTCCATTTGTCATTCGTGAGGAGCTTAGCCCCCAACGGGGGCCCCTCGGGTCGGCATGTCCCAGTGTGACTATGTCTTTTGCGCATCATCCACGGCTAAACGCTGGAGTTCCACATGCAGCGATGATAAATGAAGACAAGGGGACAGAAGCCGTCATCTAACAAAAGTCATCCTAGGAAAAGCACTGTGGTATTTTTATTGAAGGATGGAAACTTTCAATGGGTAGTTATGTAAGTAAACAGGAATAAGCCAGGAATTTACAAAGATGAAGTTTGGCTCTTAAAAGGGAATTTAAATATAGTTGGGGAAATATCGTTGCATAATCCTGACTGAAACAACCAGACTTTTCCATTCATTGATTTTCTTTTGTATTCATCCTTATTAGCATTATGGTTGGTGGATCTGATTTTTGGCAACACCATGGACTGGTCGTCAGACAATCGCAGGGCACATATATACAAAGAAACCTTCACACAAACAATTCAGAGCTATGGCTAATTTTGTCAAATCAAATCTTTCATGTTTTGGCAGCCAGACTCCCGTTCTCCTTCCCTCTATGAAATCATCTACTATATATAAAGTAAATATTTACACTTGCGGATACTGCATTTCTTCATCAGTAGGACAATTTGTGTATTCAGGTGAAAATTCCCTCTCAAGACTGGGCTAAACAATTAACAAAATTCTTCAAAGGTCAACAAAAGGAGGGCTCAGACTTATTAAGGATACTGAAACAGAACATTATTTGATGCTTGGGATGTGGTGGTCTTTTATTTAAAAAAACAATATAATAATAATAATAATAATAATAATAATAAGTCTCGGTAAGGACAACAACCCAATAAAATATTCCTTTTCTTATTGTTAGAGGAAACCGAACCAAATTTCACGATACCTTTAACTGCAGCATGCTGATGCAGTCCGAGGTGTTAGCCCATCGTCCCTTGGCATCAGACCAGTCCAGGAAGCTCAGTGTACTAGTAATCCAGAAAACATCAAAACTTGTTGAGCCTTGACTACAGCAGCAACTCAAACTTAGCATGGCCAAAAAATAAAAATAAAAACAAAAAAACAAGTGAACAAGCCCCACTCGGTGTCCACCTTAACCTCTCAGGACATTTTTAACACTGTGAGCTCTGGAACGCCTTTTCGTCTTCATGATTGGTGGTGATGTTAAACCCTGGGCAGGATTCCAAATTCGGACACACACATGCGCGTGCACACACACACACACACACACACACACACACACACACACACACACACACACACACACACACACACACACACACACATACTGTCATTCAAAAATAGCATCTACTCCAGACACGTTGATAAAGCTTCTTAAGGAAGGTTTGCAGCCAACTGTTTCAGGGATTTATTGCATACAGACGGTGACACAAAGTAGGTGTGATAGTCTGGAGGGTAGAGACACCCGCACTACATCTGCTTGTGCGCCTTTCAGTATTTGTCTGCAAATTATCCGACCATTCTTTCAATGGGTTCCTCCACTAAGGGGAAGACTTAGGGTTTGAGATATTGTGTCCATTCATCGAGAAGAACATCTGTGAAGTGAATATTGTTAGCTCACCGTCTCGGTTCTGGTTTGATGGTGTTGAGATCAGCTTTCAAGTTCAAATCTCTGCCCTGACCTTCCGAGCCCCAGTGAAAACATGGCCACATTTGGAAGTGGTTGCATGGCAGCCTACCAGGAAGTAGGCTTTCCTCGGTGGTTTGGAGTTGAAGTAGACCGCACCTTGGCAATATGGATTTGGATTAACGTGGTGCAGATCTTCGTCTCACACTGGAGCAAGGACTATGGGACTCCTCAGTCATTATTACTTCTTCCAGTTTCTCCGTGCCGCTTCCTGTACTCGTTTTGTCAAACCCTTTTGCTGTTGGCACTATGAATTGACTCCGTCAACCCATCTTCTATTTGAAGATATGTTGTAACCGAAATGATTTTGGTGCAACGCCCCAACGACAAATGTCTTGTGTGTCACTTGATTCTCCCTTGACACAACAAACAAAATGAATAGTTTTGACGACACCTGAGTGATTGTAGCTCTATACTTTTAGCTGGTGATTCGCCCTCAGTTAGCTGAGTTCGTCTCCAGCTTACCCCAATGAAGACAAGTGCAAATAGCTGGATGATCTATTTTTTAGAGAGTTGCATTCTGTTCGTTTTTAGCAAGCGCCCTTGTGCAAAGTCATTCTCTCATTCATGTGGATTTCTGCTGCGTCACTCGGCACCCTAAATATGTCACTCCACATTAGAGTGAATGTCTCTGTTGTGTGTTTTTCTCTTTGGAAGCTGCTCCTTGTGATTTCTGTCAAGGCATGTGAGGACAGAACTCAGTGCTATGGACATTTGTATGCCTTTCTTGCCGTGAGCTGAGCAGAAATATCTGAATTAATGACAACAACTTTTCAACATTACAGCGCTTGTCCGTCCAAACGTCTCAGTGCTAAATGAGTGCGTGCTTGAGAAGCAGTGAGCAAACAGAATTTGACAGGAGGCAGATTTTAGAGGCCGGTTGTATGAAAGCTTCCTACATTTTCTGCCCTAGTAAACTTAGTCCAGTTTACCCAGCAACAAGAAGGCACAGCATCCAAACACAGACAGACGCATACGCACCTAGCGACTCTTCCAATTAGCCGACATGTCCATTTGCCTGCTATCCAGTACGACCGTTATGACTTACTCTAGCGTGCAAATGCCACACTCACGTTTACTTATCATCAAGACGCGCATGTGAGTCCACACCCCCAAAGTCTATGCACGTTTAAGAGTCTGATTGGTAGCAGCGGGCATTAAATGTTTGATGCTGAAGCTACATATTTAATCTGTACAGGGTTGATCATGAGGGGAAATGGGTTAGACATGATTCTGCTCTCTGGGGAAAACACTTGCAAGAAGAGAAACATGGGTTTACATATTTGGATGCGTGCATGTATGAGCGTATTTCTGCACGTTGAAAAAAATGTGAACAGAAACTCAGTAATGGATCACTGCCCTACATTTCGATTATTTATATGAGGAAGGTGTGCAGTTTGTGATGTTTATTGATAAAGTGCGCAAAGAAACAGTGGTAACTTGACTTAGAAGTTTATCGTATTTTCCACACTATAAGGCGCTTCGGAGTATAAGGCGCACCTTCAATGAATGGCCTATTCTAAAACGGTTTTCATATGTAGGGCGCACCATATTATAAGGCACATAGAATAATAATAGTGGTCGGGGTTGCATTATGCATCAAGATGGAGCTATGCTAAGGGGAATATAATACAACCTACAATACAATACAGCTTTATTGATAGAGCACTATCACAACCGCTGCAGATGTAACAAAGCAGTACATTTTTTTATATTATTAAAAGGCGCGGTTGGTTGACTTTTGAGAAAATTGAATGCATTTAGGTGCGCCTTATAGTGCGGAAAATATGGTAATTCCTTCTGTGACCACGCTCGCAAAAATAAATAAATAAATAAAAAAGACTGACTGGTGTTTCTCGACTCGATTTCTCAGTTCTCCATTGAAGCAGACACACTGCACTTTATCTTCATTTTTTCAAGAGTGAAATGATCCCAAATTTTGGACTGTGTCTGTCTTTTACCGACTCTTTTCTCCTGGCATGTGCTTATTGCTATCTGATTCTGCGGTAACATTAGTCCCTGTCGAGAAATGATTCTAAGATATACATTAAGATAAGTGCAATTTATAAATTTGAATGAGACCTCAAAAAATGACTCGCAATACGGCGAGGGATGGCTGTGCGACATTTTTAATAGCAAGTTGCACTTTCAAAATACGTGCGCAAAACAATGACTATTGTTCCAATTCATGTTCTGATATTTTGTTTGCATGATTTTTGGGCATATAATGGAGAAATGAACTTGCATTGCCTTTGTAAAAAACAAACACGGCTATAAATAAACACACCTGATCCCCACATTTCTAAATGAAACAAAGGTTGTTATTTTGTTTGGTTGTTTTCAGAGCTCAGACTTATCTGTCTACGGGATGCAGCTGCATTTAAAAGGCCCATAAACGCTCAGCAGCTCATGACTAAATGACTCGACTCTTTTATAGACAATGAATTTCTCAGGCACGCGGCCCAACAACCTAAACGCGCAAGTAGACATAAAGTAGAAAGAGGATGCACCTGCGCACCGGGTCACGCACACATTCACTCAGGCTTGGCTTTTACGACTTCTCCAGACGGATCAACGTGACCGACTGAATGTCGGTGGCTCGCTGCACAAGCCTCCAGTCTCTCCCGGGCAAAACCAGCCGAGAGCTCCACCTCTTGCTGCAGGCATGACAGTAAGCTGCTTGTTGGTACACACCTCAGACACATTCGGCAGAAAACGCAGCGGTTGCCATGCCAACCAACGGAGGACGACATGGGTAGATTGTTTTTGTTGGCTTCAAAATGTAATTTGAAGAGCTTGCATCCACCCAGTAACCTCGCTTCGCATAATATTTCATCAAAGCGTTGTCCCTGGCAAGTGGCATAATTTGATTCTGCTCAGTATGTTACATAATTTGTTCGTTTTCCATTGTCAAGGGTCCCAAGAAAGCTGCATAATCGCATTCCACTTTGGTGACAGGTAGGTAAAAGGTGGAGTAAGTCAGTGTCGCCTGTTGATTGGTTGACGGTATATACGGTGAACACACTGTACGTGGGTTGACATTAAAGCAGGAATTACTGATTTAAGCAAGGGTAGACAAGTGCTTTACAAGTGAAATCTCATTTGACGTCTGATCGTTTTGGCCGAAACCGCTTTCCAAAGAGCATATAAAGTACATTTAACCCTGCCATGTGTAGTGGAGACAAAGGAGGGCAAGTAGTGACCCCTTGGCAACCATGGCTTCCCCCTGAGAATACGGACCAGTCAAGCAAACCTTTGCTTGCCTTTGTCCTCCTCACCTCCTTGGCCGCCTGAAAGCATATGTGCCCTGACAGGCAGAGCTTGATCACTCCCAGGATCTACTTGAGGCCAAGGTGCTTTCCCTTGATGTTTGCCCAGATTTTAGCCTCAGGTTCAATATTATCCATGGAAACTGAAAGGCCTCTGTGGTAACAAAAGGACAGACAAGTAGGAAAGGGCAGGGGAGGCGGGGTTTAGCGGTTGGGGGGAGCCAGATCCAGTGTAATTGTGCCTCGAGTTGATAGTGAGCTTCATGGTTTAGCCGCAGACAAATGACATTATTAGGAACAAAGTAAGGGTGCCAGGCTGGGTTCGCACTACTTGGTTGAAGTGACTCAGTTTTTATTCTTTGCTCACAAGTGACACAATAGCGGAAGTGTAAAGAGGGAGGGGGGGGAAAAGCATGCAATCATCTAGCTTCACATTAAAATCTGGCTGCTACCAAATGTGGATAAAGCCGGATAGATTTTGGATGTCTGCCAATCTGAATGCAGTGTAAACGCAAAGACCGGATCCACCCGCTCAATGTAACATACACACATCTGCCCAAACAGAAATAAAGGTACCACATTTATGCTTACGCCGGTGTTGTATTCAATTGGGCTGTGCAGGTTTTCATATGTTCCATCATTGTTAACACAGCAGTCGTGGATCCATCAAAATGTACTAGGAAATAGACCAAACATGTCACACTCGAGGCCCGGGGGTCCAATTTGGACCCTAACATATTTCTTTTGTTCTTTTAACTGTGGCAGAAAATCAATTTTCTTTTCGTTTTAAAGATATGACAAGAATTTGCTTGTCACTACTTTCCACCGCTTCTAATTCCAAACTCCATTCTGGTGTTGAAATATTTTCAATAACAATGGCACAAGGGCAATTATGAATACAAAATAATATGATGAGGTGATTATACAGTGCCTGTGATGCCTTGAAATCCATGTCACCGAGTTTTTTTGAGATACGAGCCATCATTCGAACGATTCTTTGCTTTGGCTTATGAGCAAAAATGTGAGATATGAGCCCTGTGTCGTGGCAGTGAAATCAACTCATTTCACAACAAGCAGACATTTAGGAGATAGAGAAAAATGCTCAGAAAAAAGACCCTTTAAAGCTTTTTAATGCCACAATTGGTTGAGGTCTCCTCTCTCACTAAACACATAACTAAAACAATTACAAGTTGGGTATTTCAAACGAGCAAACAGTGTTACCTCAGAACATCATGCAAAATGCCGTTGAAATCCTAATAGTCAGCATCGATAGTTGCAATTTTAGACCGGATATTCAAACACAAGCAGTGGAGTAACACATGTAGACAGACAATGTAACAATACTATAGGTGTATATTCTTTATCCTCTGCGGAACCAATGCAATTAGTGCAGCTTACTAAGGAGCAAAGACTGTCCGTATTATGCTACCCCAAATTGGCCAAAGAATGCACACCAGATGGAGCAGCACAGTATTGGAGAATTGAAGCAAAAACATTTTTAAAGTCTTGAATTTTGTCATCATATGGTGTTTTAAGAAAATACAATATTATAGTATTTTTTGCATTGTTAAAAACATGACACAAACATATTGGGAGCTGGGAACAAATTTATGGCTTTCCATTCATTTCAATGGGTAAAAATATGTTGCGATATTGTTATGACTTGCAAGCGTGGTCACGGAACAAATTAAACACGCATCTCAATGAACCACTGTATGATTTTGTCATTAAGGCCTATTAAGTGAAACCATAACTACAATGTGGCCCACAATTAACACCCCTTTTAAATAGATGATTAGAGATTATGCTAATTAAATCCGAATTGGCCACTAGGAAAGACAGTGTAAATGCAGCTTTGATATGCAACCCCTTTACCTTCGTGCCCTCCTGCTTACTCGACTTGTTAAATTTCCTGCCTTTTGCTTGCCGTCTCCAGTCTTTGTCTGGCACCAACAGTCTTGTCTCTGCCTGGGACAGCAGGAGGATCGACATGAGGTCATTAATTATACAAATACCCTCTCCTGCTTTCCCACCTGGTCCCCTGTAAGGAAGCTCTGATGACGGATGGGCGGAACGGCCCGCTTCAGGTCTGTGTTTACTGAGGCCAAACGTCCAGCCACTGCCTCTGTCACGCAGCAGCCGGGTGGTAGGAAGACGCTTATTAGAGCTCAAGGTCCCCCGTCATTGGCTCCATACATCAGACAGGACAAGGCGAGGAGGCCACATTGCGCCTGACAGATGGGTATCTTTCGCCGTTAGCAGTTCTTCCTTCTCCATTTTTTCATTAAAAGTGCTCGTTTGAGACGCCAGCAGACGGAAGTGCTGGAGTTTGATTGTGGCAAATCTTGGCAAGTCATAGTGAAACACATCATTGGGCGCCCTCTGGTGGCATGGCAAGGTAGCACAGCTAAAATGTGCACCTCATTTCAATTGACGAGGTTTCATGTTAGTAAACAAGAGGCACCAAGATACTGTGACAGTTTGTGTTTTTCGTTGCAAACTCAGATGCACCACCAAAGGTTTCAGTGTGATTGATTTGCTTAAAAAAATCAAAACGTTGAATATGAGTGAATTTTTTTTTCTGTGTTCTTTTAATAACTAGCCTGCCAGCTGTCAGCTCTCAAGTGTGCTATCCATTTCAGTGTCATAAGAACATGTTTGTGCCATGAATCCAAGCAACACCAAAGTAAATTAATTAGCCAATCCCTCAATCATCGTGTCAAATATGTTGGATTTTTTTTCATCAAAAATGTGATTTACGTACAGCGTTCTGTCTCCTTTACAAGCAATTTAGGTAAACTTCAACTTTTCGACTGACACCTCACACATTCAAATTACGGCAGTAGAGAAGATGGCTAAATTTCAGCCATTTGCTCTACTTTCCCAATCAGTCCGTGTCATTCAAATGACATGTAAGAATTTTTACCCTTGGAGCTTTTGCCATCTGGAAGTCCATGTCCAACTCTGGGTGAGTTCTTACTCAGAACCAAGGAGTCAAAAAAATTGGACAGCCGAGCTTCTATGTTTGTTATGTTTGAGTCAATTTTGAGAAAATCTGATCCAAAAATAACAATTCCCTGTGTTGAGCAGTATAAAGGACCTCAGCATTATGACGTGAGCATTATGGAAAAACTATAACACTAAATTCTTTGAAAGCATGTGTCGGGATTAGGAAGGGACTGATGAAGCACAGCTACAGGAGTCTGTTTCATTTTGCCTTTGGCGGCTCTGATTCTTTTGGGATAATGTACAGATGTACAGAACAATATAGAGTACTCCAATTTACAATGTTTGGTGAGCTACTGAATGTCCGTGTCATTTTTGACATTGTAAAGCCAAATTAGAGAAAATGTCAGCTCAAGTCAGCACTCTCTATAAACAAAGTAGTCGAATACAAACCCTAGATTAGAAGCCAAACAACAGCAGCTGTTGCCGGAAAACATATTCATTCGTACAAACACCTCCAGACATATATTAATGGCCTGAACCACAACGGCAGATGTGCACATCTGCTCAGACCGAAAAAATACCCCCGAGTATGCGCACGTACGCAGTCACACACGGGGTGAGGTATAAAGCTGACGCATGTCCTATTTAATTGCTGTAACAAGCTGAGCATCGTGGGGTCAGCGAGACACTTATGTTCACGTGAGTATTCCCCTCGAGGACGGTGAGCATCAATCTATCAAATGCGATTCCATATTTCATTTTAATTCAGTGAGGAGTGTAGAGTGTACACATGGGAGAAGTGTGATAATTAGACACTTGGCAACCACCGCATGCCGTCCGTAGCTAAACGCCTCCACAGGAGAGGTCAAATAAAACAAACAGTATTCGGTACACTTTGGTGCTGATGCCAGAATATCGAGCTTGGAATGATTCCAAATGAGAGTGTTGGGTATCTTGAACTCAATTTGATTATGTGTAAACTTTTGAATGCATATGTCCATTTCGTTTGAAGCCTCATACTGTCGAATGTGAATTATTCAAAAGGTTGGAGTCGAAATTAAGATCAAATGCAAAGGTTACCATTTTAGAATTTTAGGGTCATGCTGAAATTTCAATATTTCTAACTTTTTGAGAGCTCCACATGACATCGGATCCACATTTTATGATGCATGTACCACGTTAAAGAGGAATCTAAATTGCTCACTTCTGCTTTTGGTGTCATAGACTCTTGCTTCCAAAAAGTCCATCTTGTCTTCAAAATATTCCCCTCTCTGGAGTCCAATGGTGCAGATTTATTTTCCTTTCATCTCAGCAACTTCGTCATCTCTCATTCTATTAGTCCCGGCTCCCTATCTCTCCATCTGTCTATCTGTACATTTTTTTTTCCAGCTGCTCTGAACCTGCAAGCGAGCGGAAATACTGAAAAGCCGTCTGGTGGTTGAATTTGGTCCTGGCCGTCTGTGCACGTGGCACGTTCTCCCAGTATATTACGCATGCAAATTGAACAAAACGCCTGCGAACACAATACGCATTTGACGTCTCCGTCTCCTTGAGCATGGTAATCATCAAATCGACATTAGTGCACTGGGGCATAATAAGGACGCCGGTCCATTATCTATAACACATACAGATTGCTAGTGTAAAAACTGCACATGCTTTGGAGCGAAGTGGTGCCTTAGGAAGACAAAGCGTCAACACATTTAATGACTCTATAAAGACCACAAAATGATGTTGGTTTGGGAAAGTAATTGCTTGCTATTCTCAGTGTTAATATAGTAAATTACTGTGCTGTAAAATTAAAAACATCTGGAAACATCCAAAAATATTGGGAAGTTAACCACTGTCGAACATAAAACTGCTCAGTCAAGATGTATTACTTGAGCATCCAGTGGGGCGTTGGCTTATGAGTTTCAAGATACAAGCTGTCGCCGATTTTTTTTTTTTTTGCTTTGACTTAGGAGTAAAAAATGTCAGATTCGAACACAATATGGGAGCTGTGAACTCAGTTCACTCCACAACAATCAGCAGTTTGGCACATAATGAACAATTCTTCAAAACAGAGACGCCAAGCTGTTTCTTGTCACTCTCACTAAAAGCTGTCTGTCAAATCAAACATGAAACAAAGACAATAACAACTTGTGTATTCAAAACAACCGCATAACTTTGCCTTAAAAAATGTCTGCTGGGTTAATACTAACGCCCGATTCAAAACGCCATGGAGGGGCTAATGAATGGCACCGATAGTCATGGTGTTATAATCCTTTAAACAATGGACATTTGAACAAAAGTGTAGCAACACATGTAGAGAAACAATATAAGAATACTCACAGGCATGTTTTCTTGGTCCTCTGCAAAAAAAGCACGATTACCGCAGCTTGCAGCTAAGCCGACCATCTTAATGTCTCTAATGTATATCTTTATACAGTTCGTCGTGGCAGAGGTGCACCGCTTTATTTTTTCCGTCTCTATTTAATTACTGTAGGCAATTATTAATCAAGAAGAATTGACTAATGGATTTTTATGACATAAAATATCATAGGTGCTATTTTTGCGATTAAAAACTCATTGCAAAAAACATCTGGGGTTTTTTTTTGGGGTGGGGGGCACTAGAATAGATTAAAACTCATTCAGTACCAGCCAATTCTGGACCCCTTTTTTATTTTACCCTAAGTCTTGGAAAAATTGAAAAAAAAAATCGGGTCCAACGTGTGGAGTGTGAAAAGACATAAATATGTCTTTGAGAGTGAATGAGTTAAGAGCATTTCCATTCATTTCAGTGGCAAAAAGAAAAGTGTTTTGAGTTACGAATATGGTCATGGAACTTATCAAACCTGCAAGTCAAAGCACCACTAGACTTTATTGACACCAATTCCGATTTAGACAGGGCTTTGGGACCATCTTGTGGCATCTTAAGGCATTTCACAAAGACCCACGAATATGTGGAGGCTTACTGTACAGTGCAATCTGGCGAGCCTGCGTGGGTTTTCTCCGGGTGCTCTGGTTTCCTCCCACATTCCAAAAACATGCATGGCAGGCTGATTGGACGCTCTAAATTGTCCCTAGGTGTGAGTGTGGGCGTGGATGGTTGTTTGTCTCTGTGTGCCCTGCGATTGGCTGGCAACTGATTCAGGGTGTCCCCCGCCTACTGCCCGAAGACGGCTGGGATAGGCTCCAGCACCCCCCGCGACCCTAGTGAGGATCAAGCGGTTCGGAAAATGGATGGATGGACTCTAAATATTAAGATATCGGATAGACTTCCTTGAACAATTCCATTTTGTTTTTGTTCCTTCTTTTCCTGTTCCGTTGTTTGGAATGGCTAGCATCCTCTTCGCAGCTGTTTTCCGTCCTCGGTTGTCTAGTAAAGAGACAGCCCGTGGGATCTCCACCCCCAAAATGGACTCAGGCCCTGGGAAACATGTTGTAGTTGCAACACAGCCAATTACCCTCGACAGAGCACCAGGGCCAGAGAGCGGGAAAACGGCAGCGTGGAGACTGAACCTTACTGAATTGTCTTTGCAATACACCTCCAGGCTGTGATTGGAATTGGCCAGAGGACTGGAACGCCACACATTCAGCTGGAGACCAACTGAGAGGGCAGTTGTTGCCATTGTTACGGATGTACTTCCAAATTGGGTTTCACAAAACGTGTAGTTCTTTTGTCCCTCCACTTCTCGGTCTTTGCCTTCCTGTCTCGGTACCCCCGGGACAGCGTTGACATCAGTCCACTTCACGGTTAGCCAATCAATCTTAAGCAGGCCGCCCAATAGCTGCTGCCAGCTCTCGAGCCCGAGAGGGAAGACAAATGGCCAGAAGTAGGAGGGAGGCCAGGAAGAAGCTTCTAATGGCACGGTTATTTGAAAATAGCAGAAGAAAAAGGACAGAGTGAGAGAAAATTTATGATGAGGTTCGAGGAACCTCCTGTTTCCTATGAGGGTTGATGTAAATATGAAGCTCGTTTTGATGGGGTGATGTATGACATCCTTTCAAAGCAGGGGTCAACATCTATGGTACGGATGACATTCGTAATCCTCGGATCGTTCATCAAAGTCTCTGTGTGCGTGTGCATGTGTGCGTGAGCAACTCCCAGTAATGGCAAGTGTAATTGCCACTCGGCTCTGGTAAAATTCAGATCTGAGCAACGACTAATGGATCTTTGCTTCGGCATAAACATGTACGCGTGTTTTAAAAGAATTCATGGAATGTTAATGGTTTTAGCATATCTGGCTAATCAAGAATCAAATTACAGAGATGCTTTAAGGTATGAATACAACTGGTTCAGTGACCATAATTCAAAAGACTCGTATCTCCCATCAACGTTCCTCATTGAAATGAATGGAAATGCCATTAAAATATTTCAGCAATCTGTTCCTGCGGACTCTATACTATTATTGTACTTTATTTAAAAAAAAACGTAGCTATGACAGGGCGACACGGTAGTCGACCAGTTAGCATGTCTGCCTCACAGTGCTGAGGCGCAGGGTTTGATTCCGGCTCCGGCCTTCCTATGTGGAGTTTGCATGTTGTGCCCATCCCTCCGTGGGTTTTCTCTGGGTGCTCCGGTTTCCTCCCACATTCACAACTCCTCACTTATTGTCAGTCTACCTGTGTTGCCCCACTAGTTGTGTTCAAATATAAATTGTTTAAACATCCGTTGCTTTGTATTGTTTGTTAAAATTAGGCTAAACATACTTAATTGATGCAAAGCTAGGCGGGTGTTTTAAATTAACGTTGAACTGTTTAGTTGACCATGTACTGTACTGCGAGTGGTAACCATCCAGCGCTTGTACAGTTTAACGGATTTTTGCTCTGGGGTCACTCATATCTCAAGTCACCACTGCATCTAAATTACCTCAACTGGTAATTTATGAGAATGACTAAGTATTTACAAAAATTAAATTACCCTCGCATCATTCAGTTTGTTCTAGCAAAGCCTGCAACATGACGGTCGAGTGATGAAGCGGAAAATCTGCTCCGGTGTTTCTATGACAACTCCTAACTTAAGTGAATTGCCGGCTCGCTTCCTTGGCCACTCGATTTCGCTTTGATTGATCATATCACACGGGCCTCTTCAAGGGGACAAGAGTACATTTGACACGCTTGACACAGCGGGACTTACAGGCACTGCGGATGCACGTCGCTTGCCTAGATGGCATGTGTGCCCTTCACGCGGTGATGGCGGAGAGGTAATGTTTGAAACAGGCATCACTGTACAACCATCACGGTTTTCCCGCTGACATCACTCATGACACCCTCTCATTACTGTAAGTATATGGATGAAAACATAACAAGAGCTTCTTAAGTACACAGGGCCCCAACATAAATAGCAAAAATGTGAGTCAGAGACACCACACCTACATTTTTTTCATAAATGTCTATGTTGACAGTTTAGACCATAAATATACCCCAAACTATGACTACATGTTAAACGAACCTTTGTCTCACAAAATTGCACCTAAAAATAGACAATTTCTTTCAAAAACAAAAAAAAAGGCAGGAGGTATGAGGTCTGTGGTGCCTTTCAACCAGTAAAAATATCAATATTTTTTCCTATCAGCCGTAAAACATAAATTCTTCATGTAATTATTACTATTATGATTATAATTTTTCTTTAGAGAAAAGCTCTTGTAAATTGTGACTGTGACAGTGATCTACTGAGGTTGTTTTTTTTTCATGTCTCTTGCGGGTCCAAACACCAGACACCGTCCCTCTACCATTTCCTTTGGCCCTTGAACGCTGCTGTTGTGGTGCTGAATATGTATGTGCGCTGCCAAAGGCACTCCCACCTTGTCCAACTGATGCAAACCCCCCTCACCTCTGCCTTTCCCTCATAATTATTCTCATCCGAGAAGCGAGGCATTTGGCTGCAGGGATGAGGGTTCTGGTCACTTCCCTGTTGGCTGACTTATGGCGCTCTGAGTCCCCAGTCTGAGTTTAGTCATCCTGACAGCCGCCCGGCCTGCTAATGAATGCTGTGCATGTGGGGTTTCAGAGACGGGCGCGACTGCTAAGCAGCATTTGTACGCACACTAGAAAATCCAATATCTGCAAAATCTGTATAATGCAACATACAGTATGTACACGTTCACGGAGCATTCCAGAATCTGATGAACATATCTGTGAGGTCACATCACTGCCAGCCTCTGGTGTGACAAATGAAATACTTGTCAGCCAGAGACAACTGCTTTCAACATGACAGGGCTGGAGAGAGTGATCCAACAAACTTGTTTGAAATAGATAGATATGTAGAAAAAAACTCCTCCACGATGTTCCTTACTGCTGTAAAACAAGAAGAAGTATCAAATATTATAAAAACTTTTAAAAATAAAAAGTCAACTGATTGCTTTAATATTGACATGACAATAATAAAGCAGATTATAGAATATGTAGTGCGACCTTTCACGCACATATGCAACCTGTCATTCAAAGCTGGTATCTTTCCATCAAAAATGAAAATTGCTAAAGTTATTCCAATCTATAAAAGTGGAGAAAGACATCGGTTTACAAATTATAGACCAATATCACTACTACCACAATTTTCAAAAATATTAGAAAAACTATTTTCTCGCAGACTTGATAGCTTTATACAAAAGCATGCGCTGTTAAGTGAGAATCAATATGGCTTCAGGGAAAAGCGGACCACCTCAATGGCAGTTATGGAGTTTGTGGAAGCAATAGCCACTAATATAGACAACAAAGAATTTACTGTTGGGGTTTTCCTAGATCTAAAAAAAGCTTTTGACACAATAGATCACAGTATATTATTGAAAAAACTAGAAAGATATGGCATTAGAGGTGTAGCTTATAAATGGATAAAAAGTTATTTAGAAAACAGATATCAGTACGTGCAACTCAACAATAAAAAAACGAATCAACTAAAAATCACTCACGGAGTTCCTCAGGGGTCAGTGCTTGGTCCAAAACTATTCATCTTATATATAAATGATATCTGCAAGGTCTCAAAACAATTTAAATGTGTCCTATTTGCTGATGATACAACTTTCTACTGTTCTGGAATAAATCTGAAACAGCTCCTGACAACCGTAGAAAACGAATTAAACAAATTAAAAAACTGGTTCGACAGAAATAAATTGTCAGTTAACCTGAAAAAATCGAAGTTAATTGTTTTTGGCACAAGACCAATCAAACACCAAGCTAAAATTATGGTAAACTCAATTGAGATAGAAAGAGCGTATGAAACCAAGTTTCTCGGATTAGTAATAGACTCAAAACTATGTTGGAAGCCACATATCGATAACGTAAAAAGAAAAATAGCCAAAACCGTAGGGATCCTCTACAAAACCAAGGAAGTGCTAAATAAGAGATCTTTGTACACATTGTACACTTCATTATTATTACCATATATGACCTACTGTGTGGAAATATGGGGAAATGCCTGCAAAACAAACACACTCCCTATTCTCAACCTACAAAAAAAAGCAATTCGAATTATTAATAGATCAAAATATACGGAACCCACAAATCCACTATTTATCAAATTAAATACGATGAAATTTTATGACCTGGTTGACTTTAAAATCGCCCAATTAATGTACAAAGCACACAATAACCTGCTCTGCCAAAACATTCAGAAGTTTTTCGAAATTCGAGAAAGCAGCTATGATTTAAGAGGTACCAACTTATTCAAAAAACTCAAAACAAGAACAAACATCAAGCAAAGAAGTGTATCTATCAAAGGTGTTAATCTGTGGAATAATCTCGAAACGGACCTGAAAATGAGTAAATCGCTTGCTGAGTTAAAAAACAAATTCAAAAAAATAGTACAAACAACCTACATCAATCAGAGTTAAAATGATAAATTCAAAACATTAAATATAATGATAAATCAGAACTAAGTTGATAAATAGAGAAAGGTATATAAATATCCATTATGAATTTAAGAGAAAATTGACACAAGAGTGTCAGGGTGTGGAAGTATATAATCCCGATACAAACCAAAAGTTGTAAAAATATCACGGTTAAGGGTAAAGTATGAGCCTTAATGGAGACTTCTTTCTTCTTACTTTTCTGATTGATATAAAAATGATTTATTAGATACAATCACATAACGGGGTAGGACTAGATAAGTTTTTTACTTCTTCCTACTCCCTTGAACATAATAACTGTGTTGAATGAAGATTGATTTCTTTCTTTTTACTTTTTTATCTACCTTATTTTCTGTCAAATTATTACTGTATATATGTTTTATGTTCAATAAACAAACAAACAAACAAAAAAAAAAAAAAAGAGTGTCAGGAGGTTAAATTCACATCCCTTCACTTTGCAGGCTTTACGGCATTCCCTCCCATAAAGGGGTAAGTCTGCTTCAATTACAGATCCTACTGCTGAAGGCAGAAAACGGTCGGCTTCCCGACTCCTTCCTGATCTTGTTTGTACAAATTATGGGAATTCATTGTATTCAAAGACAAACGTCCTGCATAACCATATATATATATATATATATATATATATATGTACAGTATATATATCTGTTTTGGGGTTTGTTTGTTTTTTTTCAGTTTGCACTTCCCACTATTTCCATGATGCAGCCATCTGTCACAGGAGGCACAAGAGGGAGCAAGCGAGCGTATAAATGACAGCAGTTGGAGAGTGATGGAGTGCACTGGTGGGCGCTGATGATTAGACAGATAACGCATCGACAGGGTTAATCTCTTGATAACTACTCCATATTGATTGAGTAAGGAGGGGAGTGTTAACAATGCATTCAGGTGCGAGCGTATAAACACACACACACACACACATATACACACATCCACAAATACACTTTAGAGTTTCACACATTTGTTCAAGTGGAAGATTCAATTACTGTGTTCCTTGAGCTACTCTACTGACCTATATGCATATATTACATGCCGTGAGTGTGTTCTGCACTATTTGAACAGGCCTGTATGGATCATTCCTTCCAAGCTAAGAGTTGGTCCCGGGAGATTCTTGGTTCAGACCGTTCCATATTACACACTTAGCAATGTTTATAACTAAAGCTTTTTGGCAGATATTATTGGTTGTCATAGTAAAAATGAACCTTGACTAAATGGTTATACTGTGTCACTTGATGGTTTAAAAAAACGCATAATACAGTGGCCCCTCGAGATATAAGTTGAATTTATTGCATGGCCATGTTCGTAAATCAAAACACTTGTACTTCAAATCAGTCTTCCTCATTGAAATGAATGAAAGTGCATTTAATCGGTCCCTTCACCTTAAAAAAACCACAAAAATACATGTGTTTGGTGTTTGTTTGTTTTTTAATGAAAATTGCACTCAACAAATTTGTATTGTTCCCAAAGCCACAGTCATAACATTTGCTCTCCACATCACCTGCCAAATTGAAAATTCTAGCACAAAACACAATTGCACCGTATGTTTCTTGTTTTTCTTCTGTGGGGTCTCTTAGCAGTTTGAAAAGCAGCTTAATGGTGTATTAGCACCATCAATTGATACTGCCATTGCACTGCAATTAATTCCAATGTGGGGAAATTAATTTGAGATGCAAGTAAATTGCGTGACAAGCTTGATAACAGAACAAATTCAACTCAGAAGTAAGGTCCCCATGTATTGATTAATAGGAGAACAGTGAAATGTTCGCTTCCTCCCCGTCTTCAAACGATTACTCACAAAGGGCTAGAGCTGAAGCCCACACCCCTGTGAATTTGCATCTATTTTAACTCGAGTGGTTTGTGACACCACTCTCACCACTGGCCACTGGACACCTTCCAAGATAGTGTGCAACGGTCAGCTGAAAAATAAACTGCAATATTTCATCTGAAAGAACACCAAGAAACAACAATGCAACCACAAAAGAGATGTGTAAGCAATGGAACTTCTTTCACAGTTTTTCATTGTCCTGCTTTTTTCAGTTCAACACAGGTCCAGCCAGCACACCACACAAATGCGCCTTTTTATTTGATCTCCCTGCTTCACTGCACATTCCTGTCACCAGAAATAAAATAACACAACACAAGAGAGATACCGAGTAGCAGGACGATTTGAGTCCATCTCATAGAAAGCCTGCGCAGCACAAATTTTTCATTTTAGAGGTCAGCAAATTATGGAGGGTGACCCCCCCCCCCTCGGTTTTGGAGTTATCTTTGGACTAAAGTGGTCTTTTGTGGTTCCCTAAAGGAAAAACCTCAATGGATAAGACCTGAAAAGAACAATTTTAGTACTGTATTATCTCTGTCAGTGGCCGTGGGGCATTTCTTCGCTTCTTTCTCATCATTTTTCTGGACAGTGCTTAGTTATGTCCGTCACACATAGAATACACTAAAAGCTTTCTTTCCAAGTTTTCCCTTAGTTTTCATTGTCACTCTTCCAGCATCTATTTTGTATTCCAGTTGTCCTCTTTCGGGTGATTGGAGGAGCCGTTTCTAATTGGTTTCGGCTGAGCGGTGGGGTACACCTTGAACTGATTGCCAGTTAATGAGAGGGCACATAGAGACGAACAACCGCTCACACTCACATTCACACCTTTGGTAGTTTATATTCGTCATCTAGAATCCAACACTTTAATGCCACCAACGTAAAGTAATTTTTTTGACGGGTAGGCATGAAAGACAGTCTTGTTCTGCTTGCCTGTCAAATTCAAGTTTGTAAAACACTTACAGATCCCTGTTGGTGCCGGAAATGCATCAATTTGAATTTAAGATCAGCACAGCTTGCAAAGCTTTGAAGATAAAGATTAGGGGGTGACTCTTGGCTTGTCACTTTGATCATAAGTGAGAGAACTGACTGCACGGTGCAAGTCGCACAAGTTTAGGCACTTCACCCTTGAACGGTGTACAACTACTGTACGTTTATGTATAAAGAGTATAACAGTATATGTGTTGTGGTAGGTAGTAGGCCGTGTCTGCCGCTAAAAAAAAATGGCACACTTCATGGAGTGAATGACAAATGTCATGTCAAAAAAAGTCTGTGAAGATTTTACAAAAAACGGATTACCCTCTCTATTTTTTTTGCAATCTTGCAGCTGGTTAAATAAGAAGGCAAGCAGGAGACACAATCTGCCCACACTTCATTCCTCCTTTTATCACAGAGAGGTGTTAAACTTTAAGTGCGGCGCCTTCCGAGTTTCGTCACGCTGTGATTCTTTCAAATACGGTAAATCTCAGAGTCGCTTTGATTCCAAAGCAGGGATATCCACCAAATCTACCGCGGGGCATCAGAAGCTAAATGTGGCTGATGAAGATAAACTGAGAGAATCAAAAAAGGTCATTTCATCACTGATGGTTATTAGCGTTGCTCTTGGGTAAATCTGGCCAGTGTGAGACAGCGTTGATTTAGCGGCTCATTTTGAATCTCCGCCATGCCTTTGAACAGACTCTCTCCGAAAAGCCCTATGAAGCCCCTCTTTTGGACAAGATCACGGGAGTCATACGCAATTAACAGCTAGCTCCATACATATTAAGTGCCAAATACACTGCGAGGGGTTGAGGAGTCAATATGGAGGGGCGAGGTCTATTAATGAGAGAGATAGAGTGAAAAAGAATGGCAGGCAAGACCCCGCTACGCACAAACTCGCCAGCACTGCATTTCTACAACCCGCTACTCTTAAATTCGGATGAAAAATCAAGATATGTTCGCACACATTCGCACAACTTCGGGCTCCCAACACATTTACTTTGAGGCAAATGGCAAGTCCAACTTTGGTTACCGTGACAACCTTTGCTGGCGGCCTCTTGGGAATTTGCTGGCAAGATCCACCCCATGGTTACATTTTCACTCAATAGAAAGATCTGGCCTCCTGTTATGCGTACATTCGCCAGCCTACTTTTACGCACGTACTCAATGATAAGATCAAGTCCGCTGTTGTTCATACACCTGTTAGCGAGATGCACACACATGCAATCACTGGAATGATCCGGGCCACTGTTACACACATACACTTACTAGTAACCAATCCACCATGATTACGCATGCGATCGCTGGCGAGATCTAGGATGCTGTTCCACACAGACGTTACGGCTAGATGACATGTTATTAAGACACAGGATGGGAAATGATTTTCAATTGCGAAAACACTTTCCTTTAAAGATTAATTAGTAAAGGGCAGCAGATGCGGCACATAGGTCCTCCGAGTGGCCGACTTGCTTTAAGGTTGCCCTCTTGCAAAAATGTATGGAAGGTGTCACATGTGCTGTTGGAAGAGGAGGTTGAATTCGGTATATATTTTTGGGTTTGTCTCGGTCTGCACCAGTGGCGTTATGCCTAAATTGAGGAGGAAAGGAGGCTTTGTGTCAGACTGAGAAGTAGAAGAAAAAGCAGTTGAAACTGACAGACAACTAGTTCATTCTGCAAATGTTGATGCAGCGCTACAGAGCATTTCATTCTGTGCTGTTTGCTCCTCGGTTTTAACTGATCAGAAGATTTAGCCACTCATACCCGCTTTCTTTGAAAATGCAATTGTGCCTTTATAAATATTAATACAGGGCATCATATAGCTGGGTGCACACAATAGAATGCATACCCAGCATAAAATCCCCACTGGAATAAACAGGCCTTCATCTCACATCTCATCTGGGAAGGAGACGGGGCTCTCGCGGTCCATTAAGGTCCCCACAATCGCATTGAGTGTCAGGCTCAGGCAGGCTCATGCGACACACAAATAATCAAGTGTGTTCTCACACAAGCACACTTTCACTCAACACGCAAACATACACACCATTTCCATGTGCCAGTTGCCTCTTGTGTTGTCTGAGAGCAGAGTAGTTTTATAGACAAACTAAAAGGACCAAGTGCAAAGCGCAAACACAAAGGATGGTATGTGACAAGAACAAGGTCCTCTTGCACCTCTTGCTCTGCTTCTCTGGTGCAAATCAAAAGGCCACAGTGGTTTTGTACTGAGAGGAGATTGGCACCACTCAAACACACTGACTCATTCTTCCAAAGCCGGAGTGACATATTCACAAACACACCCTCACAGCTTGCCTCATTCTTTTTCAACATTTTCACAAAAACATAACCCAAGCATAACGATGCAAGTTGGCTCGAAAAGTTCCCCGCATCATGGAGCCATTCATTCATTTCATCGGCTCAGCATCCTCTCCTCCTTACGTGACATCTTGGCGATGGTAGTTTTGAGAAACTCAGCATCCCCATGGTAACCTACCCGCGTCCTCATCGGCGACAGCAGCCCCTCCATGACGGATTGGCTCGGTTCCGGTGGACTCGCTTCCCTCAGCAGTGTCGGCGGAATTATCCCCGGTCCGCAAATAGATCCTGTTAGAAACGCTGTCTCATCCTCAGAGCGAACATCTCCTCCCTACCCACACACAGTGCACTGATAGTGTGTGGTGTGTGAATGTGTGTATGTTGGGGGGGTGGGGGGGCACTGTGTCACACACGCATTCACAGACACACTTGCATTTGGAAGCAGAAGGAGAGAGGGCAGTGCCAAAGTCCTGATGCTTCTCCTCCCACCAACCTGTCAATGAATTCAGCCTACAACGTCCAGCTTGCTCTCCTTCTTTCTCTCCCCCCCACCCCCCGTTTGGCTACCTCTCTCTGTTTCTCTTCTCTCTCCTGCCTCCAGCTACATTTGTTCCCTTCAACGTGGCGAATGATTGCAGGTCTTTTTTTTTCTTTTTTTTTTTTAAATGGCACAGCCCCCCCTGCATCTTTTACTGTCCTCTTGCTCGCTGGCAGCTCCCACCCAACCGCAGAAAGGAGGTGTGTGTGTTTTAGGGGGTTGAGGTGGGGTGTGGAAAATGGTGTGTGTGTGTGTGTGTGTGTGTGTGTGTGTGTGTGTGTGTGTGTGTGTGTGTGTGTGTGTGTGTGTGTGTGTGTGTGTGTGTGTGTGTGTGTGTGTGTGAGAAAGAAGTGGTGGAGGCAAGCATAGAAGAACAGAAGAGAGAGAGGACACTCTCAGGGCTAGTATTGTCCCTTCGGACAATAGTGGCTCTTAATCGCCTAGCAACCTGATCAGTTTCCTTTCTCTAAATAGACAAGAGCATGAGTCACTTGTCCAAAACCACAAACCTTGTTTTTCACGCACACCGCTATTCTCACACGGCCTCCAGCTGTAGGCAATCATGATACGTGACAGTGGACCATTTTGAGGTATTTTCCGCAGAGTGATTATTTCTCTATACTGTACCATAGGAAGGTAAACACATTTTGATATTTAGGCCTAATTCGAGAAGATGTGGATGACAAGGTGTCAATCATTGCCGTCACGCTCACCTGCTATCTTGGGTTTAAGGAGCTTTCTTTCCACTTCTGAAAAATGAAATAAATGCCTGTCCCTCGTTTGCCAACAATTGGACGCAAGACAAACAGAAGCAAAGCGAGGACTTCAGAGAGAATTCAGGAGTGATGTGGAATTAACAGCATTCCTGCATAACAGGTAAGTTTATCACCTCTTAGTTTTTTATGATTAGCTTCTTATGATTAGTCCTTTCATGAGTGGGACAGCACATATTTGTTTGAACTGTGCTCAGGTGACATTTCAAACACAACAGTGTTCCAATTGCATGGGCACCCCTGGCGACATTGACAAGTTGTTAATGTATGTCAATGTTGGACTAAAAAAAGAACTAGAAATGTACGCAGTCCTATTTGACCACAACATATTCCCAACCAGGTATTAGCTGCTGGGACTTTGAATCAGTTTTGTAGTCCAGAAATTACGTTATGGTATGGCATGAAATGACATCCAGGTGAATAAAGCAGACCATGACTATAAAAAGTCAAGGGTGAAAAGGGTTGTTTGGACCACACTGAAAAGAAAAAAAAAGTTAAATTACAGGACTGAAAAAAAATCCTACTTCATGGAAATGAAAAAGTCATGAGACTATAAGTTAGATGATTATGATTAAACAAAACTATTAGCTTCATTTTCTTTATCATAAAAACATGTCTCACACAATTCCTAACTTTTCATACACCATTGATGACGGTATTAATTTTAACATTTGTTTCATGCAACTAAGAGAGTATATGGGGTAGATTTTTTTTTGGTGGCTTTCTTGATAATCATATGTCACGATGCTAAATGATAGCCATTCTGGCAACAAGCTAGCGATGGCAGCCGCCATCTCCGCATGAATGCAGGATGGCCCTCTTGGCAATGACAACGGAAGATATCGAAATCAGGAGCATTCAAGCTGCGTGCAGCACGTCCACTCCCTTGTAGCAAACATTACCTTTCAGGTCGTTATCTTTTGCGGCAGCGAACACCAAGTGAAAATGAGCCAGCTTCGCCCGTGGCGTGTGATTTCATTTATGAAGCGCATTCAAACAGGGGATCTCCCACGGGAGAATATTCCGTGGTCTACTTCACATCAGAGAACGTATCACTTTGTGCTGAGCAGCGCCACTGGACCATATGATTGTATCACAGCATGCGCTACTCGCGCACTCCCTCGTACAAACACACACACACACACACACACACACACACACAAGCTCGACACAAATAAACACACCCGCACTATATCAGCTCCTCGTTCTCTCCTACACAAGCGCTGATAATGGACAAAATTGGGTAAGTGAAGCAGAGGTCTCACATGGGAAATCTCATTATTTAGCTGACCCATGATTGCGACAGTAGTAGTGCACGGGGAATGAACAGATTGCACTCGCAGCAAGGACTCTTTTTCTATTTTGCACGTTTCTTGTTCTCAGCGATTGTTGAAGCTGAGTAAATAAAACCGCTTTAGCTTGGGGTCTCTTTGGGCAGGAGGATGTTTATGGCTCCAACAGAACAGATATTTATTCAAGCTGCCTTGAATATGTGCTTTTTTTTTTTTCAGAGTCTGCCGAGCCTCAGTGACATACGGCCCAATCTATTGCCAGTGCACATTAATGCTGACAGGGAATGTTAACCTGGCAGCAAATCCCAGGTTTCCCCCACACCAAACAGGCGCACGTGCGCGCACACACACACACACGCACACATGTGTTTGTATTCATGACATCTCAGGACAATTTTATGATAACACACCTTCACAATGAGGACCTGTGGAAAAATGAGGACATTTTTCGCGTCCTCATATTTCCACGCAGTCTACACTACTCTAGAGCTCACGAGGATACTCCCACACCAAAAATAAGTGATGTCCTGAAAGAGCACAATTTTCAGAAATTGTGTGTTTAAGTGTGTTTAACTTTCGACTCACTTTTCATTTGGAAAACTAGTGGCCAACTTCGGTACCTTAACACACTTTTAACACACTTTCAGTGACGTCATTGTGCAGGACCTCATATGTCATCTTTTTCGGACTGACTCACACATTTTCCCCGCCCTCGTCCTGGTAAGTCACTTCAATTAGCAGTCACACAAAACCCAACATGTGAAGCAGCCAGACAATCCTACAGCCAGATATCTATTAAACTCTCTGAAACAAACACGACCACGCGTGGATGACCACCTGGTAAGCAATTCCTTTTCGTTTATCTTACTGTAACATAGACTTTGTTCAATATAACCATGTTTAACAGTGCCCACCAAAGGTAATGTCATTCAATTAGACAGCTAGCTAGCTAGCTAGATCGTTAGCATGCTAATAAGCTTCCAGTAAAAGTAATGTGGACATGTCCTGCAGGCAAGGTTCTAGAAAACCTTTCTAAATCTTTGACAACACAGTCTGTGGAACTTGATTTTGGTGCCAAATGTTTATTTCAGTGCAGTATTTGTTTTATTTGATTGCAGTTAATTGAAATTAGTTAGTACAGGTAGCCTAATGAAAGTGGGCCATGCACTTCTAGCCTTTATGCTAAGTCTGGTGTATTTACACTGTTTATTCTTGTGTTGATTCAATTGTACACCGTTTCAATGAAAAAACAAACAAACGTTTGCAATGAAATTATAGCAGAATTCAGCTTTGTTGGTACATTTGGTCAAGACAATATTGTGTTACTCTATTTTAATTTTACATTGTTATCTGCCTGACAAATGGTTTGCCCGAATCTATTAATCTGACCAGCAAATGTTTGATGAAATGAATTTTTGTATATTTGAGGAAGAAAATAATATTCCTTTGGCTCAGTACTTTCTGAGCCAAAATAAGTGCTGCCATTGTATTGTGCTTGCTTGTCTGGCTGACTTCTTCTCACTTTCCATTGTAGATGTTTACTGGTGGTGATAATGTCACAAAGAAGAGCCAGACTGAGCCCTGAATCTGAGGCTGCTCATTTTATTTTATCTGGAGTCGACAAGCCTTGTTTGAAAGCCCAGTGGATCAATGATTATAAAGGTATGCTATCAATCTACCTGCTATCTAATTCTTATGGCTACCACACGCACATGACAAGAGCTGCAACCAAAGCCTGTCACAGTGACAGATTTTATTCGCACATTGTATTTACCCCAAAAATATCACAATAAACAACAGCATGTTTTTTTTTATGCCATTGATCATATTGGAGCAAAAATAATTGAAGTACTTTTTAAGAGAATGTTTAGCAGCCATTATCATTCAATTCTTGAGAATATTGTATTGCCATGTAGAACTAGGAATATCTTGAAATGAAAAAATAGAAATAGAAATTATTCGGCTTCTGTTAAAATATTGTGCTTCAACAAATATCACAATTCATAAAAAACGCATACTATCTGTAATAGTCGAGGAAAATTAGATGCCTTCAAACTTCCTTCACAATGCCTATTTCACCTGATTGAAGAAGGCTGTGGTAGCTGTTTGACAAATCCACATTTTTATCAGCAATTTGTACTGCCCATTAAAGGTCTCTACTTAGTTTAAAACTGAAAGAATGGTCACAGGAATTATGTATGTCATTATCATTATGACTATTATTGTTGATTGCTTAATTTTTATTTTAGTCATAATGTATCTTTTCTATGTGCAGTGGTGTATATTGCTCAGTGGGATTTCTGATTGGAGATCGGAGGTGTGAAACGCCAGGACAGCTTACAAAGAAATTAGATGAATCCTTTCCCTCCCACAATTGTTAGAGTTGCATTTGTATTTACAAAGAGAAAATAACAAAAATAGAAACGCACAGTTAATCAGATTAAAAAAAACATCCCATCCAACCATTTTCAAACCCATTTATACTAATACGGGCCTGGCTGTGCTGCAGCCGATCCCAGCTGTCTTCGGACAGTAGGCAGGGTACAACTTGAACTGGGTGCCAGCCAATCACAGGACACACAGACAAACCACCATTCACCCTCACAATCACACCGAGGGACAATTTAGTGAGTTCAGTGAACCTACTACGTTGCATGTTTTTGGAATGTGGGAGGAAACCAAAGTAGTCGGAGAAAACCCATGCAGCCATGGGGAGAACTCCACACAAGAAGGCACTGTGAGGCGGACGTGCCAACCAGTCGCACACTGTGCAGCCGCATTAGGTTGCCTGTGACCAAAATAAAAACTATGGTGGTAATGCATTACCAACATTGCTGCCCATACTTTTTTTGACCTTATTGCTCTTCTCTTTCTCTCCCTCAACCATATAATGCAGTTTGGAGTGGAATAGTATAGGAACTGAAATTAGGTTTCGAATGTTATCCATTGAGGAAAAATGGTACTTCACTTGACTTATGATGATCACTTTAGTCAAACTGTCGGTCAAACCGCTGGTATTTTTCTTTGCTATTCCATACATTCTGTTCAATTGAAGGCAAGCAATGTAAACAACTCTGATGTAAGGAGCCACATTATTTTGTGCTGATACAAATTGCTAAAGAAAATTATCAGCGATTCTGATAATTGTTTTTAGTTTTACATGGAATTATTTTGTTATCGTACCACTAAACATGTTTTTTCCCCTCTTTAAATTTTTATTTTTTGGTCTGCATGTATTTGTGAATATCTGATTAACTGCATTGTGTAAGCCTGATTTGGATTGTATTAATCAACATTTAAGTGTCAACTTTTCGTGTCCTAGGACGTGGTGTATTTACAAGTGAACCAATCGAAAAGGGGTTATTTGTGGTTGAGTACCGTGGAGAGTTAATCTCAAGTTATGAACGAGACAAGAGACAGAAAAAGTACACAGAGAAGCAAAATTGTTTCCTGTTTGATTTTGAATGGAAAGGAAGCACATGGTGGTAAGTCAAGATCTAGAAAAACATCATGTGGTTCTGTACAACATTGTAGTTTTACTGGAAAAACATTTCATGTTTCATTGTTCAATTTCAGCATTGATTCCTCCCATGAAGATGGTTCATTAGGTCGACTTGTCAATGATGCTCACAAAGGCCCAAACTGTAGAATGAAAAAGCTGACAATCCAGGATAAACCTCATCTTTGCTTGTTTGCAATTGAAAATATCGAAGCAGGGAATGAAATAACCTATGACTATGGAGATTCTCAGTGGGCATGGAGAGCACTGGTAAGTAATGCCTGAATATACACCTGTAGACAACCAGATCTAATAAGTAAATCATTATATTTCATAGGTGAGTGAAATATCATTTTCATCAACAGTTTATTACCTTTTAAAAGTTAACACAAGTGTCTGTTTTAGAGGATTATTTGACGTCAACAGAAATTCAAAGACAGGAACATGGACTCCACATTTTTCAGTCATTACATTGATTTAGTCTGAAAGAGTATGTTTCGGGTGTTGTCTTTATTATTTGAACTCAGTCGTGTCTGATGTCCTGAAATTGTTAGCTATCAGAGCTGTACAGTGGTAAGTACCATAAAGAGTACTGTACTACACAGTACTTGTGCTGTGAATGTGGTCACTGAAAAAAGTAGTTCAATTTATTCAAAAGTCATATAACTACGACATATTTCTGACACTCTATGGTTGGTATAATGTTGCTTTTCATGATTTCAGTCATGCCCTCATACTTCTTCAGTTACTGAAGAATACTTTTTAGAATATTTCTGATACTGTAATATTGCTATGTTGCAGACACCAGATGTTGGTATCCTGACTGAACCTTCTGGAGACCAAGAAGGGAGTGAGAGATCCACTTCATCCTTACAACAGGTGACTACGTCTTATCATTATATACCAGTTTTGAGTTTACAGCTTTCTTTGACAAACACAGGAGAAGTTATAAATCAGAAACGTGGCCTCTCCATGATTTCAGTCGTCATGTCCTCATATTTCTTTAGACCTGAAAAACCTGAGTGTGTTTCAGGTGACATGACTTTTGTCTTAACCTAACTCTGGAGAGCCTGTGTTCGAATGTCCCCATATTGCTGTTCCACAGAACTGAACAGTGTTAACTTTCTACAGTGTGGTATATTAATCCCAAACTCTCCTGTGAGCTATGTTCAATGAGAAATAATGTTTATTCATTTCTTAATTGGTCAGAATGAAGAATGCTGAATATTTTGACACCGTAATGTTGTTATGTTGCAGATACCAAGTGACGGGATCCTGACTGAACCTTCTGGAGACCAAGAAGGGAGTGAGAGATCCGCTTCATCCTTACAACAGGTTACTACGTCTTATCATTATATACCAGTTTTGAGTTTACAGCTTTCTTTGACAAACGCAGGAGAAGTTATAAATCAGAAACATGGACTCTCCATGATTTCAGTCGTCATGTCCTCATATTTCTTTAGACCTGAAAAACCTGAGTGTGTTTCAGGTGACATGACTTTTGTCTTAACCTAACTCTGGAGAGCCTGTGTTCGAATGTCCCCATATTGCTGTTCCACAGAACTGAACAGTGTTAACTTTCTACAGTGTGGTATATTAATCCCAAACTCTCCTGTGAGCTATGTTCAATGAGAAATAATGTTTATTCATTTCTTAATTGGTCAGAATGAAGAATGCTGAATATTTTGACACCGTAATGTTGTTATGTTGCAGATACCAAGTGACGGGATCCTGACTGAACCTTCTGGAGACCAAGAAGGGAGTGAGAGATCCGCTTCATCCTTACAACAGGTTACTACGTCTTATCATTATATACCAGTTTTGAGTTTACAGCTTTCTTTGACAAACGCAGGAGAAGTTATAAATCAGAAATGTGGCCTCTCCATGATTTCAGTCGTCATGTCCTCATATTTCTTTAGACCTGAAAAACCTGAGTGTGTTTCAGGTGACATGACTTGTCTTAACCTAACTCTGGAGAGGTTGTGTCTGAATGTCCCCATATTGCTGTTCCACAGAGCTGAACAGTGTTAACTTTCTGTAGTGTGGTACATTAATCCCAAACACTCCTGTGAGCAATGTTCAATGAGAAATAATGTTTATTCATTTCTTAACTGGTCAGAATGAAGAATGCTGAATATTTTGACACCGTAATGTTGTTATGTTGCAGATACCAAGTGAAGGGATCCTGACTGAACCTTCTGGAGACCAAGAAGGAAGTGAGAGATCCACTTCATCCTTACAACAGGTTACTACGTTTTATCATTATATACCAGTTTTGAGTTTACAGCTTTTTTTGACAAACGCAGGAGAAGTTATAAATCAGAAACGTGGACTCTCCATGATTTCAGTCATCATGTCCTCATATTTCTTTAGACCTGAAAAACCTGAGTGTGTTTCAGGTGACATGACTTTTGTCTTAATCTAACTCTGGAGAGCCTGTGTTCGAATGTCCCCATATTGCTGTTCCACAGAACTGAACAGTGTTAACTTTCTATAGTGTGGTATATTAATCCCAAACCCTCCTGTGAGCGATGTTCAATGAAAAACAATGTTTATTCATTTATTAACTAATCAGGATGAATAAATTAGAATATTTCTGACACTGCACTGTTGCTATGTTGCAGACACCAGGTGTTCGGATCCCGATGAAACCTTCTGAAGATCAAGAAAGGATTGGGAGATCCACTTCATCCTTACAACAGGTCATTGCATTTTATCATTATATACCAGTTTTGAGTTTACAGCTTTCTTTGACAAACACAGGAGAAGTTATAAATCAGAAACATGGACTCTCCATGATTTCAGTCGTCATGTCCTCATATTTCTTTAGACCTGAAAAACCTGAGTGTGTTTCAGGTGACATGACTTTTGTCTTAACCTAACTCTGGAGAGCCTGTTTTAGAATGTCCCCATATTGCTGTTCCACGGAACTGAACAGTGTTAACTTTCTATAGTGTGGTATATTAATCCCAAACTCTCCTGTGAGCAATGTTCAATGAGAAATAATGTTTATTCATTTCTTAACTGGTCAGAATGAAGAATGCTGAATATTTTGACACCGTAATGTTATGTTGCAGACGCCAAGTGACAGGTACCTGACTGAACCCTCTGGAGACCAAGAATGGAATGAGAGATCCACTTCTTCCTTACAACAGGTTACTACTTCTTATCATGATATACTAGGTTTGAGTTTTCAGCTTTCTTTGACAAACACAGGAGAAGTTATAAATCAGAAACATGGACTCGCCATGATTTCAGTCGTCATGTCCTCATATTTCTTTAGACCTGAAAAACCTGAGTGTGTTTCAGGTGACATGACTTTTGTCTTAACCTAACTCTGGAGAGCCTGTTTTAGAATGTCCCCATATTGCTGTTCCACGGAACTGAACAGTGTTAACTTTCTATAGTGTGGTATATTAATCCCAAACTCTCCTGTGAGCAATGTTCAATGAGAAATAATGTTTATTCATTTCTTAACTGGTCAGAATGAAGAATGCTGAATATTTTGACACCGTAATGTTATGTTGCAGACGCCAAGTGACAGGTACCTGACTGAACCCTCTGGAGACCAAGAATGGAATGAGAGATCCACTTCTTCCTTACAACAGGTTACTACTTCTTATCATGATATACTAGGTTTGAGTTTTCAGCTTTCTTTGACAAACACAGGAGAAGTTATAAATCAGAAACATGGACTCGCCATGATTTCAGTCGTCATGTCCTCATATTTCTTTAGACCTGAAAAACCTGAATGTGTTTCAGGTGACATGACTTTTGTCTTAACCTAACTCTGAAGAGCCTGTGTTTGAATGTCCCCATATTGCTGTTCCACAGAACTGAACAGTGTTAACTTTCTACAGTGTGGTATATTAATCCCAAACTCTCCTGTGAGCTATGTTCAATGAGAGATAATGTTTATTCATTTCTTAACTGGTCAGAATGAAGAATGCTGAATATTTTGACACCGTAGTGTTGTTATGTTGCAGACACCAAGTGACAGGTACCTGACTGAACCCTCTGGAGACCAAGAATGGAATGAGAGATCCACTTCATCCTTACAACAGGTTACTACTTCTTATCATGATATACTAGGTTTGAGTTTTCAGCTTTCTTTGACAAACACAGCAGAAGTTATAAATCAGAAACATGGACTCTCCGTGATTTCAGTCGTCATGTCCTCATATTTCTTTAGACCTGAAAAACCTGAGTGTGTTTCAGGTGACATGACTTGTCTTAACCTAACTCTGGAGAGCCTGTGTTCGAATGTCCCCATATTGCTCTTCCACAGAACTGAACAGTGTTAACTTTCTACAGCGTGGTATATTAATCCCAAACTCTCCTGTGAGCAATGTTCAATGAGAAATAATGTTTATTCATTTCTTAACTGGTCAGAATGAAGAATGCTGAATATTTTGACACCGTAATGTTGTTATGTTGCAGACACCAAGTGACGGGTACCTGACTGAACCTTCTGGAGACCAAGAGTGGAATGAGAGATTCACTTCATCCTTACAACAGGTTACTACGTCTTATCATTACATACCAGGTTTGAGTTTTCAGCTTTCTTTGACAAACACAGGAGAAGTTATAAATCAGAAACATGGACTCGTCATGATTTCAGTCGTCATGTCCTCATATTTCTTTAGACCTGAAAAACCTGAGTGTGTTTCAGGTGACATGACTTTTGTCTGGACCTAACTCTGGAGAGCCTGTGTTCGAATGTCCCCATATTGCTGTTACACAGAGCTGAACAGTGTTAACCTTCTATAGTGTGGTATATTAATCCCAAACCCTCCTGTGAGCGATGTTCAATGAAAAACAATGTTTATTAATTTATTAACTAATTAGGATGAATAAATTTGAATATTTCTGACACTGCAATGCTGCTATGTTGCAGACACCAGGTGTTCGGATCCTGATGAAACCTTCTGAAGATCAAGAAAAGAGTGGAAGATTTACTTCATCCTTACAACAGGTCATTGCATTTTATCAGTGTATATCAGTTTTGAGTTTACAGCTTTCTTTGACAAACACAGGAGAAGTTATAAATCAGAAACATGGACTCTCCATGATTTCAGTCGTCATGTCCTCATATTTCTTTAGACCTGAAAGACCTGAGTGTGTTTCAGGTGACATGACTTGTCTTAACCTAACTCTGGAGAGCCTGTGTTCGAATGTCCCCATATTGTTGTTCCACAGAACTGAACAGTGTTAATTTTCTACAGTGTGGTATATTAATCCCAAACTCTCCTGTGAGCTATGTTCAATGAGAAATAATGTTTATTCATTTCTTAATTGGTCAGAATGAAGAATGCTGAATATTTTGACACCGTAATGTTATGTTGCAGATACCAAGTGACGGGATCCTGACTGAACCTTCTGGAGACCAAGAAGGGAGTGAGAGATCCGCTTCATCCTTACAACAGGTTACTACGTCTTATCATTATATACCAGTTTTGAGTTTACAGCTTTCTTTGACAAACGCAGGAGAAGTTATAAATCAGAAACGTGGCCTCTCCATGATTTCAGTCGTCATGTCCTCATATTTCTTTAGACCTGAAAAACCTGAGTGTGTTTCAGGTGACATGACTTTTGTCTTAACCTAACTCTGGAGAGGTTGTGTTTGAATGTCCCCATATTGCTGTTCCACAGAGCTGAACAGTGTTAACTTTCTATAGTGTGGTACATTAATCCCAAACTCTCCTGTGAGCAATGTTCAATGAGAAATAATGTTTATTCATTTCTTAACTGGTCAGAATGAAGAATGCTGAATATTTTGACACCGTAATGTTGTTATGTTGCAGATACCAAGTGACGGGATCTAACTGAACCTTCTGGAGACCAAGAAGGGAGTGAGAGATCCACTTCATCCTTACAACAGGTTACTACGTTTTATCATTATATACGAGTTTTGAGTTTACAGCTTTCTTTGACAAACGCAGGAGAAGTTATAAATCAGAAACATGGCCTCTCCATGATTTCAGTCGTCATGTCCTCATATTTCTTTAGACCTGAAAAACCTGAGTGTGTTTCAGGTGACATGACTTTTGTCTTAACCTAACTCTGGAGAGCCTGTGTTCGAATGTCCCCATATTGCTGTTCCACAGAACTGAACGGTGTTAACTTTCTACAGTGTGGTATATTAATCCCAAACCCTCCTGTGAGCGATGTTCAATGAGAAATAATGTTTATTCATCTCTTAACTGGTCAGAATGAAGAATGCTGAATATTTTGACACCGTAATGTTGTTATGTTGCAGACACCAAGTGACGGGTACCTGACTGAACCTTCTGGAGACCAAGAATGGAATGAGAGATCCACTTCATCCTTACAACAGGTTACTACGTCTTATCATTATATACCAGTTTTGAGTTTACAGCTTTCTTTGACAAACACAGGAGAAGTTATAAATCAGAAACGTGGACTCTCCATGATTTCAGTCGTCATGTCCTCATATTTCTTTAGACCTGAAAAACCTGAGTGTGTTTCAGGTGACATGACTTTTGTCTTAACCTAACTCTGTAGAGCCTGTGTTCGAATGTCCCCATATTGCTGTTACACAGAGCTGAACAGTTTTAACTTTCTATAGTGTGGTATATTAATCCCAAACTCTCCTGTGAGCGATGTTCAATGAAAAACAATGTTTATTCATTTATTAACTAATTAGGATGAATAAATTTGAATATTTCTGACACTGCACTGTTGCTATGTTGCAGACACCAGGTATTCGGATCCTGATGAAACCTTCTGAAGATCAAGAAAGGAGTGGAAGATTCATTTCATCCTTACAACAGGTTTTATTTATCAAATCGTTTCATGATAAAACATTGCGTTTTATCAATATATACCAGTTTTGAGTTTACAGCTTTCTTTGACAAACACAGGAGAAGTTATAAATCAGAAACATGGACTCTCCATGATTTCAGTCGTCATGTCCTCATATTTCTTTAGACCTGAAAAACCTGAGTGTGTTTCAGGTGACATGACTTTTGTCTTAACCTAACTCTGGAGAGGCTGTGTCTGAATGTCCCCATATTGCTGTTCCACAGAGCTGAACAGAGTTAAACTTTCTATAGTGTGGTACGTTATTCCCAAACTCTCCTGTGAGCAATGTTCAATGAGAAATAATGTTTCTTCATTTATTAACTGGTCAGAACGAAGAATGCTGAATATTTTGATGTTGTTTAAATATCATTTTTAAAACATCTAACATTCTGCGTTTACCCTGAAACAAAAGCATTTTGTCCTGTCTGTTTTTTTTTAACCCAACCAGATGAAGTAACCACGAGCGATGACGATTTGAGCAAAGAAACCAATGCTGACCTTAATCAAGAAAAAGCGATTCTCACTTACACAGAAAATGGTAATGTCCTCAAGTTATGACATAAGACAGAGTAAATTGGTGCCTGATAATCTCAGTCTTTATGCACAACTATGTATGAATTAGAAACAATTTACTACAGTATTTGAAAATGGTGTTGAAAGATGCAAAATGTGCAGGTTGAAAACACATTAGGCCTCGACAGCCGAAAGAAAATTGAGAAATTAGGAGACGATTTGGCACATATAAGAAAGCAATGGTGAAAAGCCACATTCAACTATTTTTGTATAATTTTTCAAAGGCTCAAGCTCTGACACTTCTGGGAACCCAAGCCATGCATATGCGCCATCTACATCGGACAACATGGAAGGCACTTCTGCTTCAACCACCTTTGACAACACTGACGACAGTTTTGTCGCAACCCTGGAAAACATTTCTGCTCCAACCCAGTTAGAGAACGTGGACGACACTTCCTTCTCAATCACATGGGACAACAAAAACACCAGTTAAAGTTAAACAAAAATGGCAAAAATTAACATATCTTAATTGAAGCTGAAGTACTTTTGATGAACAAAAAGTCAAAGTGCTCCAATGAAAAGCAAGGTTAAAGAGCATTTTTTTCAAAATTCTCATTATTTCCTGGAATATCTTATTTTGCATTTTTAACATTTGCAATGCCATTTTTAATAAATAATGCCTTCTTTTACAGGTGGGAATAAGAGACGTACGTGGACAGATGATGAAGTGAAGGCTGTTGAGAGACATATGTTTGATTTCATAACAAGCCATAACGTTCCAGGTAAAACGAGCTGTGAGTCCTGTCTCCACGCAGAGCTAGTAGCTCTGAAAGACAGAGACTGGGTGTCCATCAAAAACTACATCCACAACAGGATAACTGCATTAAAAAGGGAAATGAATAGATAGTCCATTGAAATGCGAGCACGCCTGGGTACATTTCAGTTCAAGTTAACTATAGCAATAGCAATGGTGCATTTAGGGTGGGATGGTCAATTACGGATTTCATATTTGTTGTTGAATACTGTTTCACATTTATTGTTTCATGAGCTTCAAGAGCAAATTGGAAAATCCTTGGAGATGTACGAACATGTAAGGTATACTGTATATCAGGCATGTCCCGATCTGGGCCGGGAGGGCAACTGTCGTGCCTGTTTTCCAGCTCTCGCAGCTGCATCACACCTGATTCAGATGATCAGTTCAACAGTCAGCTCTGATGCAGCATTAGAACATCCTGGGAGAGCTGGAAAACAAAAAGACAGCGGCCCTCGAGGACCGACTTTGGACACCCCTGCTGTATATAAACGTACGTACAATATACAAACTTCTCACAAAAGATAGGCTTATTAGGTTTGAGGTGATATTTCAGAAAAACCCTAAAACATTTGAATTCATCCTATTTCAAGAATTTCAATACTTTTTGAAAAGTTGCTTTTGTCTAACAGGTAGCTAAAGAAGAAGTTGCTACACACATGGCACAATATATGGCCACATTTATTAAAAATTCTTCATCACAGTATTCACATTTTGACATAATCTTCTTCAGTTCAAACAACCCTCATCTATTGCACTGCCTTGTGTCATGGAGAGGAGGTGGCATGTTTTCTGTGTTCATAATTTCATATTTGTCAGCAATTAAAAAATAAGAAAGTGGACTGACCACATATTTAACTGTCTCTTCTTCTTCACAGCTTAGTTTTACTGTCTTGTATTATTACCATGAATATCAACGACTGTTTGGCACATTCGCCTCATAGTTCAGCAATTGATAGTTTGAATCTGGGCTTCCTTCCTTTGTAGAGTTCTCCCCGTGCCCGAGCATGACAATTGGACACATGTGCCTAACATATACTGTTGGTATGTAACAGGAGTCAATCTAAAAATTACACACTTTACTCTTAGCTGGTCTTCATAAGTCATATATACTTGAAAATGATGTGTATCTAGGGGGCTCAAAATTCACAAAAACATGAAATGGCAGTGTGTTTGAGGTGACTGTCTCCATAATACACAAAAACCAGTCAATGTCCTCATATGTAGTAGTTTTGTCATAAATCAAAAAAAAATTACGTCCTAGCCAAAATCTGAATAGATGGGTGTCTTCCTGATTTTTTTTCATGGTTACCATATTTTTTTGGAGCCTGTAGGACCACGGGAAAGGCATGTACCCATATGTCGGGTGAACAAACGGACGTCCTGAAAATGCACCAAAACACGTATGTGTGCACACACACACACACACACACACACACATTTATATGCCGGCAGAAATACACCTTATTCCTGCCCCCAACGCTTACCAGCCCCCACTAAATCTTTCACATAGCCACACGTAAAAAAGAGAATGGGTGCAAGGCATGTAGGAGGCATTATAATAATAGGACAATATTGCACAGCTCGATGCATACTACAATATGTTACTCTGAAATTCACCCCTGGTCTCACACCAGGTCTCCCCCTTCCTCCTCCTCTTCTACTGGTCTACGCTGGTCCATCTGGACCCTAAAATGAACCCCTTGTTGACCTTTTTCATCACGCACATGCGACATAACACACCTCAGTCAGAGTGTGGTGATGCATCATCCCTATGTCTTGCTTATTTTGTCTCTTGTGTTCCATCTGAGTTTCTACCTCATGGTGCCTAATTTTTGCGAGTGACCTACAGCCATGTCATATTCTGAAGGCCTCTGCACAAACATGTCAACAAATGTGTGAGGACAATGTGTGATTTTTTTTTCCAGGCGCTTTCAACAGAGGGCAGCAATTACGGCGTACAAAGCAGACGGCCAATGGGCTGTGGTAATTAGCCGCTGCTAAACACACGCAGCGCTTCCACAGGGGAAACAAGGAGTGTAATTGTACTGATTTATCAATTAAACTACACCACAGCCAGGGAGGGAGAATTAGGGGTCTTCTTATGTCTTTTAGAGGCTCGCCAGACTCACTAAGTTAACCGAATTGCCTACCAGTAGACATATTATGCAACGTTTTTTTAAAAATTGCATGATGCAAAAGAAGGCGCATCAGCTGCAAAGGTAAGTTTGCACGCGGATGAGTATCATCTGATTAGCTGCTTTGGTGGCCCATCATTTTTTTGATTACCGTAAATTAAATTTTCTTAATTGCATCACTCATGGCGCTTAGACCTTTGAAAAAGCGTTTGGGATGATAAATGAACCACAGTTGTTTGCTTTTTGTAAGTATTGAGACAAGGAAAGTATGACATGAAAATGTATTAGAATTTCAATGCATTTTATTTCATGTATATCTAGCAGAGAATGAATCCTGTATTCCTAAATACTATATTAATAATGAATTAAAGAAAATGGAGTAGGAATAGATAAGTTCACTGCGATTGTCTGGCAACCGATTCCGGGTGTCCCCCGCCTGCTGCCCGAGGACTGCTGCGATAGGCTCCAGCACCCCCCGCAACCCTAGTGTGGATGAAGCGGTTCGGAAGATGAATGAATGAATGAATAGATAAGTTCATATCTTCACATCTTACTCGTAATTAGGCAATGTATATTCAATGCTTTTGTGATTTTTTTTCTATTCTTTAAATCCTTTTTTCTCTGAGTTGTTTTTTTTTTGTATTTGCTGATATTTTCAATGGTGTTATCTTAAAAATAAAAAAAAGGTCTGCTTTCAGCAACACAAGAAATATTGTTTGACGTGTTCTGTAATTTTTTATTCTTTGCCTATTTTGACTGAGAAATGTCCAAAAAATATTTTCAAAGACACATGGGAACCATTTAAAATGTCTTCATTTAGCTCAGTTGGTTTTGTTTGATATTGCAACTGAAATTATGGAATACTGTACAGTGTTTGTGTTCATATGTATGAAGACCAACAATAGGTTGCATCAAGAGGAATGACAAACACAGCAACAGGCCATGTGGATTGTATAAACACAGGTTGGCTACAAAGAGATGGAGGAGCAGGACAGGAAAAGAGAGAGGCCATATTTATCGTTATTCGCGAATCTGGCTGAGGGACCCATAAGTCAATGCGCAACCCTGTCAGAGCATTACAGCTAAATCAATGCCGCTCGAAAGGCAACTGCTGCGGACTCTCATTCGCCAGAGTGAGACTCCTGCTTCGCACAAAACAACACTAATCGACTCGCGTGCGTGTGTGTGTGTGTGTGTGTGTGTGTGTGTGTGTGTGTGTGTGTGTGTGTGTGTGTGTGTGTGTGTGTGTGTGTGCCTGTTAACAATCAGCGGTCAATACACAGTGAGCTCTGATGGAAAAGTGCATTGTCTGGAACTTGATGAGTTGCATGTTGGATGTGGACACATGCATGAATTTAATGCACACTTGTCTGTTTCTATTTTTTTTTTTAAGTTTCCAATATGTCACATTAGGTCATTGGCAAAGGCAGAGGAGCAATCTAATTCCACTAATTAACAGTGGATCTCAGCGACATGAAGCTGTGAGATTAAAGTAATTTAAACCATAGGGGGGGGGGGGGTGATACTGACTGAATAAATTATCTAAATTCAACATACAGTGTATAAATCCTAATCAGGAGCGGAGGGAAGCAGGAAGATGGGTTAATCCAGACATTAGTCCAATGATAGACAGTGATGTCTTCTAAACACATTCCTCATTGAGCAGGTGAAATCTAGCTGCGTTGTTGGTCTCTGGCGGGAATTTTCAATGAGATTTGATGCAATTTTACACTTCCTGAAGGATGACCCATGGAAAATTAGCTTGTTATATTTATACTGTACAATTGGGAAACCATGTGAGATTTCACAAAAAACATTTTGAGTGTCACCTGCCATTCACACTTCAAAAAAAAAAAACTTTTGTCACTGAGGGGCTAACAAATAGCACCAATAAACATGGTTTGATTAATGAAGTGTTATCAGTGTCATATTTTCTTTATCCTCTGCGGAAAAAAAGACCACTAATATGATACCTCAGGGATGGGCAACAAAAATTCTGCAGGAGGCCACAATTTTTCATCAGTGCTATTTTGCGGCCACATACTTCCTAAACAGATGTTTGACCAAAAGAAAAATACTTTTTTTCTGGTTGGCGTGGGAGCAGTTTAAAATAAATACATTAATAAATAAAATGTTAAACCTATTTTTTTAATTATTACTCAAGAGACCACTATGCTGGGGGGGACCAAGAGTGTGACATGCAATCTAAAGTTAATTAAACAGCAGTTCAAGGAAACAGGTTGCACAAGTGCGGGCGACAAATGCATATATGGGATGAAGCCCACATTCTCTATGTGTGGGTGCATTAGCAGCCCTGCAGGTGGTTTGTTACAAAGGCGAGAGGGAACATCCCTCTCCTCTTCCCTCACACCTCAACACCACCACCATTCCCACCAGCGCTGTCGCTCACAGCGTGGAAAAGCTTATCTCACGAGTGCAGAGACACAGAAATTGAGGAAAGGAGACGGACGGGAGAGCAAAGTGTGAGTGAGAAGAAGGGCATGCGGGATGCTGAGAGAGTGGGCGAGGAAGAGAGAGAGTGGCAGATATCGAAAGAGAGAGAGAATAGTTAAGCAAGCTCATTTCTATCACTTTCATCATCTAAGGAGAGAGCCTTTGTGTCTTTACTGCTTTACCATGAAACCATGAAAAAAAAACATGAAAAACTAATTTGATTGCCATTCACTTGTCAAACAAGTGCATTTAATATCATCTGTGACAAAACAGCCTGTACCCACGGCATGCTGCATGACAGATGACTATCGGTGCTATGAAATAGCCGTTTAAATTCACAAATTGGGTCTTAAAAAAAGGAGAAAATGCCCTCCTATTCATCTTGAGCCACAGCGCACACGTCCCATGCTATGAAGTCACTCCAGAGTGGTCGCATGGCAACCGTCGCCACTGGCAACCAGCATTCACTGCAGACAGCGCACTGAGCTTTGCCGAGAGAAAGCATAAGAGAATAGATAAATCTATACGATGAACAAATACATACAGGGGACATCATTTCGACAATCCCTGGAGAGCCCTTCGTTTATCATCATCAATCATGGCCATTGTTCGAGGGGCTATGTTTGCAGAAACTTGACCTATTTCAGTACGACTGACACATGTTGTGTATACTCTCTTGGAAAAAAATATTAACACACCGCCACCAACTGCCGAACCAGTAAAATCAAGCAATCTGCAGATGAATAACGATACTATTCATTTCCTGTGTTCTCGGGGAAAATTAATGCAAAGCATATGCAAGAACAGCAGGGAGATCATGTAATCCATCGCAATGTTGATAAAGTCCATCCATTCATCTTGATATGGACAATAACACCCTGCATGCCGCTCATGAAACGCACAGGAATCAAGACAGCATAAAGATGCTGATAAGCGAGGATTTATTCCTGTTTTAGTGATGAAATTGCTCAAGATAAGAAAAGAAAAACAGGTTGCGCTGAAATGCAGTTGAGGAGGTGAATGCGAATGCGAATTAAATGAATGTGACCTGAGCTTGAACATACTTGTCTGTGGGTGCCGAGTTTATCGCTTGTGTGTGAGACGGGTGTTGATGTGAAAGGTTAAAAAAGGCTGCATACCAAGAACAGGTGTACTTGGAAAAAAATTTGATTAATGCTCACTTTCTTAATAATGTTTATTTTTATGTATTATTCTGGTCAGGATCGGGGGGCCAAAATCAGTCAAGCTATTAAAAATTTTACTGTTATATAACTTCCATGTCGAAGAAGGATTGAAGGATTCATTATGTTATGTAAAGAAACAATATTTATCACAAGAGTACCGGGAACTGCGTTTTGGCTGTTCATACAAAATGTTGATATTATTTCACACACACCCCAAAAATTGTCATCTAAATGGAATTTCTGCTCGCTAGCGTAGAGTCAAAGGAACAATTGTTTGTCTTATCTGCTCCACTGAGACAATCAGGCCGATAATCAACCCTCAGCTCCGCTTATGTTCCCTTATGTATGTGCTCGTGTACGTGACTGGCCTACTTCCTGTGGCGTTGCCATTTATAACAGCACGCAGGGAAGACCTGTTCCAAACCGCAGGGTTTTGACGCTGAACCTGAGCATGGAGCGCTTCAACCCACGTGATGAAATGCCAGAGGCACTTGAGACCTTTTCACCCTGACATCACACATCTGAGTGGAAGTAACTCAAGTGATCTGCTCTTGCAACATGAGTAATCATCAAACCCTTCTATGCTGTTTGACCAAGCTAGAGCCAATGAGAAAACGGTAGGAATGGCTTGAATGATAATGTTTGCCTTTTTCTTTATCGCTGGAGTTTGAATGTGCTCGGAGTCGTTTGGATACGTGCTCTATATGGGCTAAATTGCTTCTAAAGGAAACAGAACACAAATGGCAAGAGTATATTTGAACAGTGAAGTTGATTCAAAAATGGACAATGTGGAAATTCAGACATAGTAAACACGAACACTGAGGGACCGGCAAATTAAGTGGCGTATGAACTGTTTGGGCTACTTAAATTCAGGTCAGCAGTCGTCAGTCATTTTCTGCCACCCGGAAGTACCTTCGTTCCTACTATCATAGGTGTCAAACTCAGGTCCTGGAGGGCCACTGTCCTGCATGTTTTCCAAGTCTCCCTGTTGCAACACACCTGATTCAAATGAACAGGCTTCCGCAGAGCTTGCTGATGATCTGATCATTTGAATCAGGTGTGTTGCAACAGGGAGACTTGGAAAACATGCAGGGCAGCGGCCCTCCAGGACCTGAGTTTGACACCTATGGTTTACATGCAATGAGAAAAGTCTATACTCACCCTGTATGCCGTGTATGGAGGTCAAATCATGTGGTCTCCAACGCCCTCTAGCAGCAAACGTGGTAAACTACAAGAGCCGACTTGCTCCCCTCCTCCTCTTTGGCTTTATCTCCCTCCGCTGTGTGGGCTACTTCGTCATTAAATGTTGCGGTGCAATATGATCCATTTGCACGTCAGTCAAAGTGAAATGATTCCCCTGGCCATGTTTGAGACCTCCGCAAATCAAGTGCCGAGCTCAAGGCCACACATTCCCCTTGCATTGATGTTTCTCGCTATGGTCTGAATTTAGCCCAGATGAATCTTTCTTTGATTCATTCATCATCCATTGGGGTTTTGTAATCGTCCCACCGGGGTTTAGCCAGTGTGGTTAGAAAGAGACCTAAAATCTCTTGAAGTTCTCAAATTGCATGGCAGTAACGACAACGGTTGCAGACAATGAATGTCGCGCTGGTGTGAGGGACAGCGAGAGATGCTGTTTTGCCAAATCCAAAACTAAATAGCACATTTAATAACACAGCCCAAATGAATGTCCTTATAAAAAAAAGAAAAAAATTAAAAAACAGTTAACGGGGTTCATTTTAGAATACCACGAACGATTGCCAGCCAAAAATGTAACCTCTGAAAATAAATCAAAGCAATCACCACTGTATTTTGGATTAGATGAACATTCCGCTTTTTCCCACCTTTAAGCGACGTTTAGATTGTTTGCACACTTATGGAGAGGAAAATAATCACGTCCATAAAATCTCAAATATTGTTGTGATTTTTTTTAAACATTTTCAGACATTGGTGTGGGCATAGGTAGATATGCGCACATACATTTTTTGTGGTGAATGGTCCTAGTTTTCTAAACCATGTTCAACTTTATACAGTATATGAATGGGAAAACACTTAACGCCCATAAAATCCTAGATAATGAGGCGTTTTTTAAAAATATTTTCTGAAATTGATGTGAGCATGGGTAGAGATGTGCATGTAAACTTTTGGTGGCGATTGGTTGTAATTTTGTAACAGTAAACCACGTTGAACTTTTTCCCTATAGTATGTCGTTCCCTCATCATTTATTGGGTCTCTCTCATTTGAAAAATCAGTATGTGTATACTGCTTTTGCCACAGATGATGATGTTCACATATTGATAATTCCAAAAATAAAGAGATATGGATAATGGAAATTTGCTCAGATTATGCTTACCTGACAAACAAAACAAAACAATGCCAGTAATGTTAATTTTCGATCAGTACTGTAATTTCTTTGAAGCCTGTGTAAAAGAAGAGAGCCAAAACAAGAACTGGAACAAAAATTTGACCATCACGAAATAAGAGATGAGGATGAATCTATATTCCATTGTCAAAAATATGCTGTATAAAAATGTATCTTTAGGTAGAACATGGACATGAAATAAAGTCTCTCATCAATGAGAAGACATATATGCAGGGTAAACTCAAAGGGAATTGTTTCTGAAAGTGCTTGACGGATCTTTTGTGATGCTAACGGGGCAGCTCTTCATTATGACAAGGGCCTACCACTGGTAACTCAATCCATATGCAAGCCCCGATGGGACACGCATCAAGCCAAGTGCAGCATGTCAAAGGTCCGCACTTGCAACCACACACACACACACACACACACACACGACAGAAAAGCAGAGGGAACGGAGGTGAAAATGGAAGCAAGCGGAGATTGGTCTTCCTACTCAGACATCTGCTCGCTCCCGGAGACAGATGGCCGACCAATCAGACCGCCTGCTGCCTCTGCCACTCTGGGCTACCCGTACCCCCACTGGCAACTCTCCTCAGCACACATGACAGGTGGCACCTTGTGAGGGCGGAACGACCACAAGAAAAAAAAAAATCATGACTTTGACACAACACAAGAAGCTATTCCAAGGCAAATATTGTTGGTTTGCCCAAAGCGGTGTCGTACCGCCACATACATACTGACAATGGCATTTCCCATTATGTGTTAGCATTAAGCGAATGCACTTAAAGGCCAATTTAAAAAAAAGACTTAAAGTTCTGCACACACACAAAAAAATAAAATCAAATAAAATCCCTGAAGGTATGGATGGGAGATTTTAAATACGGCTGCCTAAAAGTACGCCATAATGGATTAAACTGGAGGACACAGACTCGATTGTCGTGTTTTGATGCTCCACCAGCAAAAACAAGCACATGTTTGTCTTTTTTATTTCCATGGCAGCTTGGCCTTCTGCAGAGGATCAGGCCATCAGATAAATGTCATGCATGGGCTCTGCTTTGGGCAATATCCTGGAGGCTTGCGGTGCAATAAAGCACAGAACGTTCTTCTGTCTGCTGCATGAACTTTGTTTGCTCTTCAACCAGAGCCTAACTGGCAGATAAAACATTCTTGGAGTAAACAAAAAAACAAATATATGAGGAGGACATGCACATGATAGTTTGACCAAGGTATGTCGTGGTTAACTTGTGTTGTTTTAGGTAAAAATTGAAGGGCAGTTGATTTATCCGTCGAAGAACGTTACCCAAAGTAGGCCTCTTGGTATTGCCCCCTTTTTTTTTTTTTTTTTTTGCCCTTCATCCATCACTGACCAACCTAAATATCGGACGTCAACAACCAAGCTGTTGGGCAATTGCTTGTTTGGCCAACATTGATTTGAATCTCCCTCTTGTAGCCTACTGGAACTTCGAGCCGGACACAATGGTTTTCGTCCCAATGTGTGCCTCCGGGTACTCGGCTTCATCCCAAATTATGTATTGCGTGTTTATTTGAAGACTGCAATGCAACTGCAAGGGGCTTCTTGCTGCTTAAAACCCCCAAAATGACTGCAAATACTCAGTCAGTCAATTACATGTGGTGAAACATTCACCTCTGCATCTCATCAGTAGTCTTGAAACGGGCTGCAGTGTCAACAGTGCAGACGAATTAATGGTATACGCTCCTCTCATTGCGGTTCAACATGCACCAACCCTTATACATTTATGCATGCGCTGATGAGACGTGAAAACCATTTTTCACACCTCCCTGTTTACATTTTTTTTTAATCTAACAGTAAGTAACCATCCTGAAACGAATGATCCCTAATTTGTTTTTCACACAGACGAAAACCTCTGCGGCAACAGAATCTCTTGATGATGCTTCTTTAAATCAGGTCAGTCCTTCTACCCATCCATTTTCTAGAGAGCTTGTCCTCATTCTTCCAGCTGGCTTTGGGAGATAGGCAGGGTATACCTTAGACTGGTCTCCACTCTTTGGAGGCTACATAAAAACAACCATTAACAATCACATTAACACCTATGGATCATTTAGAGTCTACAGTTTAACCTAACTGGAATGTTTTTGGAGGCAGACAGATGCAAAAATCGAATCCCGAACTGAAGAATTGTGAGGCAAACGTGCGACCCACTAGGTCTCTGTCCTGCCCAGTCAGTCAGTCAATATGGACAAACGATCACCAGTGGTAAAGCCAAAGACACTCGTTCTGAACTTGACAGTTCCACAAGTTTGTTTTTTGAGACTGCACATTCAGCAAGGGTCAAATTGATTTGAACTGATGCCCCCCTCTCACCCAGCAGTAGATGATTGTTTTTGTCCTGCAAGCTCAAATAAAACCACTGTGAGCCGCAGGCCCACAAGCAAACCCAGCTCAGCACAAGAAAACTGGGTAACTTGCTGCAAACACAGTTGGCATTAAACCAAGTGACAGAGCCATGAGTCCAGATAAGCTGCGGGACACTCAAAAAGACCTTGGCCTAAATCCAGTAAGATTGAACACATTTCAAGTCAGGAGAGGCTTGGAGGTGTATTCATCTCTATTTAGTTGATGTTCCATACATCACTGTCATCACTAGAGGCAACGAGTATTTATATGTTGCTGTCCGATAAAGCAAACAGAGTAATACGCCGAAAGTGTAGCTCGTGAGGCTGAAGACAATATAACGGTATTTTTACACTTGCATACCGAACAAAAATGTACTTTTAAAACTGTTTATGCCAAAAGCATATCCGCAACTATGATAGCAGTGTTTTACTGCTATCATCTCGTAATATGACCATGGCTGCACCAATACCGTTAGGTGATGAATCCGTATGACTCATACTGCTTTGAAGGACCTTACGCTCACTTCAAATTACTATATACGTTACTATAGGTTCATACAAACACACCAGTCTCTGCATCATAAAAAAATATATGTGTATATACTGTATATATACAGTATATATATATATATATATATATATATATATCCATCCATCCATTTTCCGAACCGCTTGATCCTCACTAGGGTCGCGGGGGGTGCTGGAGCCTATCCCAGCCATCTCCGGGCAGTAGGCGGGGGACACCCTGAATCAGTTGCCAGCCAATCGCAGGGCACACAGAGACGAACAACCATCCACGCCCACACTCACACCTAGGGACAATTTAGAGCGTCCAATCAGCCTGACATGCATGTTTTTGGAATGTGGGAGGAAACCGGAGCACCCGGAGAAAACCCACGCAGGCCCGGGGAGAACATGCAAACTCCACAATATATATATATATATATATATACGTCTCACGGGTAACCAGTAAACATCACGAAGGCATGCTGGAGCCTATCCGCCAGGGCCTGGAATCAAACCTTACACCTCTTTACTGTGAGGCGGACGTGCTAACCAGTCGACGTCCCCTCAGCACTCTATCAATGTCTTATATGTCAATTAAAAAAAATACTCATTTAGTTTGAGTACTTGGCGAGTACTCAAATGTAAATACAGGTACTTATATCGGTCTTCTGTCTGAAAAAGAGTGGGATTCGTAGATCCTTAAACATTACATCGGATTTGTAGGGTAGTTGAGGAAGTTATTAGATTGTAAGGTTTTGATGAGGACAACAAATTAGAGCCTGCCCAGCATCACGCCACTGATCGTGTCAACATTAAAGCTTCTACTCTTACTTTTTTCCATCATATACAAAACACTTCCATCATGAAATAAATGAATCAGATTAATAGGCCACTGTTTCTTTTGGCAGAATGAACACAGTTGATAAGGTGAACGGACCACAAAGCTTTTGTCCCCCTGCAGCAACTTTGCAGCTTTAGTTCGCTGATATCAGCAGTAACAGCTCACAGCGTCACTCCAGCATGACCGTTCCAATTTCACACTGCAGCCTTGAGCCAATGATGAACTGCAGAATTATTGCTATGTTTCATTACTGTAATGGAGAAGCCGGAGCAACAACAAAAGATGGGAGGTGAATATGGTGGAAAACAAATAGCTCCTACGTGTACCTCGATCATAGATGAGATATAAATCTGGACAATATGTCCCAACACACACACACGCACGCGCACGCACACTCACACACACACACACACACACACGCACACTCACACACAGACACACACACACACACACACACACACACAGTGGGTTGCCTTATCCTCCTTCTGCCATTGTTACGCCAATAATCAATTATCCCAGCATGATGTCATGCTACCTACCCTCCCCCAATCAGCCTCCTCCATCTGTACAATTCAGGTGCATGCCACATCAGGAATCAGGAAGCATAACCATAATTCTACATGCAAAGATAACGGTGCATGCATGGAAGATTGAACCGTGAGGTGTGATCACAGCGTTGTCACAATGCTGCACTCCAAGTAGGCATCTACATACGCACGCATGACACGCATTATGTCATAGGGTGCTGATTTGATTAGTGCCAAATGAAACCTCGGGCTTGATCTCACGGAGTCGTCTACGTACTCAGTGGCTGGATAATTAAATGAAGGACAGTAATGAAGAGCTAAGGATGGGAACATCAAGGACAATGTGAGGCCCTCATTTCTGGCTGGTCTCTCTTTTACGGTCCTTAGCTGAGCATTAAATAATATTTCCGTTGCGAAGTCATAGTTGTGACACATGCCGTCTTTTTTACGTGCCATGATGTCACACAGGCAACACATTAAAACACAGAAGTGCTTTTCTCACTCCATGTTTACATGGTTCAGTCACAGTGTAACACATCACCAAGTGCATATTGATTGGCTCTATTTAGTCGCCCAACATAAACAATCACTGCAGTGGATGTTTATATTCGTCAGCTGGAAGCCAAGCATTGACTCCCACCAAAGTATGTAAGTCCTTAGAGGGTGTGCTAGAGAGCGCTCTCCCTGGGGACTACCTCTTTCAGCTGGGGAACTTCACACCTCGGTTGGTTAAGCGGTTGATCAGAGTTGTGGTCCTAAGCTCGTCGGTGCCTGTCATGGCGGCAATCGCCAAATCCAGTGGTGGACACCAGCGGTAAGGGATTCCATCAAGGTAAACAAGGAGTCCTATCAGGACTTTTTGGCATGAGGGCCTCCAGGAGCATCTGACCAAGCTGAATACAGCTTCGGTGGTCACCGAGGCAAAATCTTAAGCATGGGAGGAGATCGGCGGGGCAACGGAAAATGACTTCCGGATGGGTTGGAGGAAATTCTGGTCCACCACCTGGCATCTCAGAAGGGGGAATCAGTGCACCATTAACACTGTGGAAATGGAGATGGGGAAGTGCTGACCTCAACTCGAGGCAGGAGAGGGTGGCAACAATACTTGGAAGACCTCCTAAATTCCATTGACACACCTTCCCCTTTAAGAAGCATAGTCTGCGGACTCCGAGATAGGCTCTCTCATCTCCTTGGTTGAAGTCACCAAAGTGGTTAAAAAGTTCCTGGATTGTCATCTCAACAACATCAGGTACAGTGCCTCTCGATTGGCAGACCGGGGTGGTCTTAAAACGGGGACCGCAGGGCGTGTTCCAACTGGAGAGGGATCACACTCCTCAGCTTCCCTGTTAAGGTCTATTCAGGGGTGCTGGAGAGGAGGATCCAAAGGGAGGTCGTTTCTCACATTCAGGAGGACGAGTGTAGTTTTCGTCCCAGCCGTGGAACAGTGGCCCACAGTGCGATACCCTTGGCATGGTCCTTGAGCACTGGTGTCAAACTCAAGCCCCGGGGGCCAGATCCACTCACTAAGGGGTCCATATTTTAATTTATCACTTTATAAAATGAAATGAGTCTTATTTAGACTTGGTCTGCATTTTATTTTGTATTGAACGGTGTCCGTCTGGGGTGTATGTGTTTCTCCTAAAGACCTTAATCCGCATCCTGGGTGTGCCGGAATCCAATCTAATGTAATGAGCTCATAAACATGCACATGATTATCAGGGCGCAATGGCAATGCTGTCAAAGATCAGAGGAAATGAAGCGCCAATTAAAGTTTCCATTTTGGAAGCAGATAAAGCCGAGGACACGTCCACTCTCATCTCGAAAGCATCACTCAGCCTTGCCTGCTATCTCGTTTGTAATCTAGTCCTATATCTGATGATATGTTGGCTGGAGACATGTTATTGATCTGTTTGTTGTACAAAAAAATAATAATAAATAATAAATAAATAATTGGCCTTTGTGGCAGACAGAGAGGCTTCAGGTCCAGTGTTTAATTGCAGCATGGGCAAAGCTAAAGTGGGCAATATTGGATCAATTTATTCAAGTTTAATGAAGTGCCGATTTTCCTCATGTATCCAGTGTCATTCAAAAGACAAAACATGGTAAATATTCACTCGAAGAATTATTTCTTGTTTACCTGTCCGCGCACGAGACCAAGATTAGATCTACCAACCCATCTATCGATCATTTCAGTGCAAATTATTTACAACAGCTCCCAGTCATAGCAACAGGAGATCCTCAATTATTCACCTGCAATATTAATACACACAGATGCAGGTAGCATAATCAATATTATCCAGGGCTCACACAAACACGAACCAACGCACACACACACACACACACACACTGAATAAATCGTCATTAATAATTCAGGTAGGTTCAAGCTCTGAATGTTATTGGGTTTCAGGAACAGATCACCCAGCTTCACAATGACTTTTCAGGCGCTCATTAATGCATGTTATTTACCTCAGCGCAGACCACATTTAAGAGCCACTGATGTGGATGCTGGACTGTTTGGTGCCAAGCACTGACGGCGGTGAATGACGAGCGTTTTAAAGGAGTTTAATGGAGCGGTGACAGGGAAAAGCGGCCGCATAGAGAAGACTGGAGACAAAATAAATTTATGCCGAGAAAAAAAAAAAGAGGGCAATTGAGCTTCGCTCATCCATCAAGTATATCTGCTTCTGATTGGGGTACATTTGGATGAATCTCCTAGTAAGACTTTGTGAAAGTACCAGCTCTGGAAATTATCTCATAATCAGCTGCCTTAGCTCAAAATTGCTGACATCCTGTTCAATTGCAATCATAGCTCCTTTCCACTTTTTTGCTGCATCCTGTTGTAGAAAATATGTCCACCGAATTTCAGATAAATTATTTTTTCAAAGGCAGCTTCCTTCACTTTTTTCCTTTTTTTTTTGTTTTGTGTTGTGAGCAAAAAATTGACATGAGTAAAGTCAGAAAATGGAGAGGCACACACATCGATGCACTTTAAGAGGTCTATTGAAAGGCCAGTTCTCTTTTATTGGTTTTTGTATTTTATATTTTCGAGAGCTAGAAAGCGCGCAGGAGGCAGAGGGGAGGAGAGAGAGAGAGACAGAGAGAGAGAGAGAGAGATGCTATAATCCTGTACTAATTTCCTTATATACCTGTGTATATATATATATATATATATATATACATGTTTATATATATACACACACACACACACACACACACAGACTTCAGCCGAAGTGTGGAACAAGAGCAGGGTGAAAGAGAATTTTGGAGAATTGGGACACTCTACACACTCGCACCCATCAACTGGAACCTGCAATTGAGGGGTTCAAGGGTAGAAGTGCGAATACTGGGACTGGGCCTAATTGTCCACATTTTGAGGAAATGAGCCTATTTTCAACCCATTTTTCCTCCATCTTCTGCCCGTGGCTCCATCATTCACATTTGGCCTTTCACCTTTCTCCCGCCGTTGCTTCAATCATTCCTCGCCTCTTCACCCCGCTGCCTCTCCCCTGGCTCATTGCCATAGTAACAGACAGCCATCACAGGTGGAGATCGTAGGTAGTGCAGCAATGCATGACTCCCTTTTGCCGAATGCCAAAGCTATAGAATGAGAATGAGCAGAGCGTGCCATCTTCTACCAAGTGGACCGGCAATTACAGGCTTCCGCACACAATCGCATGACAGGCATACTTAACATGCAGCATGGCCACACTGTGTTATTGTTTCTCTGGGTGTTCCAGAGAGTGGACTTGAATGCTTTTACACATGTTGGGCATTTCAACATAATTACTCTCCATGGTCAGCGCTGAAGAAGGTCAGGCTGGTCTGTTTCTTGTCAAAGAGGCACTGCATCCCCAGCACAAATCCTTTGCAGAAAGGAAAAAAAAAAACCCACTTTCCTCACATATGGTATTGGTGCAAGTGACAACAAATCCCCAATGCGGACACCTCGTTTAACACCACAGTCCGCCACGCCGCACTGCACGACCATGTGCAGCAGCGAGACAAAAGCTTGACTTTTTACAAGTCTGAGGCCAAACTCGGCTCCTTTCTCACATGGGAAGTTACTTGAGCAGTTCTCCCTGATGGATAAGCGAACACATTTTTAACCCTGCTTTCATGGACATTGAATGGAAGAAAGCCCGGCACAAAAGGCGATGACAATACTGTACCCGGGAGACTCACCATGAGCAAACACACAGCCGATTCGGGCATGAGCTGGACAGCCATGATGCAATTCTTCTTCTTGTTAATTTCCTTAACGAGGACACTCTTACGTTCTTCGTTTCAATCGTCGCTCTCTATCCAGATGAAGAAGCTGGGCTTCACACACAGTTCTCACCTCCTGCTCCTCCTCCTCCTCTTCCTTCTTCTGTCAGTCAGTGAGTGCTGCAGACAGCCTCCAATTGCACTGCCAGTCTCTGTAGTGTCTGTGGCTCACTGCGACTCTTCACCAGGAAGCGATTCCTCCTCCTCCTCCTCTTTCCAGAGCAGGATTTTCTCGCACACACACCTCCTAACTACTTCTTTATACTTTTTAATAACACCTCCCCATTTCCGTCCACCTCAATGACCCTTGAGCAACCTCAAAGTCTCCCCTTCTTATTATTACTGTCTGACGTCCGCTTATTTTCCCTTCACCTCACAGCACAAAGCACATATAGGCATGCACGTGGCTTTCTGATATGAAACTCCGCCTTCTCCTCCTGCTTCCTGCCCCCTCTGTGACGGGAAAGACGGACGCTCACCTTTCCTGACACGAGGACAACGATGGTGAAGGAGGTCTGTGGTGCAGTGAGGATAAATGATGGTGAAGGCAGAAAGGGAGTGTGAAAGAGGGGGAGCGAAAGAGAGAGGGAGAGAGAGAGAGAGAGAGAGAGAGAGAGCGGCTGTCACGCACACGTTAATGCAATGAGGTTGACAGTGGTGAGAAGTAACGAAGTACAAATATTTTTCTGCTGAATGGTAGTAGATTTTCAGCTGTTTTTACTTGACTGGAATATTTGCTTTACAGACAACTTTTTATTGTGACTCTCTTCAATGGATGCGCCGTGAAATACTTTTCACTCCAGCGGAGTTCACCATCCATTTTGCAGAGTATAATTTTCAGTCACGTCAAAAAGTTTTTTCATCCTTAGTTACCATTAAGCACCCCCACCTGGCTGGCATGACTCCTCCTACTACACCTGTCTGGAAGGCACAGTGTATGTCAGGCTGGTAAAGTGGTATCGATGTTTTAGCATCAATGCATTTTTTTCCCCGAATGATTACAGTGATTACAGTGCAGATGTTCAGTATCAGCACTCATACCAATGTTGCCATCCCTACTCCCTGCATTTGTAAAAATTGTAACAGCTTATTACTTTTTTTTCACCCTGCTTCTACTTTTACCATTGTATGGTTTTTTTTTTGTATCTGTTCTTAAATAAAAGTACAGCGTGTGAGTAGAGTCCGCAAACACTGAATATATACAAACAATTGACACCAATTCAAAAAGGTGTGCGTGTGGATGGAACAAAATGACGATAAATCACTTTTTCTATTTGACAAGGCTATGGCCCGACTGCATAAATGAAGATCCTCCATTGCCTTCAAAATATTTAATTGCCACCCCAAAATTTCACGGCAATATTTTTGAATTTGTAATATTTCTGGCCCGAATACAAAACTGCCAAAATAGGTTAATTTTTCAGCGAACAATGGCGGCTAAGGTCCCCCCTTCACAAATATGTGGGGTTCACTGTCCACATGTGAGTCAAATGTGATGTGGATGCGTAGTTGAGGTCGACCACAGTCACCTGTGCGTGATTGAGATCCTCAGACAAGTGCTGCTGGATGTGAATAATTTATGCAACTGTGTTAGCGCTCCTAAACACGCATGAAAGGCACGAGACGGATGTATGGGTTGGGACAATTGACAATTTGATGAAGGAGCTTAATCACTCCGGTGATGAGTGCTGTTTTTACGTTTGTCTAAACACGCAGCAACATCAAGAAGAAGTGACAGCTTGTTTTTAAAATGTGCACCACTTGAATAAAACATGAGCGATAACGGTAGCTTCATGCACGACAAACTGAGTCATTGTTTATGCTCACACGTGGAGATGATAAACCAATTATCAGAACTCTCAGAACCATTTGCACATTTTAATTCAGTCTTTTTAAAGCTTTGGGTCAGATTTTAGCATCAGCTTGGAAACACAGTGAACCCTCACAATATCTTCATCCTTGGGATATTTTGACAAAACTATTTTGTTGGTCTGATATCAGCGCCTTGAATAACTTAAACGTCCCACTAAGTAAATGGAGTGCACCTTCACTAGTAACTGCAAAAGACGATGTTTTGAAGGTAAGTGTCTTTTCTTATTCCGTTCTGACATGCCTCCCGGTACTTACCTAACCAGTACATAGTCACAGATACTTTGTGGCCACAAATGATTATTTTATGTGCATTATATACAGAGTTTGACATTAACAGAGGCCCCAAAATTTACTGATGCAGGCCTACAAATTCAGAGTAAAACAATATGATGAAATCAATACGCTGTTTCTTTTTTATGATTTAAGATGAAACACTTTGACCGCTTAAAAGGGTCAATCGTCATTGCCGGTTTTAATGCACAGCGCACACTTTTTGGGTTTAAGATATACAGCCCAGAAAAAGACAGATGTTAAATACTCAGTTCGATTTTATAGGAGGAAAAGAATTCTTGGGGGGAAAAAAACATGCAGAAAAAAAATAACCTACCATACACCAAAAACAATCTTTTCTTAAAGGCCAAATAGTAAAGTAAAGACGCAAAATTTTAAATAATCATTGCAACTTATTGTATTATGTCATGAACATACAGGGCCACCAGAACATGGTTCTTTTACACTTAAAATCTGTAGTAGATCAGTTCAAATAAAAATGTTTTAGATGCTGTACCTGAATTCAACAGGGGATGGTAGCGCTGAGCAAGTGTCCATTTTGGGAGGGCGGAATATGTAGGCTCTGTGGAGTTAGTTGGCACAGTTGTCTTCCAGGCATGAATGGGTTTTTTTTTTGTTTCTTTGTTTCTTTGTTTGTTTTGTTTATTTTAATCCATTATTTCCACAGCAAAATAAAGAAACATATTTTAAATACGTTTCTTTATTATGCCATATAAATTATATGTTGTGTCACTCAGTACATGAGCAGCCGACAGAAGGTACTCTTACCAAATTCCATCAATCCTTTAAACAGCAGGCTAACGTTATTGTTTATGTTTAACACATATCCACTTGCTATCACCATCTCTGACGCCATTATGGTTACTACAAGACTGTAATTAACTGAGGTAGTTTTACTCACCAGAAATCCAGCCATTAAAGTAAAACGGATCAAAATAGCATAAATATGTGTCATGACTTTTTTTGTTTTTGTTCTTTTGTTGTCCCAAGTGCCTGCATGAAAAATATTACAGTAATATGTGGCGTTATTAGCCCTTAAACATACATTTCGGTGAGTATGGAGAGTCGGTAGGTAGAAGTAAAGGATATCACATAAGAGTTTATCATTGTCACTAAATACCAAATCTAATTAACTACTGTAGGCTTGAAGGGCGGAACGGTGGGTGACTATTTAGCACGTCCGCCTCACAGTACAGAGGTCAAGGGTCCGATTCCTTCCTTTGTGGGGTTTGCATGTTCTCCCCGTATCTGCATGGGTTTTCTGCGGGTACTCCGGTTACCTCCCACATTCCAAAAACATGCATGGCAGGTTAATGGAACACTCTATATTGTCCCTAGGTGTGAGTGTGTATTGTTGCTTGTCTATGTGGGCCCTGCAATTGACTGGCACCCAACCAGTTCAGAGTGTCACCCGTCAACCAGTTTGTCGTGTTAAAATGTTGAATTTCCAATTACTTCAAAAAGCATCAGAGTTGTGCCACACTCATCAGCTACAAACATGCCAGACATTGATTGTAATCGATGTTATTATCATCAAAGGAGAACAGAGGGAAAGTGAGAGGAAGAGCGAGGGAAAGAGAGAGAGAGCGACTAAGAGTAAGAGGCTTTTCCGGTTCAATCCCTGGGTAGCTGTCACAAGCAGTCAGTCAGTCACCTGCAGATGATGGTGTCTAGGCCACCCGGGGCAACGCAAATGTATCTGCTTGTTTTGCTTTTATGTTCAACTGCATTGATGACCCTCATAAACAGTGAGGTTATGACAATAAAAGAGACATTTTGGATAGTGAAGAAGTATGAGAAAAAGACAAACAAACAACACAGTTTTGACAGAAATTTCTTAAATCAAGTGACAACTCTGCTCTACTTAACAAAATAGTCACAAGTCTCAATCGTGCCACTTTCTGCCTCAACTACAATGAGGGCTCGCTTGCAAACATCACTGCGCGATTTGACCTCGGACTCATTCACAGATTTGTCTCCTTGAGCTTGGCATAAAAATGCGCATTCACACCAGGCTAATCCCCAGGAGATTTCAAGTTTCTTCTTGACCGCTCTCTTTTGCACTCTCTCCCTCAGTCCAACCGCCTCGCTCAAGCCTACACACCCACCTCGCTCCATCCCATCCTGTATTAACGTTCCCAATCCTCTTTTGAGGCAGAGTGACGTCCGCTACTGTCAGAAACAGACTTAAGCTCCGCTGGCTCTAGGAGAACAGTCGCAACAAGCTTGTGTGTTGGAATAACCTCAGGAAGAACCAATCAGCACCGATTTCTGTGGTTGGGCGGGGAGGACCTCAAGGGAGGACAGGTCTCCTGCCGCCTAAGAGTTGACTCCCATGCTCAGCTGCTGCTCATGCCGCAGGGACCTTACAGGGAAATAAATATGTGCACCTTGATCACAAACAACTGAAAAGACTTCCCGAGAAGTTCAAAGGATGATCTCTGAGAGACTGGAGTACTACTGGGCTGCTGCTGCTTTATTTTTTTTATACAACCTTACTTGACGCTTGAAGTTAGAAAGATCACTTTTTCATTGAGGTCTTGCTGTGATGGCGGCGAAACAGATGACAGGACAGCTTCTGGCCATGTCAGGTGTGTCTGAAAGGTGTTTGTGTGAACATGCACTCCAAGCGCTGGCTATGAACGCGTGCTTCTAATTGCAGAAGGGCGATATTGTTTGGGAGCCGACGATCCTAGAACTGTCGTAGGCCTGGATTTCCTTGAGATGGAGGGTCATAATTTTGAACGCTTCGGGGAGGGGGAGAGGGACAACTACCAGATTGACTACAGGAGGATTGTGGGGGACATGGAACCGGCACGCCCTCGCCGAACCAGCAGAGATGGGGAGCACCCCCACCAGTACAGCACCTACGCCCACTCCACGACGCACAGCCACGGGCACGAGACGGCCGCGCAGCGGTACAGCGCCACACGTATTCAAGCCGGGTATGAACCAGAGAGGTTAGTCTGTTTGTCAGCCTGCACTGACTGACCTGAACATCACTTTGCACTGAGACGTAAAGCAACTCTTTCATCTGGAAGTAGACCTCTACTTCCTCTCTGAGACCCAAACAGTCACATGTATACAAACATAGCCCGAACCAGAATGGTTGAGCATGTGGACAGCACCACTGCCTCACAGTCAAAGGCTCAAGGTTTGAACCCTGGACTTTTATTTGGAGCTTGTTACAAATGTTTCCGGCTTCCTCCCACATTCCCCCCAAAAATGTCTGGTAGGTTAACTGAGGACTCTAAATTGCCCATATGTGTCAGTGTGAATCGTTGTTTTTGTGCATTGTGATTGACAGGTAACCAATCCAGGTTGTCCCCCATCTCTCATCCAAAATCAGATGGGATAGACTCCAGATCAGTGATGACTCTAATGAGCATAAGCACGATAGGAAATGAGCGGATGGTATTGCCACGGGCAGCACGGTGACCTAGGGGTTAGCACATCCACCTCACAGTTCTGACGTTGCAAATAATCCAACTTTTGAGGCTCGCATTGTTTTTCTGCTGGCTTCCTCCCAAATTCCTCAAAACCGGCATGTCATCTTAATTGAAGACTCCAAATTCTCCATCGTCAACGGGAGTGTAAAGGTTTGTCCACATGTTTTTCTGCCAACCAATTATCTCAACTCAACTCAACTGTATTTATAGAGCACTTTCAAACAGCCATCGCTGCATACAAAGTGCTGTACATGGAACAATTTAACATATACAATAAAAAGTAAAACAAATAGGTAATAAAGACGGTAGAAAGCACCGAACAGTCAAACCAAGAACAAATCTAAGTCATGCCGAGTCGAATGCCAAAGAATACAAGTGAGTTTTGAGGAGGGTTTTGAAGATGGGCAGCGAGGAGTCTTGCCGAATGTTCAGTAGGAGGTCATTCCAGAGAGAGGGACCAGCAACAGAAAAGGCTCGATCCCCTCTGAGCCTCAGTTTTTATATTGATGATCCCAACACTGATGAAACACTGAACTTTTCCCTTGGTTTGTTTGCGCTGCAAATTCACAAGTCGGTTTATCACGCACTTAAATCCTCTTACCCTGCTGAGCTTTCTGTCTTAAGTGTGTCGAAGGAGTTTCCATTGACCTGAACAGATTCCTTTAGCATATCATGTGAGGATTCGAAGGAGGGTCTGGCACAAGCATGTGAGCAAGAAAAGGAACTCAAGAGAGACAAACAAGACTGGAGAGTCATACACCAGTCACTTTATTTTCGACTATTTTTCTCCGGAATATGATTGTTGGATTGATTATTTTTAGTCATCATACATTTGATTATGCCTGACATGATAAATTGATTATGCTTGCAAAGAAGAACGCTTATGCTTGCAATCATTAATTGACTATGCCTGCAATGAAGAACGCTTCTGCTTTTAATAAAGATACATTCTTTATTATGTACTCACACAAAACTGAAATAGTGTCGACAAAGTGGAAAAATCGGCATCAGTGTGACAGATTTGCTGTGACTGCCTGTAGGCCTGATCTCTACAGTTAGAGTATGCTACCCTCCTGCACATAATACAATGTAGCAAATGGACGGATGGAAACAAAAATGAAAAAATAAGATGGGCCCCTCTCCACATTTAATATTTTGATTTGCAGCCAAATGTAAAGTTTCCTGGAATATTTTAATCGACACTAGGGGTGTCAAACACATTTTTGACGTGGCCCACATTTTACTTAACTTTACTTTCCCTTGGAAGGCCGTTATTACTGAAACCACATAAAAAAAGTAAATAATAACGGTTAATCAACTATTGTTTACTGTTACTGTAATGAGGGGTTTGGGGACAAGAAAATGCTTCACTTATGTCTCGTATTTATTACAAAATTTCAATTTTAGTCGAGATTTTAGCAAGCATCATGGAAGTTGACATGTTTGATTTACTTTCACGGGCCACATAAAATGGCATAGCTGGCCAGATCTGGCCCCCCGGGCCTTGAGTTCGACACCTGTGATCTACACAATCAATTGCTTTTGCGCTTACACACTGGGCGGTGGTAGTAAAAAATATGCAATCAACCACTGTCACTTTCAAAATAGGCTAAAAATACTTTCTCAAGTCACATATTTTCATGCAATTTACTTACCCAGGACAGAAAGTCAAATTTTAAGGGAAGGCTTAACTACTAATAAAATTGCATGCAGTACCATTTGTATGTAAAACATATTTGCTGAGGTAAATTGCTTTCAAGGGAGATGAAACGTGAGTGGGAAATTTTAATAGGCAAGTTGATTTAAAAATCGACATCGTGAAAACTCACTCATAGTGAACATGATCATTGAGGCGCTAGTTAATTAGACTTTCGGTTGCTCGGAAAAATGGCACGGACATGCTTTCCATGTTGAAATGGATAATAGGCTAGCTTTTGTATTTTGCAAAATTAGAAAACAAGAAATTGTCATTATTTCAGTTCATTTCAGTGGTAGTTGGATACTTTTCTGCTCTGAGGAAGTAACCTCTTGCCTTTTGTTCACAAATGTCATAAAAAGGTCTGTTTTATGAATTCTGAGCCTGTGTGTGTTTCTTACTTCAGCATGGCCGACTACTTGATCAGCGGAGGCACAGGCTACGTTCCCGAGGATGGCCTGACAGCACAACAGCTCTTTGCCATCGGTGACGGGCTGACGTACAAGTAAGGGATGCCAACAAGTCAGCCGTGTGTACAACCTACATTTCCCCAGCTGACACAGAAAGTGCAAGCCAAGTGCACAGAGTTATGCGTTGTCTTCCATTAACTGTGTATAATCTTGTCAGCGATAACATATCTGCACGGGTTTTATATGGAGGATTATTTTGAGTCGCATACTTTCAAGGATGACTGAGTGCTGAGTAGATGTTAAAAGCATGCATGTGTGTGCGTGTGCGATAATAGTGTCGCTCGTTTCCTTTACGGGTGTTTGCAGGGTTTATCACTGTCAGGCGGATACATTCAGAACAGAATATATCCATTTGGATTGGAAGATTAATGTTTTAAATGAGAGAGAATTTATATGGAAAAGGAATCTTACCCTTGCTGGCCTTAAATGAGTCTTTTCACAGTTTAATCAGTTCCTAGGTGTCTTGATAAAAGGTCTCGGTTTCTTCTGTGAAAAAAAAAAACACACCCACAAGTTATTTAATGTATATGCAGCCAATTCAAAACAGAATCTCGACACCACACACAGAGCAGGCCAACAACTATGCTCATGCGTTATAAATAAAGAAAAACAAATGAGCATGCACTTGGTATATATTTGAAAAACTGCGGCTGTGAATCGCTCGTTCATAGGCAAAAACAGGCAAACCACAGAAGATTTACTCAGTTTTTTTAAATATAATATCACGTTTAAATATGAGGAATACACTCCAGACATGGGGTGTCAAACTCATTTTTGTCGCTGGCCACTTTGGAGTTACATCTTCCCTCTCAGGCTGGTTATGACAGTGAAAGCACAAAAATGTTTCATTACATCATCGTAATATTACCTACACACAAGAGATTAATGGATTACTAGTTTTGAAATCAGTCAGCTCTAGTAGTTTGTTCAATTATTGCTCAAGTGAGTGTAAATACGGTAACAAAATTATTACAGGATCTCAATGTCATTTATTACACATGATTATTTGACATTTCGGTACAGATTTTAGCAAGGACCATGCAAGTTGACACACATGATTTGCTTTCGCAGTGCACATAAAATGACGTGGCGGGCCGGATCTGGCCCCGGGCCAGTGCTCAAAACACACAACAGTTTGTTCTCAGTAAAGCCCTTTTCCCATGTTGTAATGTTTTACACACATGATGCATCATTCCAATTCGATGCTTATAGATTTTGTCTCCCTTCTCAGTGACTTCTTGATTCTGCCTGGTTTCATCGATTTTACTTCAGAGGAGGTGGTGAGTATCAACAACCATGGACCACGGTTCATTTTGTGAAAAGTTGACCATTAACAGTCTCACCACACACAATCCGCATCGGCGCTATCGCTTGCTTATGAGCATCTCCTTGTTTTCACCTTTGCCAACTCTGTTGGGAATTTACATTGTTTTCATGTGCGGGGTCACATGAGTTGTTTGTCTGAGAGCAGGTGCTTGCTACAATCACACACCTGTGTCACCCGACCTCAGGCAAATGACTTTGCTCTCTAATGGTCTGGGGTTTGAAACAACGAAACACATTTGATTCACAGATGTGTTGCAGATGCACCTCTGCGATGTGGTCTGTGCATGTTGCAAATTGCTAAGCATCAATTCACACACTTTTGTGACAATACAATCACTTTCGTGTGACAACCTCATATGGTACTGCATCACTTGCGTTACGTTTTTTGATAGGACCTAACCTCTGCATTAACACGGAAGATCACACTGAAGACGTCTCTCATTTCGTCTCCCATGGATACAGTCACAGAGTCATCCATGGCCATCGCTATGGCAGTGAGTGCAGCTTGATGCTCATGTGGCATGTTTTTTTGTTTTTCATCTAGTTTATCCTCTGATTTCCTCAAACTAAAAATAGTATCTGCTGTGTCTGTTTGACCGGTTGCAGTTGATGGGTGGGATTGGAATCATTCATCATAACTGTACGGCTGAGTTCCAGGCCAATGAGGTGCGCAAAGTCAAGGTAAGATATGAAGCCATGAAGTGATGCTGCAACTCAAATTATAATTTCAGCATGTTATCACACATCCCCCTAAAAAATAAAAAATGTAACTGACTGAAATGAGCATAGGACGGCCCAGTGGTCCAGTGGTTAGCGCTCACAGTGCAGAGGTTGTGGGTTCAATCCCGGCTCCGGCCTTCCTGTGTGGAGTTTGCTTGTTCTTCCCGGGCATGCGTGGGTTTTCTCCGGGTACTCTGGTTTCCTCCCACATTCCAAAAATATGCATGGCAGGCTGATTGAACACTCAAAATTGTCCCTCTGTGTGAGTGTGAGTGCAGATGGTTGTTCTTGTTTGTGTGCCCTGCGATTGGCTGGCAACTGGTTCAGGGTGTCCCCTGCCTACTGCCCAAAGACAGCTGGGACAGGCTCTGGCACCCCCTGTGACTCTTGTGAGGATAGAGCGGTTCAGAAAATGGATGGATGGATGGATGGATGAAAATGAACATGGCCTTGATCCTTTTAGCACGTCCAAACCTCCAGGGTTCTTTCATACTACACAGTACAATTCATAGAGCACATTTTCCTCTAAAAAGTCAATATTTGGTGTAAGTCTAAATAGTCTAAAGTAAATTTTACAAGGAGAGGTTTTGAGTAACTTTTACTTGCATAATATTAGTTTATGTTGTTAAAAAAACTGTCACTCAAGGGATGAGGAATTAACCCACAATCTTAAGGTTGGGAGATGACCATGCTTTTTTTTCTGTGTAAAATTTACTCTGAATAGTTTAAATTTTACTCCGTTTAGACTAGGACCAAATATAGTCTTTTTAGAGTAAAATGTACTTTATGAAATGTATTGTGTAGCACACAGTCTGTTTAAAATTCTAGTGAGTTTTCTGCATTGGTGTGGTTAGTTTGGTCTCGTGTGAACACCAACTTTTCTCCCATGTGGTTGGTTGAGATGTATTTCAGTTCTCTTGGGCTTGTTATTGTATGAAACGAAAGAAAATCCGGTAGAAATAGAGCAATGAACTGATTTGACCCTGAAAAAGTGAAATATACGTATGGAATGAGATTGAATAATAAGCCTGAAAATGCTTCAAACAAACTCAAACCCTAGTGGAGCGACAGGTTTTATTCAAGTCCTTGTACAGTTGACTTAACCTATGAAATGTGAACACAAAGTGCTCAAGATTTGACACTTGGTATTGCCATTAGTTTCACTAAGGCCCCAAAGAAGGAACTGGATCCTTTTGGAGGGCAAGTACGAACGCTAACCCGATGGAATTGACTTTCAATATGAATGCAAAGAAGACGGAGTCCCTTTTCTGCTTGTTAACTTTTCTATTTTGGTTTTGTCTGTACCAAATCCTCTCCTTTATAAACCATTTCGAAGTTTTTCGAAATTCGAGAAAGCAGCTATGATTTAAGAGGTACCAACTTATTCAAAAAACTCAAAACAAGAACAAACATCAAGCAAAGAAGTGTATCTATCAAAGGCGTTAATCTGTGGAATAATCTCGAAACGGACCTGAAAATGAGTAAATCGCTTGCTGAGTTCAAAAACAAATTCAAAAAAATAGTACAAACAACCTACATCAATCAGAGTTAAAATGATAAATTCAAAACATTAAATATAATGATAAATCAGAACTAAGTTGATAAATAGAGAAAGGTATATAAATATCCATTATGAATACAAGAGAAAATTGACACAAGAGTGTCAGGGTGTGGAAGTATATAATCCCGATACAAACCAAAAGTTGTAAAAATATCACGGTTAAGGGTAAAGTATGAGCCTTAATGGAGACTTCTTTCTTCTTACTTTTTTCTTTTCTGATTGATATAAAAATGATTTATTAGATACAATCACATAACGGGGTAGGACTAGATAAGTTTTTTACTTCTTCCTACTCCCTTGAACATAATAACTGTGTTGTATGAAGATTGATTTCTTTCTTTTTTTATCTACCTTATTTTCTGTCAAATTATTACTGTATATATGTTTTATGTTCAATAAACAAACCAAACCAAACCAAAACCAATTTCGCAAGACGGAAAAGAAGGGTGCAAATGTGAAAGCGTTTTTAAAAAGTGACTCTGTGAAGCCACACTTAAAACCAACTGATGCTTTGCTCTGGCATATTTTGTTCTTGTCAGAAATTTGAGCAGGGCTTCATCACGGACCCCGTAGTAATGAGCCCCCGACACACAGTAGGCGACGTGTTCGAGGCCAAGATCCGCCACGGTTTCTCTGGGATCCCTGTTACAGAGACCGGCAAGATGGGAAGCAAGCTGGTCGGCATCGTGACCTCAAGAGACATTGACTTCCTGTCTGAGAAGGACCACGACAGACCCCTAGAGGAGGTATTTATTCCTTTTATCATATTGAGATCATAGAAATGGTAAATATGTGACATTTAGATTCAGCCTGACCTATTTTTATAGGCAATGACAAAAAGGGAGGATCTCGTTGTCGCACCGGCTGGTGTCACACTAAAGGAGGCCAATGACATTCTTCAACGGAGCAAAAAAGGTAAACATGGGCTATTGGAGAAGCACAATAACGTCATCAATGCTTGAACCCCAAAACGCACATCTTTTGTGACATTTTTAGGTAAGCTTCCAATTGTCAACGACAGTGATGAGCTGGTGGCCATCATCGCCAGGACTGACTTGAAGAAGAATAGAGACTACCCTCTGGCCTCCAAGGACTCCCGCAAGCAGCTGCTGTGCGGGGCAGCGATCGGCACCAGGGACGATGACAAGTACAGACTGGACCTCCTCATGCAGGCGGGGGTGGATGTGGTGGTCCTGGTGAGTTTCCACAGCACCATGATCAAACTCAAGTTTGTACAGCAAATAACAAGCAGTACATAAGAAATTCTTTTCAACCAGCGTTTCTCAATTTTTTTTTCAGGTTATTGGCAACACTCAGGAACTGTTTTAATCATGTTTCCTTTAAAATATTACAAAATTCAGTTGAACCACTTGATGTTTCTCAGAGACCACACTTTGACAAACGCTACTTTAACCCTTTAAGGGACAGCGGTTATTACAGTGGACAGCTTATCATGTTAGCGGGTTATAGGTTTTCATAATTGGTCCATGAAAGGCTTAAACCTGACTCACCCTACCATTAAACATTTTTTCTTACTAGGACTCCTCCCAGGGTAACTCAGTTTACCAAATCAACATGATCAACTACATCAAGCAGAAGTATTCCGAACTCCAGGTGGTTGGAGGAAATGGTGAGCTTTTTTTTAAACTGCGAGATCTTCCATGACAGAGCGTTGTCATCACTTCTTTGCATGGTTGTCTCTTTTTAGTGGTAACAGCTGCTCAGGCTAAAAACCTCATTGATGCCGGTGTGGATGCCCTCAGGGTGGGCATGGGCTGCGGCTCCATCTGCATCACCCAGGAAGGTAAATGATAGTGTGTAATGCGTTCATGAACAAACATTCACTCGTTTGCAGTTGTGTTCCGGCAATGGCAAATGTGGGGTTGACTTAGTCATTCACAATTAAGACAAAAGTTGTCTCCAAGTCAAAGGTTGCCTTTAGAGGCTGATAACATCATAATGCTATTCCAAATTGAAAACTTTTTCAAATGCAGCCCACAATTTGGGCCTTCAAGTGGCTGTTTTTTGGAGGATACACACTTCACACTACTTCACACACATATTCCAAGATTCTTCGTGCTTTGCTTCTCAAGCCTAAAAAAATAATTGTAAATCATGGAACCATTTTATTCATCTTGGGTTAAAACAGAGAGGATCAAGAAAAAGAGGTTGTATGGTATCACCGGGAGTTTCGATATTCAGAGTAGCATTGTACAGAGGTGTCTGCTCAAGTGGACACAGACAGGGTCTCCATTTGGACAGATTTTTTTCATGTGGTCGATAACAACATAGAAAATTATTAATCAGCAAAGCATCAACGCCATGCATCCAAAATGTACACAACCATAAACCCATGTTACATAAATGACTGCACTCAGTAGTTCAGTTATTCAGTATAAACAAATCACCTTCTAATGGGGATCAGCAATAGTATGGGCTAGCATACTCGTTTGAATAACGGGCTAGTACAAACTGAATTGACAACACATATTGCCACACAAAGTACTTAACACATGTGGTTGATTTCAATAAACTCACCCTTTGTCGTCCACACTTGATAGAGAAACTTGCTGCACCTCACACGAGATGTGTTCACAGACCACTAACAAAATAAAATGAAATGGGAGGGCGGGGTGGGGTAGGGACACTTTCAGTTTGACGTTTTGTTTTTTTTTACTCATTTAAAAAAAATCAGAGATGACAGATTTTAATGGCAGGGCATGTTTTTGAAACATTGATTGCTATTTTATTTTTGGCTTCACAGTGATGGCATGCGGGCGGCCCCAAGGCACATCTGTGTACAAGGTTGCAGAGTACGCCCGCCGTTTTGGTGTGCCTGTAATTGCTGACGGGGGCATTCAGACCGTCGGGCATGTGGTCAAAGCACTGGCTCTGGGAGCATCGACGGGTGAGACATAAAATTTATCCATCCATCCATTATCTGATCCGCTGATCCTCACGAGTGTTGCAGGCATATTGGAGCCTATCCCAGCTGTCTTCGGGGAGTAGACCCCTGAACCGTTTGCCAGCCAATCACAGGACACACACAGACATAGAACCATTCGTGCTCACAATCACACTTTGGGACAATTTAGAGTGGTCAATTAAACTGCGGTGCATGTTTTTGGAATGTGGGAGGAAACCAGAGTACTTGGAGAAAACCTACGTGGGCACGGGGAGTACATGCAAACTCCACACAGGAAGGGCGGGGCCGGAATCGTACCCACGACCTCTGCATTGTGAGGTGGACGTGCTGACCAGTCGACCACCGTGTGTTAGGGTTTGGATGTGACCCCAATAGCACGACAACAGACAGGTATCGTGGAAGTCAACACTTGGCGTAGTTTATTTAAGAGTCTTCACAAAGTCACTCAGGGAGAAGCACGAGGAGTCCACAAGGAAATGTCCACACAAGGAACAAAAGCTGCAGGAGACAGCAACAGAGTCCACTGGCGTTGTGACGGCACGAACTTGCACTGGGGAATGGTCTGCGAGTCAATTTGTACCAGTCCAAACGAGCAGATAGGCAACAGGTGGGTGATGAGCTGACGAGTCTCAGGTGTGAGGTGCAGAGCACCCTGGCTGAGGAGGCTGCCTGGCTGGCCCCTCCCTAACAGTACCCCCTCCCCTACGGGAGCCACCCGGCGACCTGCCAGGATGGGCGCGATGAAACTCAGTGATCAGGGCAGGGTCCATAATGAGCCGGGAAGAGACCCAGCTCCGATCCTCCACGCCGTAGCCCTCCCAGTCAACCAGATACTGGAATCCACGACCCCGGCGCCGGACATCCAGCAGTTCACGGACCTTCCACTGGGGGTGCCCGTCCACAAACTTGGGGGGAGGCGGGGCCGGGGTCTGAGGTAACAGGGGTCGACAGACACAGGTTTAACCCGAGACACATGAAAAACAGGATTCAGATGCACTGCTGCAGGACCGAGCACCTTCTGGATCACATAGGGCCCAACAAACCAGGGGTTGAGTTTTTTGTCACCCGACTGAAGAGGAAGATCCTTGGATAACAGCCACACCTTCTGCCCAGGTCGGTAAGCCGGTGCTGAACAACGACGATGGTTGGCACCACGACTGGCACGTTCCGTCGCACGGAGCAGAGCGAATCGGGTGACCTCCCAGACAAGGCGACAGCGATCCAGGTGGTTCTGCACCGAAGGAACTGCCACTTTAGACTCCTGTACAGAGAAGATGGGTGGCTGGTACCCCAGAGATACCTCGAAGGGTGAGAAGCCGGTGGTGGAGCAGACCAGGGAGTTGATAGCATATTCAACCCAGGGAAGAAACCGGCTCCAGGAGGCAGGCTTATTCGCGGCCACACAACGAAGGGCGGACTCCACGCTCTGGTTCATCCTCTCAGTCTGTCCGTTAGTCTGGGGATGATATCCTGAGGAGAGACTAACAGAAGCCCCTAACCCCTTGCAAAATGCCTGCCATACACGGGAGACGAATTGGGGTCCTCGATCCGAGACAACATCCTTGGGAAGACCATGCAGGCGGAACACATGGGCCATGAGGAGCTAGCTCCACAGTTTCGGAGGCCGACGGTAGTTTAGGCAGGGCCACCAGGTGAACTCCCTTGCTGAAATGGTCCACCACCGTTAGGATCACAGTGTTACCTTCAGAAGGGGAAGTCCAGACACAAAGTCCACTGACACATGGGACCAGGGCCGACTGGGCGTAGGAAGTGGCTGCAGCAGACCTGCAGGTGCCTGGTGGGAAGCCTTGCTGCGAGCGCAGACAGTGCAGGCCGTGACAAATCTCTTAACATCTCTCCTCATGGTGGCCCACCAGAACCTCCGAGCCAGGAAGGTGTAGGTACGATGGACACCTGGGTGGCAAGCAAACCGGCTAGCATGGCCCCACTGGAGTACCCGAGAGCGAACAATGTTCGGAACAAACAGACGGTGAGGAGGGGCGTCGCTTGGATCAGGATGAGAGCGTAAAGCACGCTTGACAGCAGCCTCCAGGTGCATAGTTACCATGCCTATCACCCTTGTCTCAGGGAGGGGTTCCTCTGTAGCAGGCTCCTGTGGGTGTTGTCGGGAAAGGGCGTCTGCCTTAGAGTTGCGAGAACCAGGATGATAGGTAAGTGTAAAGTCGAACCGACTGAGGAAGTTGGCCCACCGCGCCTGTCGACTGTTGAGGCACTTGGTAGCCCGGATAAATGTCAGGTTCTTATGGTCTGTCCAGATGGTAAATGGCTGCTCTGCTCCCTCCAGCCAGTGGCGCCACTCCCCCAAAGCAGCCACCACCGCCAGCAACTCACGGTCCCCAATGTCATAGTTCACCTCAGTAGAACGCACAGGGGTGAACCTTTTGGTCAGTCTCCGACCGTAGAGAGAGCACAGCCCCCACCCCGGTGTCGGAGGCATCCACTTCCACAATGAACTGTCTTTTGGGGTCAGGATGGAGAAGAACGGGGGCACTGGTGAACCTCTCCTTGAGCAACTGGAAGGCGGAGCGAGCTGCAGGGGACCAAACAAACGGTTTGGACCGGGAGGTTAAACTGGTGAGGGGTTCGGCCAAGCTGCTGTAGTGACGGATAAACCTCCTGTAGAAATTAGCAAACCCTAGGAAGCTCTGTAGTTCCTTCCGAGATGTGGGATCAGGCCAGTCCACTACCGCCTGGATCTTACGAGGATCTGCTCGCGTCCTGCCACCTTCCAGGATGAAACCAAGGTACTCAATAGAGTCTGAATGGAACTGGCATTTCTCAGCCTTGACAAAGAGCCGGTTACAAAGGAGCCGCTTGAGAACCTGCCGCACGTGTTGCACACGCTCCTCTAGAGAGCTGGAGAAGATGAGAATGTCATCAAGGTAGACCACAACAAACCGGTCAAGCATGTTGCGGAGTACGTCATTCATGAGTGCCTGGAATACCGCAGGAGCGTTGGTGAGGCCGAACGGCATTACCAGGTACTCATAATGGCCACGGGGAGTCTTAAATGCGGTCTTCCACTCGTCCCCCTTCCGGATCCGGACAAGATGATAGGCGTTTCTGAGATCCAGCTTAGTGAAAACAGTAGCCCGAGGGAGAGGCTCGAGGGTGGAGTTCATAAGTGGTAGGGGGTACTTGTTCTTGATAGTTATGTCGTTCAATTGGCGATAGTCGATGCAGGGTCGGAGGCCACCATCCTTCTTCACAAAAAAGAAGCCAGCTGCCACCTGGGAGGATGAGGACCGAATGAGCCCTGCCGCCAACGACTCCGAAATATATTTGTCCATCGCAGCCTTCTCTGGGAGAGAAAGACTATACAGACGACTGCTAGGGAGGGTAGCCCCGGGACGTAGGTCGATCGCACAGTCATAAGGCCGGTGTGGGGGGAGAGACTGAGCCCGAGCCTTGCTGAATACCTCCCCGAGATCATGGTACTCGGGAGGAACAGATGAGAGATCGGGAGGGGGGACACAGGGGGCCTGGTGGAGCGAGGTACGATTCGCGGCTCGTAGGCAATGGGCGTGACAGGAGGGGCTCCATTCCAGAATATTCCCGGAGGACCAAGCAATGTGTGGCTCATGTTGTATGAACCAGGAACGGCCCAAAATCACAGGGACTAAGGGAGATTGAATTTTGAAAAAACACCGTGTCTCCACATGGTTACCGGCTATGGTGAGAGAAACTGGGCAGGTGCGTTGAGTGACGCTGGAGAGACTATGTTCATCGAGCGTGAAAGCCTCCAGGGGTCTCTCCAATGTCTCTACCGGAATGTAGTTTCTTGCTTTCTGGGGAGTGACCAGAGATCTACTCCATGCTCGATCACGCCCTCTCTCTCGGAGCCGTCCATCGATACGGATAGAGAGATCGATCAGTTCATCAAGGGAGGCAGGCTCCTCCCGGGTGGCCAGCTGGTCCTTAACGGCGTCGCTGAGGCCATTCCGGAAGGTTGTACGTAGTGCCTGGTCGTTCCAGCCACTCTCCGCAGCAGCCAGCCTAAACTCCACTGAGTAGTCAGCGACACTGCCGCTGCCCTGCTGGATGCTACTTAGCCGAGTGCCAGGCTCCTGACCACGGATGGGATGGTGGAACACCTTCATTAATTCTGTTACAAAGTCCTTGTAGGCGTGACAGAAGCTGGCCCCCATGGACCAGGAAGCGGTGACCCACTGTGCTGCTCGACCCGTGAGCCGATTCATCGTGTAAGCAATACGTGTAGAGTCAGTTGAGAACATGCTGGGTTGGTGGGCAAAAACCAGCTCACACTGCATGATGAATGTGGCGCAGGTCTCGAAGTTGCCATCAAATGGCCGTGGAGCGGAGAGAGAGGGCTCAGGGGGAACCGGGTTGGTTATTATGGCGTTAACAGGGGCTTGAAGCACTGGAGTTATTGCGGCTGAAACATGGGGAGTAGGCGAGGCCTGCGGTCGGTTGGTGAGTGCTGATGTCAAGGCTTGTAATTGCAGCAGAACCTCCGCCTGTTGTCTCGCCAACGCCGTCTGCTGGTCAGCCAAGGCCTGCACCACAGGCTGAATCTGAGTCTGAAGGTCCTGCAAGGCGACGGAAGTGTCCCGTAATTGCTGGGTGTGGGTAGCGGTCAGGTGAACCTGGTTGGCGAGAGCATCCTCGATCAATTCGAGACCAGACTTGTCTGTGTCGGCTGGGGTCGTCATGGCAAGTTCGTACTGTTAGGGTTTGGATGTGACCCCAATAGCACGACAACAGGCAGGTATCGTGGAAGCCAACACTTGGCGTAGTTTATTTAAGAGTCTTCACAAAGTCACTCAGGGAGAAGCACGAGGAGTCCACAAGGAAATGTCCACACAAGGAACAAACGCTGCAGGAGACGGCAACAGAGTCCACTGGCGTGGTGACGGCACGAACTTGCACTGGGGAATGGTCTGTGAGTCAATTTGTACCAGTCCAAACGAGCAGATAGGCAACAGGTGGGTGATGAGCTGACGAGTCTCAGGTGTGAGGTGCAGAGCACCCTGGCTGAGGAGGCTGCCTGGCTGGCCCCTCCCTAACACCGTGCCGCCGACATGAAATTACATTTGCCATTTTCAGTTGTCCTCAGTCAGGTGCTGGAGCCTTTCCCCAACTGGGGTACATCCTAAACTCAACTCAACTCAAATGTATTTATAGAGCACTTTCAAACAGCCATTGGTGCAATTACTAGACATTTAATTAGGTACACCTGCACAATTGAAAAATGGACCCGAACAAGAATTCTACCTTTATTAAGGTGGCAATGCTGTTTTGATCGAGACTGTAAGAGAGTGTTTAATTTAACGTGTTGTTTGTAAATCTGGTTGTAATTTGCAGTGGTGTGTAAATGTCATCATACAGAGGGTTGTTGTTTTGACTATTTTTGTTACTGCTGTTTTCTGTGCTCAGTGATGATGGGCTCACTGCTCGCGGCGACCACCGAGGCTCCGGGAGAATATTTCTTTTCTGATGGGGTACGTTTGAAAAAGTACAGAGGAATGGGCTCCTTGGATGCCATGGAGAAAAACAATAGTCAGAAACGCTACTTTAGGTAAGCAAAGGTGGTCCAGTGCCTTTTGCTTTCTTGCTTCCCAACATTGTCGCTTGAGGCTATTAATTTACATGTATTGCTTCATTTTTTTGCGTGTGTCCAGTGAGGGAGACAAGGTGAAAGTGGCTCAAGGTGTATCGGGCTCAGTCCAAGACAAAGGCTCCATCCAGAAATTTGTGCCGTACCTCATTGCAGGCATTCAACATGGTTGCCAGGATATCGGAGCTAAGAGCTTGTCAATTTTACGGTAAGAAATTTTTTAAAAAGGGACCAACTGCTTCTTCAAAATTACCGTACTAGGAAATCCCAATGCCCCATCACTGCTGAGCTATATTTAGAACAGGCATGCGGTCTATTTATGTCTTTGGGGGCTATCTGGCACCTGTGGTTACCGTGTTGCTTTGAAACTTGGTGTAGGGGTGGTTATTATGAAAATTAGCTCCACTGTTAGGTCACAATGGGGTTGAAATGCAAAACGGCTTGCTCACAGACAGAAATGGGTGGATAAGATTTATTTGGTTATTTAATGTCACACTTGATGCGTGGGCATCCAAACACTCCGGAGATCCAACAACTTGTAAGCAAGCACTTAAAAGTCCACTTTGCATTTCACATCCCCCTTAATTAAATGTCAGCGATCGGAAACATTATCATCTGCCGGATGAAGTTAGGTACTGCCTCCCACCCTCCCTCCCTCTGATGCAGAGTTGTTTCCATCTCAGATCAATGATGTATTCCGGAGAATTGAAGTTCGAGAAGAGAACAATGTCTGCTCAAATGGAGGGCGGAGTACATGGCCTTCACTCGTAAGTATTTTTAGAAACTTTTTGCCCGTAAAGTTGTCCTTTGCTATTGCGTGATGTGCATTTGTGGTCCAATTTGAATCGTGATCTGTATGTGGCGTTCTGGCAGACCCCAGCTAATCCTCCCTTGTTTTGAGCTCACCGTATTCAGTCCTATCGTTGGATGCAATGGCCGCGAAACATCATACTGTCTTCTCTCTTCCTCTTCTCACTCATGCTGTCATGTTAGATATTCATTTGTACCATGTAAGTACACCCATGCAGCTTTTTCTCCATTTACTTGCACAATCCATGGCCTGTTTCTCACTGGTCTACTCACCAATACAATACACAGTGTTTCCCAACATTTATTGAGCCAAGGGATGTCTTTTCTCTCAGCACACCACTAAACAAGAATTAAGCTTTTATATATTCAGGATGGTTTTTTGTTTTGCTTTTCCCCCTCTCTTATTTGCCTAAAAAGTCACTTATTTTCTAAGTATGTGCTCTGGCCAAGGCTTTGTCATCCAAATATAAAAATTATTACTTTGGCACCATCTGATGGCGCTTTGGTGCCAAGCACCTACAGTCTGTTGAATTGAGGGGAGAGTCAATTTATTTTCCAGCCACAGCTTTGTCTAATACAAAAAAAAAAAGTTGTTTGACGCCATCTATAGGTAATAGCAAACCGTTTAGTGCTGAAAGCAACAAGCATGGGACGTCATCTTAAATTAACTTTTTTGTGAAACGCAAAGCAATTCAAGCAACAGATGGATACACAGACAAATTATAACTTCTGCCATCTTCTGGAAGACCATTGATTTATCCTGGCTATCTCTTTCGATCACTGGCATATGTAGATGAACAAAGAAACACTATTTGTTGTATAGGAATTATGATTTTTATGTCCAATTAAGTGAAATGGGATCATCTTCCACGGCACAGAGGTTGGGAATCACTTGTGTGACATAGAGTGAAATGATGTCTTCACCACAGAGGAAAATTTCCATTTTCACCCATTTTTCATCACTTGCAGTTATGAGAAACGACTTTATTGAGGGCGGAGGAAAGGGATACGCCCGCTCGGGACCAGATGTTCCCGCCCCAGCCCTGCTGAGCAGACGAACGACGCAAACATGAACAGGCCACCAAAGTCTCTCCTTCATGTTTCATAATAACTGTCTTCTGGACATCATGCACCGCTTTGTTTCTCTCATGAACTTTTCTGGATGATTTCTTTTAAAGAACAAACAGACATTGGTGAAATAGTTTTGCGACCTGATTTCTTCCTTGCCATGTTCGGGGTCTCACATTTTGAAAAATTGGGATATGTGTGTCCCACTGCACGAAGCTTTGACATACTCTTCTGTCAAAACATGCGGTACACCTGTAGCAGGGGTGGGCAAGTTGTGGCCCGGCGGGCACATCGGGCCTGCTCTGTTTTGTTCAATGCAGCCCACCAAGCATTTACATTATTGTGAGTTCTGTAAATGTGTTGCTTGAATTTAGTTGGTCCCCCCCCCCCCCCCCCCCAAGGATTGGTTAGTTAAAATGTATTTATGAATGCTTCATTCATTCATCTTATTCAATAGTTGAAATAATATACATAAATACAAATAAATAGTCAAATTAAAACTATTTTATAGATGATTGCAGAAATTTCATTTTTTTCAATGACGGAAGCCGCATGCAAAACTACCAATCCCTTAGTTGCTATGACGACTTCTTCATCTTCTTCTATTTCTTGCATTTCTTCCTTTAGGCATTTGACAAGTACTTTTGGTGCATTACCGTCACCTTCTTTACTATGCGAATGCCACAAGTAAATGTAGTCATGGAGGAAGTAGTCATGGAAACTAATGTGTGACGAATCGCTTCTGTGCCATCTGCCACAACAAATATTTGCTATTTACGGCACCAAAAGGCTAATTAACCGAGCAGGATTCTACCTTTGGCCAAAATGTGATGCAGGACTCTCGATAAGGTAAGACATTGTTTTACACTTAAAAATAAAACTTTTTCATAATTAGAGACAGAAGTTTCGTCCAACCGGAATTAGTTTGTTGTCGTCCACACGATTGGGGAACGGGGATTTGGGGTGCCAGTTTCAGCTCTAATTTTAATATATTCAAGTTGCATCTGAGTATAAATCGCAGGAAAAGTCAAACTATGAAAAACAGTGCCACTTATATTATGAAAAATACAATCCAATCAGAATTGCGCAACCCTGGTAGACACAATCCACTGCGATCAAGAACTGTATCGATAAAATCTATACTGTATGGCAATAAATGTTAAATGATAATAATGTTATTTTCATATTAATTTAACAATCTGCTTGTGATCACAATTTGCAGTGGCGCAAAAATGCACTACATAATAAAGAGAGGGGACTTTGGATCGTATGGATGTACCTAATCAAGTGTCCACAGAGAGTGTATTGCCTAGAAACTCAGGTACATAAAAAGGAATAACAATTTGTACTTTGAAAATGCATATAACTTTCTTTTTAATCATGAAAGTAAGACACCACAAATGTAATTTTATTGAAAAAAGTCTTTTATTTGCTCATTATTTGGAGAAAAATGAACATTGTACATTCCTCAATGAGCATCTCACTTGCACTGTTTAATTCAGGGTCTTTTCTTCCAATGGTAGTCTGTAACTTCTCTCAGGATCATCTGGTGTACTCTATATAAAATGGGCTGCCTAATACAACAGAGGGAACAAAAGAGCAAACTTGTACAAATGTGTAATCATGTGTATTTGCTGCTTGAGCTATAAAAGGGACTGTTTTGTGTGCGTGTGTGTGTGTGTGTGTGTGTGCGCGCGCACGTGCGTGAGTGTAAGACTGCTGTAACGTGCACATTTATTTTCTTGATTAAATAGAGGACACTGATTGACAAAAAGCTCTTGTTCTGACACTTGATTTTCTTTGACACTGTCAGAGGCGATAGTTTAAAAATAATTGAAAGATTGTTCATGTAATCATGCATGTCATTATATTAAAAGCAGTTTTTTATATTTTGCTTATTTTATGGCTAAAAATTAGGTCAGTATGATTTACACATTTCTCTGACAGTGTTAATCAAAACTGTGCATTGCTACCACAAAGGAGACAATTGTTGCTCTTGTATTTAATTACAGTTGATTGCAGAAGTGTACCGAATTTTATGTCCTATGAATGTTACCACGATGAAAAAAAATGTAACTAAATTCTAAAAAGCAACCTGTCAAGACTATAGCTATAGCGTTGCCCTTTTCCTGCAGTGATTAGCATGATTAAATTGACTCCAGAAATCTTCTCTTTACTATATTAAATACAGTATGTACAATAGAATTTCAGAATGCATGGAAAATAAGTTAAGATTTATATACTGCAAAAAAAAAAAAAAAGAAACGACACGAATGCACCTCAATAACTTGTTTGAAATGAATGTGGTTGAAAAGTTTATTTTAGGAGTCCAATTAAAAAATAAATAAATTTCAGGGCCAGAAATGAATAATAATAATAATAATAGTTATAATAATAATAATAATAATAATAACAATAATAATAATAATAATAAAATATATGTTCCTAGTATACATATGAAAAAAATGTTGATTGTGTATGTTGTATTCCACTTTCTTCAGATGGTTAATGTTAAGGATTGCTGTAATCCACAATCATGAACTTTATAACAAATCCAATGAAATATTTCTCTACACGTGTGGCTATTTAGATGTACTGTAGCTGTACCTTCCTAATTTCCACATTATTTGCTCTGGATATTTCTCTGTTAAACAAGTCTATTTTTTATTTATTTTTTTACATTTATCTATGTAATTTCAACACATTACGTGTGATTCAAATCACATACAGAGACTGTACTAACTGTCTACAGTTCGATGGTGTCACTGCAAATGCTCATAGCGTCAATTTGTTTGCATACGTTGACGAACTCCGCTTGAACGGCCAGATCCCATTCCAGCTGCTTGCTCTCGCTCAAGTGTTGACTTCCCATCAGTCGTCCAGATACTTGGCCATCCTTGGAAGCGACGCTCAAGCTTCGGTAACGTCTGTAGTATGACAAGTGCGGAATGGCACGTGGGAGGCTGTTCTGTGCCATGATTTGCCCTCTGTTTGCCCAGGAATTGGAGCGGAGCTTTCTTGTCTCCTTGGCTTTGCTACACAGGCCCAGAGTTGAACCAGACATGCTTCCTTTCCAATCAGACTGCTCAGATGACACAGGTGCTTTGTTGTGGGATTTCAGTATGCCGTGAGGCTGGGAAGGTTTGGAATTGTTCTCTTGATCCAGGTCTCCACAGGAAGAGGTTCGATAAAGAGAACTTTCCACAGAGGCAGGCCCTTGTTTTGATGTGCCTTGTTTGGGAGAGCCCAGGGAATGGCTGGAGGAACAAGGGAAAAGTCTCGGCACGCCAAATATGCTGTGAGTGAATAGGGAATCACTAAAGAGAGCCTGGTCGATGCTGCGGGACAAGTCTATTGGAGATGGAGGCTGTAGGTCCACAGTGGAGTCGGCCCGTAAACTCAGGGAGGAGAGCTGGAAGTCTTCATATTTAGACTTGTGCGCTGGGCTTGCGGGTGTCGGTAGTAAAGCAGTCTGAGCTTGGTTTGGCAAAGAGGTACAGGCAAGGCCATTTGCAGGAGTATCCAACATCAAGCCAAGAGGAAGAACCTCCGACGGTCCCTTTGTCGTGACACCGCACTCTACCATCTTTTGTGGTTTCTCTTGCGACCAGGAAATTACGTGTGTATTTGCATGGCCCAGAGAGGGTAGGGTGATCCCACGTGAGGGTGAGCTGCAGGACAGTCGAGACCAAGACCCTGGCCTTGGATGAGCCTTGAAAGACTTGTGACAGAACAGAGGATGCGTGCCAATGAGAGACAAACCAAGGCAAACTCCGGTTTCACACAGCCGGCATCCGATCTGATATCCCCACCAAGGCCAGGGCAGGAAGCCGTAGCTTTCAACTCCGCCTAAACCAAGAGCGTGTAAGATTCCATAGAGTTGCAGGCCACCGCATCCTAGCAAACACAAAGAAGCCCCGACTCCGGCACCTGCTGCCCGCCCCCAGTCTTCTACTTTTGCAAAAGGGCAACTTGCGGGATGCATCATCTCAGGAGATCCTCCGCACTCCCCATTGTCATCCAGCCGGTAAATGTGTTTGGTGTCCACATGTATCAGACAGTAAAAGATGGCATAGGAGCTTGAGAGAAAAAGTGTTAAGCACACAAAGACCCCCTGAGGGACCAGGAGAATGATAGTGGGGAGGCTGTGAAAGAGCTGCAGAATGCCAATGCATCCAAGAGAAACACCAAAATGCACCATGGATAAAGAGAGCAGGAGGCAAGGTTTGGGGAGGGCGGACAGCGAGGGGGAGATGGCGAGTGAAAGCGAAAGACGCTTGCGAGAGCGCAGGGAAAGAAGGAAGAAGGCCAGGGAGAAGGCGGATATCAGACAAGGGAAGGGAAGCTGGGAGAGCAGCAGAGAACTCAGAGGAGGAAGGCGGTCTTGATGTTTGTAAGCGTCATAGAGCAAGCAGAAAGCCTGAATTCCGGTGAAACCGACGAGAAATAAGTGCAGCAGGGCGAAGTAGGGGCTTCCAGCCGGACAGCGGAAGGGGAGGCCCAACAAGCAGACCACTGAGATCAGGCTGAACACTGAAAAGACGGAACCAAGACCGTAGATGTGGGCTTCCCAGGCAAATCCCCATGTGGCAAGGGCAGTGTTCCAGTCCGAGTACAGAGGAACAAAAAGGGCAGGACTATGATCCAGAGAGGGACCCAGGGAGTCACTGGGTGGAAATTCATCCTGGTACATGGGAGTCCAGGTTGGGATTGTTGTCTCACAGGGTGTGACTGATGTCTGGAGAGGACCAGTGGTCTTGGGCAGTTGCCGGTCATCATCTGTCGAACAACAAGACAAGAACATGTGAGTTCAAGATGAGCTCTTGAGCCTGTTTTTGTACTGAAAGAAACGGCTACATTTCTAGTGTTTGGTCAGGGATGTGGGCGGAGCCTCTGGTGCACACCTGTTCGTTCGACTATATCATTGGTTAGGTTCACAAGCGCAAGATTGAAAGGAGCTAGTTGTCTGAATATTGTCAACTTTGGAATCTAATTTTGTAGCCTCACTTGTGGTGTGTAGTGCATTTGATTCCTTTGGTTTCATTTCTGTTTTTTTCCCTAAACCTGTGTGGTTTAGATTCTGATTTTGAATTTGCATTTCTAGTCTTAGAACCTTTCGAGTATGATTAGGCCTTTGTTTGTTTGATTTGGTTTCCCCGATCAGAATTTGTTGTATTTTTATCTTTTTGCCGCATATCCATGTTGATTGTTTTCCTGTTTAGTCATCCCTCTGATCAGTTCTATATCTGGCGACGAGTTCTTGTTGTGCTTCACCCAGACACCTCCGATAATTTTCTGTAGCTTGAGTTTTTTACATCAACCTTTTGTCTATGTCGTTTTTTCGCTAGTTGCTTCATTCTCGATCACAATGTCCTGCTTCCTGTGTTTGAATAAAATTGTATTGTCTGTTCACGTGTGTCAGCTCTATTCTTAGGATTCGATATTCTAGTACACGATCGTAGCACAGGCAGTCTTCAAAATATATGTTTTTAGGATGATGGAGAACACACCCTGGAATGGCTAATGACTATTTACAGTCATTCATACCTACAGTCACTGAACGGAATTCAAAACACAAACTCACGTATCGATCTCGTGACATTGATGTTGTTTAACATGAATACCAATGTTGGTTGATATTATCGATATTTGGCTCGATCAGCTTCACAGCAGTGTCTGCGGCATGTGCCGAATGCTTGGATCTGCTGCACTCCTTGGCAAGTAAAATTATTCGGATTGGTGATAAAATATTGCCTCTATCCAAAGACAATCAAGCAGTGGCTCATTTGCATGCAACAGGACTGCCTCCTCAAAAACAGGCTAATTTCAGCGGCGCTATAAAAATAGGAGGAACAATATACTGATGTTTTGGAGATGATGAAAGCATGTCAGATATTTCATAAGCCTGCCAAGCACTTTATAAGAAGTGATTGCGGGAAGGATCAAGACTTGTGCATGGCCTCCATTATTGTCTTCACTACGAGGAAACAGTACAGAAAATGGAGTGGAGTATGTTAAAATAATGCATTATAAAACAGAACAGGCTTGTAAGTGGGTCACACAGAGCGTGGGGAGCAAGCGCAAGCAATGAGTGCACATGCAAGTGAGACAATATCGACTTCTCCGACGCTCCCGTTTTGCCTGGCTATTAATATACTGAGGGGTTGTATGTTGTTATTGAATCATTTTGGAGAGACACTGAGAAGTGATGTGGACCTCATTCATAAAAAAAGAAGGGTCATGCTCAGATTTATTCGTGGTTATTAATAGGAATGTGTCCGAGTTCTTGTCCTCTGTCATAGTAAATGGATTGCTTATCCGACAAAGCCATCAAGTGCTTTTCCTGGCAATTTGCCCCCAATGAATGTCAATTGTTTCAACAGAGTGCATTGTAAAACTGTCACATCTGGACAGAGAATATTCTAATGAGGGCAACAGAACAATTTTTGCAAGAGCAGGCACAACTATACTTGGCTTCCATCCAGTTTTTATTGTGGTTGTCTTCATGAGGCTTCTGCGTGAATTGGAACCCTTCCCAACAAGGACACAAATAAACAAACATTCAAATTCACACCAAGTGAAATTTCGATCTCTTCAATGAATGCATGTTCTTGGAATATGGGAGAAAGTCAAACCCCGAACCTCAGAACTGTGATGCAACCATGCTTAACTGCTTGATCACTCTGCTGCTTCAGCCCCAACTAGTCGAGCCGTAAAGTAAGATTGCTCCTCGTCGTATGTCCTACAATACTTCCAACGCTGACATGATGGAAAGCGAAAGGAATGATGTCCCCCAGGCAGACAGTTAGCACGTTTGTCGGTCTGAATCCAAAACTAAAGGACTGACAGTCAGTATGCTGTTTTCTGCAACACCCTAAGATGGTGCCAAAGCCCCGGCTAGTAGGAAAGTAGTAACTGGCATCAAGGAAGTATTGTTGAAGTTATATGTATGTATACACAGTCCTCTCCTCCATGTTCTTCACGTTTTAGCAGGTCGCAACAGAGACTGGAGGAGTCACAGAAAGGCATAGAAATGGGTATCCTTTGAGAACGTTTAATTGATCTTTGAGATCATACTTTGTGGTGTAATTAGGGTTAAATTGCTAATATACAGAAGGCAATTTTTTTTAAAGCGCTGACATTAATTACTTGCAATTGCTGTTCATGGCAGGGCTTTATGCCTGTCCTCCGGTTTACTTTACCTCTTTCTGTCTCTGTGTTAGCTTCTCTGATCGGGGCCACATCTTCAAATCCAGCTTTTGTCGTAACGGCCTTTCCTGGTCTGCCAGTGGCTACAAGTGAAGTACTGTTCTCCTTGTTGGACTTAAGGTCTGGACCATACTGCCCACTTGGGAAAAAGTCCAGCATAACTCCATCTGTTGAAGAAGCTACTGATAAAGTAACTTCTGCAGCACTCTGGGTCTCCGGTCCCTCGTCCCTTCGATGTGACGGCGTTGTCTGCAAAACCTCCTCGACATCACCGTACTCACCGAGAACTCCCTGTCGACCGAAATCCCAATTTACAGATGGACTTGAAGAACGTTCAAGCATGTTTTCCCCCAAACCAGAATCAAAAGGTCTCTGTGAGGTTCCCTTGGGATGTTCTCCGGTTAGCAGCGCGGCACGAAATGAAAGAAGCCATGACAGAAGGAAAAGATTCCACTGAAAAAGCATGGTCAGGGTCTATGAAATCCCACTTATCACATCTTGGATTGATGATTTGTTCCACCTAGAAGCAAAAAAAACGCAGACATTTAAAAAACACAAGAATGGCTAGAATAGGGTGGAATAGAGTGTGCTTGTTTCAGTATTCTTACCTCATCGGTAGCCCACTCTGCTGCTTCCAACACTGGATCACTGCATAACTGCACTCTCACTGCATAGTGCGCTTTTTTTGTTCTGCACACATACGCACACACGCTTGTAGACCCCACCTCCTGCAGATAAGGCCCACTCACTCCATATACTGAAAGTGCCCTACATCTGTGCTCTCAAAGCGTGGTATCATGGTGAACTAAAAAAGAAAAAAAAACTCACGACCTAAGAACAGTTCAGTTTTTAAATTTGATTTAATACATTTGCAAGGAACCTTGACTCTTGTTTAAAATCTCGGTATGAAATCACAGCTAGAAAACCCAATTTAAATATCTCACCCCGACATGAAACTTGGCTTTGAAAAAAGTAGCCTGATTAACCAGGGTTTCAAAGTAGGGTAGGGTTGCAACCCTAACTTGAGTTTTTAATCTTCACATGAAACCATATTCTGAAACCTGAATCGTATCTCAAAACCCTAACCCTTGTTTGAAAAACAAACCTGAAACTCTAATTTGAATATTAACCCCTGCATGAAACCCTACTTTGAAACCCTAACTTGAATGCCTAACCCTGCCTTGAAACGATACTTTGAAACCCTAACTCTGTCTTTAGACACAAAGCCAGGAGTGTCCAAACTTTTTCATTTGAGTGCTGCATACGTAAAAATGGAAGGAGTCAAGGGCCACCTTCAAATTCTTCAACTTTTATTTAACACACTCAAATCATTTAAGCAACTAATTATGCATTTTTTTTCTATTTTATAGTCATTTTGAAACACTGCAACAAAATAGCTTTCGATTAAAGGTGATATGGGAAATTCTTTGGGATTTTTCAAGCTTTTGGGGTGCCCACCGGCCAACTCCCTGTCATCCCACTCGACTAGCTCCACCTCTGCACTGAACAGCAGCCGAATGCGTCTGCACATGCCTCACCAGTGTTTTGAAGAGAAATTGTTATTTTAATTGGAAATAGTTTATTTGTATCTTTGTACTTTATAGCTTGAAAAGCTCTACAAGATATGAACCATTTTAGTCGTAGGACTGCTAACGCTTTTTCTGTTCTCAACCGTTCGCCTCAAAGGCGGGCAGTAGCTGACTGTTGTCTAACCACAGCAGATCAATACACAGCATTGGAATATATTGACAGCTGATGCCGTTGTGGCCTTTGTGCTAAAGTGGCAAACATGCCGCTCCTGCAAAGAACAACATTCTCTTTGAATAGCAAAGGCATGATAGCCAACCGAGTAAAGATCCTACTGAGTGCACTTTAACATTATTATGACTATTGTAATCATTGGGAGGATTTTGAGATGCTGTAGTAGTAGTCATTGTCTAATAAACAAAACTGCAAGGACGACTGAACAAACTGGAATGAAATACCAATATAAATTCTGTGTATAAGAAGGAAATTAGTACCGGTAGATTGTATTTCCTGAGGAAGTTCAGGTCCTCACTTGAAATAAGTATTCCCACTGAAGTGCGAAACTTATTCCTGGACGCTGTGCAATATTTTTCATATGTACTACACATGTACATGTTATGCAAATTAAGCCAGACACTGTACATCTTATTGTCGATATTGATGCCTTGTAATTTGTACTAATTGTTCAAATATGACTTCATTGGGATATATCATGTACAGTATACTTCCATACTATGCATAATAACAGGTTTGAGATTTTCATAATTTATCAACATGTCATTGTATCATTTTCACGATTATAATTCCCACATGCACTAATTGTATAAGAATTCTGCAATAAATGTAGATTATAATATCTTTATTTATTGCTTCCACCTACTTCAGAACAACAGGCAATAACTTAGATGTCCACCTTTTGTCTTCCTGCTTAGATTATATTCCATTTCCTCACAATACGAGTTTCAACAATTGTCACAAAATTGGTCTATCACAACACAGCACATGAAACACTCTCATAGACCCATACAGGGAATCTAACAGGAAGCAGACAATTTTGGTTCGAATTTGGGGTAAATATCAGAGCTTTTATTGAGATGAGAATTTATCTCACCAAGCCCAAATTTGAAGCAGGTATCCTGGACAAATGGGCGATGCCATTTTGTGAATCTTATTTGCCTACAGTACACCATCTATAAGGCAGGCGTAGCTTCGTATCAAAGTGTGATGATCAATTCCTGCATTTGCCATGGAAAAACAGCAAGGGTCCGTCCATCATAATCAAATTGGCTCATATGTAGTGCATTTATTCAGGGTGGGGTGGGGGTTCAATCCACTGACTTCGTGGCCTAATTCAATTCCCTGGGATGTTCTAAAATAGATGTTGATCCACATAAGTTTGGATATAAAACTAAGTTACATGTTAGCTCCTTCCACTGGCTCGCCCATGTTTAAGATTGCACTTATCATATAACAAATATCCAATGAGCATATTCAGGTTCTGCCAAATTCAAATGACACTTTTTAGTCTCTTTCTTGTCCAGTATATTGTCACAATATATCATGAGAGAGGTGCTGAATGTTGTCGAACGTAAAATTAAAGAGTAAAATTTAAGTAATCAGAAAAGTAGTTGCATAAGAGGTGGCAAATACAACATTTCAGTTGATTTACACAGCTGGTAAAGTGCAGTGAAAATGGGACCTTCCTTCCGTTTGATCCATCTGTTGTTGAGCGACAGTACAGGAAAGCACCAAGCCAGCCGTGAGTAAGGCGACCGGAAAGGAACAATGGCAGGCTAAACACATGAGGTCAGCCAGAGACGCCACCAAATGATCGGTGCCTAACACTTGGTGGTCTAAATCCATTGGGGTTGCTGTTTGGATAAATTGTAATCCAGCGAAGACAAAGTCAGCGGGGACCCCCGGTGGAGGGTGGGAACCCACCGGGAATGACAACAAGATGCAGCAACAAAGCTGCACAAGCAAAGTCAGGGACAACAAAACCTTGGGCCAAAATGGGCTTTCTCTATCTTGTTGCCAAAATCTGAAAAATGAAATTACTAAATGTAAGAGAAGGATAAATGATGGAATACATGTAGCAAATATATATACATATATATATATATATATACACACACACACACATACATATACACACACACATACATGTACACACACACATACATATATATATATATATATATATACACACACAGACACACACGCACACACACACTGTATATGGTTTTCGTGTTTCAGACAATTCATTGCCATTTTACCTCCTGAAGAGGAGACGGAAGGGAAACACTTCCAGAAAAAAACAAGAACTGAAAGAGGCTGCAAAAAAAAAAGGCTTACAAAAGCTTGTGAAATGAATCATGCAAGGATCTGGCGAAGTCAGTGGGTCACAGGTTTGATGCAGTTATTGCAAGTAAGGCTTATGCCACCAAATATTCACTTTAAGTTAATTAATAATGTCCGTTCCTATACTTTTGCTCACTGAAAAATGGGTGGCTTCAAACTAAAGGTGCTCTGTCCTCAGTTGTTTCACCAATTTAGATTTGAACACATGAAATAAAGGGTGGAATTCTCAACTTTTGTCTCGTATTTATCTTGGGTGGAATTCTCAACTTCCTGGAGGTGGGGCTCGTTGGCGAGCGCCTGGTGGCCGGGCCTACACCCATGGGGCCCGGCCGGGCTCAGCCCGAAGAGGCAACGTGGGTCCCCCTTCTCATGGTCTCACCACCCGTGGGAGGGGTCAAAGGGGTCGGGTGCAATGCGAGCTGGGCGGCAGCCAAAGGCGGGGACCCTGGCGGTCCGATCCTCGGCTGCAGAAGCTAGCTCTTGGGACATGGAATGTCACCTCTCTGGCAGGGAAGGAGCCCGAGCTGGTGTGTGAGGTAGAGAAGCTCCGACTGGATATAGTCGGACTTGCCTCCACACACAGCCTGGGTTCTGGTACTAGTTCTCTCGAGAGGGGTTGGACTCTCTTCCACTCTGGAGTTGCTCATGGTGAGAGGCGCAGAGCAGGTGTGGGCATACTCATTGCCCCCCGGCTCAGTGCCTGTACATTGGGGTTCACACCGGTAGACGAGAGGGTTGCTTCCCTCCGCCTTCGGGTGGGGGGACGGGTCCTGACTGTTGTTTGTGCATATGCACCAAACGGCAGCTCAGCATACCCACCCTTTTTGGAGTCCTTGGAGGGTGTGCTGGAGAGTACTCCTGCTGGGGACTCCCTTGTTCTGCTGGGGGACTTCAATGCTCACGTGGGCAATGACAGTGAGACCTGGAGGGGCGTGATTGGGAGGAACGGCCCCCCCGATCAGAACTCGAGTGGTGTTTTGTTATTGGACTTCTGTGCTCGCCACGGATTGTCCATAACGAACACCTTGTTAAAACATAAGGGTGTCCATATGTGCACTTGGCACCAGGACACCCTAGGCCGTAGTTCGATGATCGACCTTGTGGTTGTATCATCAGATTTGCGGCCGCATGTTTTGGACACTCGGGTGAAGAGAGGGGCGGAGCTGTCAACTGATCACCACCTGGTGGTGAGTAGGCTCCGATGGTGGGGGAAGATGCCGGTCCGTCCTGGCAGACCCAAACGTATTGTGAGGGTTTGTTGGGAGCGTCTGGCAGAATCCCCTGTCAGAAGGAGTTTCAACTCCCACCTCCGACAGAGCTTTTCCCATGTTCCGGGGGAGACGGGGGACATTGAGTCCGAGTGGACCATGTTCCGTGCCTCTATTGTTGAGGCGGCCAATCTGAGTTGTGGCCGTAAGGTGGTTGGTGCCTGTCGTGGCGGCAACCCTCGTACTCGCTGGTGGACACCAGCAGTAAGGGATGCCGTCAAGCTGAAGAAGGAGTCCTATCGAGCCTTTATGGCCTGTGGGACCCCAGAGGCAGCTGACGGGTATCGACTGGCCAAGCGGAACGCAGCTTCGATGGTCGCCGAGGCAAAAACCCGAGCGTGGGAAGAGTTCGGTGAGGCCATGGAAGCCGACTTCCGGACGGCTTCGAGGAAATTCTGGTCCACCATCCGACGTCTCAGGAGGGGGAAGCAGTGCACCACTAACACTGTGTACAGTGGGGATGGGGCACTGCTGACTTCGACTCGGGACGTTGTGAACCGGTGGGCAGAGTACTTCGAAGACCTCCTCAACTCCACCAACACGTCTTCCTTGGAGGAAGCAGAGTCTGAGGACCCTGAGGTAGGCTCTCCTATCTCTGTGGTTGAAGTCACCGATGTGGTTAAAAAGCTCCTCGGTGGCAGGGCCCCAGGGGTGGATGAGATCCGCCCGGAGTTCCTCAAGGCTCTGGATGTTGTGGGGCTGTCCTGGTTGACACGCCTCTGCAACATCGCGTGGTCAACGGGGAGAGTGCCTCTGGATTGGCAGACCGGGGTGGTAGTCCCTCTTTTTAAAAAGGGGGACCGGAGGGTGTGTTCCAACTACAGAGGGATCACACTCCTCAGCCTCCCTGGTAAGGTCTATTCAGGGGTGCTGGAGAGGAGGGTCCGTCAGGAAGTCGAGCCTCAGATTGAGGAGGAGCAGTGTGGTTTTCGTCCCGGCCGTGGAACAGTGGACCAGCTCTACACCCTTAGCAGGGTCCTCGAGGGTATGTGGGAATTCGCCCAACCAGTCTACATGTGTTTTGTGGACTTGGAGAAGGCGTTTGACCGTGTCCCTCGGGGAGTTCTGTGGGGGGTGCTTCGTGGGTATGGGGTACCGAACCCCCTGATACGGGCTATTCGGTCACTATACCACCGATGTCAGAGTTTGGTTCGCATTGCCGGCAGTAAGTCGGAATCGTTTCCAGTGAGGGTAGGACTCCGCCAAGGCTGCCCTTTGTCGCCGATTCTGTTCATAATCTTTATGGACAGAATTTCTAGGCGCAGCCGAAGCGTTGAGGGCGTCCGTTTTGGTGGCCTCAGTATTGCATCCCTGCTTTTTGCAGATGATGTGGTGCTGTTGGCTCCTTCAAACGGGGCTCTCCAACTCTCACTGGAGCGTTTCGCAGCTGAGTGTGAAGCGGTTGGGATGAAAATCAGCACCTCCAAATCTGAAACCATGGTCCTCAGTCGGAAAAGGGTGGAGTGCCCCCTCCGGGTCGGGGGAGAGATCTTGCCCCAAGTGGAGGAGTTTAAGTATCTTGGGGTCTTGTTCACGAGTGAGGGCAGGAGGGAGCGAGAGATCGACAGGCGGATCGGTGCAGCGTCTGCTGTGATGCGGACGTTGTATCGGTCTGTCGTGGTGAAGAAGGAGCTGAGCCAAAGGGCGAAGCTCTCAATTTACCGGTCGATCTACGTTCCAACCCTCATCTATGGTCACGAGCTATGGGTCGTGACCGAAAGAACGAGATCCCGGATACAAGCGGCCGAAATGAGTTTTCTCCGCAGGGTGTCCGGGCTCTCCCTTAGAGATAAGGTGAGAAGCTCGGTCATCCGGGAGGGGCTCAGAGTCGAGCCGCTTCTCCTCCACATCGAGAGGAGCCAGATGAGGTGGCTTGGGCATCTGATTCGGATGCCTCCTGAACGCCTCCCTGGTGAGGTGTTCCGGGCATGTCCCACCGGGAGGAGACCCCGAGGAAGACCCAGGACACGCTGGAGTGACTATGTCACCCAGCTGGCCTGGGAACGCCTCGGGATCCCCCGGGGAGAGCTGGAAGAAGTAGCTAGGGAGAGGGAAGTCTGGGCTTCCCTGCTAAAGCTGTTGCCCCCGCGACCCGGCCCCGGATAAGCGGTAGAAGATGGATGGATGGATGGATGGAATTCTCAACTTTTGTCTCGTATTTATCTTTTGATGCAAAACTCAAAATGTAATCAGTATACACCCACCCCCCCAAAGGAATTAACCTCACCTTTCTGACTAATTTAAACTCTTTGTTATAGCTCATTTTCAGTAGTAATTCTAAATTCGAAGACGAGGATGATCTCGTAACACTGACATTATTTTGGGTGTTGTTCAAAATATTCGTCACAGACGCCAAATGTGACACCTAACTAGCGCTAAATATTCGACTACTGGTAAGTAAACCAAATCAAAGAACCGTTTCTGAAGAAAGCACATTTAATATTACGTGCTACATGAACTATAACGTATGAAACCACAAACATTGCTCACATAGTTCAATGATGACAGTTTACCATCGTGTGTCACGAAGAGGTGTCGTCTTGAAGTCTTCCTGACGTGCTGACGCTCTGAAGTTCAGGCGCAAACATTACATTCAAATATATTTTATTGTATAACAACATCGTTTAGATCATCAAGTTAAATACAGTAGTCCTTTTTCAATTGAAGTTGACAGCTGGTTTCACGCACGCTCCAGCAGTGGACTCGATCTCTTAACTCAGAGGGGCCATCCAACCGAGGCAGGTAGGCAACCGGGCATTCGTCCCCCGTCCGCATTCTACGTCCTACAGCTCTCATACATGACAAATGCACAATTTTTGAATAAACGTCAACTCCAGTGTTTATTTCGGACGACAGTTTGATTTCCCTTCCGTTTCCTTTCTAAAGGGGGCAGCAGTATTGCGCTTGTAGGCTTTAAAGCGCATGATGCAACATGAGGAAGAATAAGTGAATAGAAGTCTTTGCCCTACTTTTGTCTTGGAAGGAAGACTTTCTTTTCACCCCTTTTCTTATTAGTGCCGCAGCTATTAATATTTGGACATATTTTTTTCATTTGTTTGTCATAGGGTAAAACACCATCACCGAGATGACCAGGAGAGAAAATTGGTGTGTACCAATTTTTATAGTTCATTATCAAGCATGTTTGTATAAACCTTAGAGTTATAATGCAGGGTGTAACATTTATCCATTTACGAAAAAAAAGAGAACTAAAATACAGTATTCATTTGAGGTTTGGTTGTTTTTGCTAAGTTCAAGTTTTTGAACTTTTTGACAATAACTGCTAACAGCAGTGCGGACTGTCGCCGACAAGGTCTGCAATCGTTTTCAAATCTAAAACGTGTAACTTTACGAACGCTAGCAGAAAGACTCGACATTGATTTTGACCTAATAAAAACGACTTGCTCGCTCATGCCGCATAATGTACACGAAAATAACGATAATGAAGGTATTAACTAGACTGCACATCACAGTGTAACGTTAATGTTAACAGGAAACCATAGTGGTCAAACCGATTGTAGTTTCACATGGGGAGTTTCCATCATCTGTCAAACGTCACCAACACTTCAATATTTATTTATTTTTGGAGGGCATGGTGCCTTCTTAATACTTGAGCACTACCAAAAACAATTGTTTTATTTTATGTGTCTCTATATTTATCTGGGCGTCGGTGACATCTCTAGACAACAATATATCAAACATTGTCTTGTTATAGTCATTCACCGTCAAAAACCTCAGGCTTGTATATTTGTACATTATGCATTTGTGCATACAAACTTTTTTTGCATTGTAGCCTTTGATCAATACTCATTATAAATGCTCCCTGGATACTGCTTGTGATATTCCCGTGTCATGGATGAGAAGTGTTACCTTCAGGGCAATATGTAAAACAATGATGAAATTGGGTTGTTTTTTTTTACTTACGTTGCCTCTTTGGGAATTAATATTGCCAGTGTTGTGATTCATAATCTAATTTCACATTTTCAACTGACTATAATGTCTCTCAAGCCCTCTAGAGCCTGTTCCTCCCTGTCCACCAGGTCCCCCGGCAGCGGCATCAGCGATGCTGACCAAGAGCATCTTGCGACGAAGCTTCTCCTGCCTGCGCCTCAGTAAACATGTCACCCTCTACATGAATGAACATGTTGCACCCGCACCGTCAGATCACACCTACGAGGACCAGAAACCTCTGACGCTGATGCTGCCGTGGTTGGGCGCACGTCCCCAGGCCATAGCCAAATATTGCGACATCTACCTCCGCACCGGCTTTGATGTCCTCGTAGTCGAGAGTGAGGTATCTATCTATTGTTGGAGGAAGGGTGGCCTTTCTTCCTCCGCGTGTTCGTTTAATTTCGGGTAATGAGAATATTGGTTATCAGAATCCAGGCTGGAGACGATGAACAGGGCCTTCGAAGGTTTTATTTGCAGAATATTCCGGGCACATGTGAGTTACAGACAATGGCTGCAGCAGATCACAAGTGCAAAAACACAAAGGACTATGTATCTATCTGTCTGTCTTTCTAAATATCTATCTATCTATCTGTGCTTGCAGGTACAAGAATTCCTATGGCCTCGTTGGAGTTTGCAACACGGCAAGAAGCTACTGGAGTTGTTGCACAGTGACCGCTTTGCGTCGCGGCCGCTGCTCGTCCACGCCTTCTCCATCGGCGGTTACACCTTCGCACAGGTGATGGTGCTTGTATCCGAGGACCCGCAGAAGTACAAGACACTCACCGGGAGGATCAAAGGACAAATCTATGACAGCCTGGTGGTGGGCTCTGTGGAGTTGATGGCTTCAGGTCAGTGTTAATCTTGCCGTCACATCATACTGAATGATGTTTGATTGGTTGAAAGCAAGGAGGTGTGAGAACACATTTCTGATTCACTTGTCATGCTTTGCCACCCAGTTTCTTGATGGTTTTAGGATATATTTATGCCGCTGAATTTGTAAATATTTTTTTTCCAGAATTAGCTCCTGGTTTTGAGGTACTTCATTTTTTTAAAGTGAGAGTAAAACAATGTTTTGACATTGGTATTCTCTTTATTCTCTTCATGCCAAGCTTGCCCATACACTATTATTTCTTTTTTGCTGCAATATAATGAAAGGCAATTGTTATGGCAGCGCCTTCTACATGCAAATCATGTTCCATGTGTAAGTCCGGCTGCAAAATTTGGCAGTATCAGTGGTAAAATACAAAAGAGGTGACATAAAGCATAAACCCTACTTTTAGTAATCGCATATTCATTCTCATTCCATTAGTTTTGAAAAATTCCCCAAAAATATACCTAAAGAAAATATGGAGCTAACTGAAAGAAAGCCCAAATGATCCAGAAACCATTAAAGCATCTCTGGCACTTGAAAAAAATGTTGGCCTGTGTGATCAGTCTGTTTTCATGGAGCATTGTAAAAATGTGAGAATATTTACTGTTGAGAGGTTGAAATTCTGACAGGTCTTAAAACAAATCATCGATCATCAAAATGGTTGTTGTTTAATTATTGCGCCTCCAGTTAACCTCTGTTGATAAGGGAAACAAAAAAACCCCACAATAACAATAGCATCACACCCATCACAATTGAAGTGAGCAAGTGCCTCGTTAAAACCGGTCAAATGTTTAGCGAGTGTTGTCTTGCGTGTTCAGGTGTGGCCAAGATCGCGTTTCCTCGCTGGGAGACTGCAGTGAAACAAATGAGCCTGCTGTACTTCAACACGTTCAAGCGTCAAACCACTGACTACTATAACAAGAGCATCCAAGTCTTCTGGAATTCTCCCTTCACCGCGCCCACACTCTTCTTCTACTGCGACAACGACCCGCTGAGTGACCCGCGTGCCCTGGAGGAGGTCATCGACTTCTGGCGGGGGCGTGCCGTGACCCTCACCGCTAAGAAATGGGAGTGTTCCAAACATGCCGGCCACCTGAAGGCCCACCCGCAAGAGTATGTCGACACTCTGGAATCCTTCGTCCATTCGCTTTCTCTTGTTCCGCTCAAGGCTAAGATGTAGCTTGGGGGGGGCAAACTCACTCCTAACTTGGCCCACTTGCTGTTACTAACTTCTGAGGTTCTAATAGTTGTCGTCAACTCATTTAGTCAACTTATTTATTTGAAATGCAACAAGCGTTGCAGTAACAAATGTATATTTCAGGTCTATATTTACAATGAAGGAGTTTTAAGACCAAACAACAAACAACACAGTACATCTGCATTCATATAGCGCTTTCACAAGAGTGCAGCTGTCACAAAGCGCTTAAGGCTGCATTGAGGAAAAAAAATAGTATTCCACTACAAGATTAGAGTCGTGATCTTGTGAGGATGAAGGTCAACGGTCTCAAAAGAAATGTAAATTTTCCTCCAAAAATGTTTTGGGGTTCTTTTCCTTCTTGAGACTTTTTTTGTTTTTTAGATAAAAATTGTCCGTTTGAGAAAATAAGTTAATTTTCAGCAATAAAGTTGCATTTTATGAGGGAAGAGTCCTAATTTTGTCAGAGTGAAGTGTAATAATAATAGGAAAAAGTACATTTTTCTTCATTTTAATTAAGAAAATTGTTAATCATACAAGATTAGTTGTATTTTGTATCAGGAAAATATGCAATATTACATGTTGAAAGTTGTTTCCTCTATTCTCCAAAGTATGACTTAAATTTTAATAAGATCACTCCCTTTGCCTCTTGAAAATGCAACTTTTACAAAGCTAGATTTATGACTTAATTTTTGTAAGATGATTCTTTCTCTAAAATGTTGTTTCTTTGTCAACTATGTTGTACTTTTCATATAATAAACCTCCCAAAATCCCATTTACAATATTTTCGCTAGATTTTTTTTCTCAGTTATCAAAACTGTATTATTACAATTTTATTTCCTCGAAAATATCAAATGTTTTCCCTCAAAAATAGTACTTTGATGCACAACTTTTTCCCTCAAATTTCTGTTTACAACGTTCCTTGAAAATAGATTACGACTATATTTGAACTTGAAAATATTCAATAAGCGGTTCAACTTGTTTGATTCTTTGTACATTCACCTGAGAAGAATAGGAGCAAAAGGCGTCGGTTTTCTGTGTGTTCATTGCCGATGAGTAATGTTGTTTCTGAGTTACCACTGCACTTCTGTATCAGAACCTGTTTTACACAAAGGTTTGATTTCTCGGGGTTGGTACAAATGAATGTATGCTGGAAGTAATGTCTCTTGAGACTTTTGTTTACTTACATTTTTGGTTGGTGAAAAATTTCATGCCTTCATGTGTGCGTAATTTCAAAATAAAGTTGGAATATATCGATTTGACTTATTAGAATTTATAACATGATTTAATTTCTTCAATTGTCTTGATTGCATTGTACTTTTGAGTAGCAAAAAACTGCCAAGGATTATTCGTCAGCAAGTAATGGCATGCTCACTCTTGAACATTTACTGCTAATTCGCTTGGCAAAATGTGGAGAAATGTTTTGCTGACTTCATGGTTTGACCACTTGCAAGTTGTATGCGAGTGTGTGTGTGTGTGTGTGTGAGCACATATGTACTTTTATTTTTGTGAGGATTAGTGGTTCAGATAGTGGATGGATATACCTGATCTGTATATGTGTTTTGGAGACTGAGGGCTACTACTTGGGTCCTGATTAATGTCAAGGGCTACAAATTTGATGCAGACGTATTAAAAATGCTCAAAATGTGATTTTTTTAAAATTAACAATTGAGGATATTTTAATCTGAAAACACAGGTCATAATAATTCCGGACAATAATTAGGTAATATATGACATCAGCTTTTTCATAATTCTGTGCTAGTGTTCATATATTCAATTTATTGCTGTTTTTGAGAACAGATTCCGTGGTTCTTGGGCGCTATTTGGTCATTTTCCTTACAAAACATTTCTGGCAGCGGTGGGATTCGAACCCACGCCCCCGAAGAGACTGGAGCCTTAATCCAGCGCCTTAGACCGCTCGGCCACGCTACCTCAGCACGACTAACCCTGAATGTTTCTGGGTAGGTGCTCTACATCTGTCAATCGAATGCAGAACGGGAGGCGAGTGTCTGAAAGCTCAAGAACAAGCGCAAATGCAACTGTACTAGCTCAAAACTACTCTCCAGTAACATAATAAAAATGAGCATGTTAACCGAAAACGTTTTAGTTGTTTTCCTTTAACTGTAATAAATGTAACAGTTCAAAAAGAGAGCGAACTACGTTAATGTAACACATGTTCGGTAACAGGTCATACCGGGCAAAAAACAAGATAGTGTGCCCGCCTCAACACTGTGGGCAACAAGTAGCGATAAACTCCTGTGCGGAAAATAAACGCAGAAGAAGAAGCAAATGATGACTTCCGTCCGTACAGTTTTCCTGTGGCTTCCAAGATGGCCGCCTACATCATGTAAACATGCGACCCAATTTGGTCGTGCCCGTCGCAGAAATTTCATATATTTAACTTTATTTCCGCTGTAGTAACCTATACGATATTAGATAGTTAGACAGAACCGTGAAGATACACCGTTTGGGACTACTTTTGATTTATTTATTTTATCCTGAAAGACAGTCTAGCATTGACCTGCTAACGTTAGCGAGGCAGCAGATAGCAAGCATGCCAGGTCATACTCTGTTCGTCAACTGGTTGCCGAAGTCCGCTTCGAATGAACGACTTGAGGAGATTTTCTCCGAGATCGGTCCTGTCAAGCAATGTTTCGTGGTCAAAGACAAAGGTGTTTTTTCCTTCCTTCTTTGGCCTGACCTCAAACTAGTCTTTTTGAAAAAAGTAATTAAACTAAGAGAATTTATGGGAGTAAACCATCCATCCATCCATTTTCCAAACCGCTTGATCCTCACTAGGGTCGCGGGGGGTGCTGGAGCCTATCCCAGCCGTCTTCGGGCAATATTTTACTAAATTGAAAGCTAATATGGGGAATACAAACGTATTTTCCATCCATCCTCCCTCCCTCCTTCTACTGCTTATCCAGGGTCGAATCGCGGGGGCAATAGCTTTTGCAGGGAAGCCCAGACTCCCCTCTCCTTAGCCACTTCTTCCAGCATTAAGTTTCTCTTGTAACATAAATTGGACTAAAACAGCTCGATTTCAAGCAAAGCAGACACCATTATCTCGCCTGGTGTGTCTTGCATCATAATCAATTTTGGTTTGTGCATATTATTGTCAATGGACGCTACAGCTTCGTGTTTGCTTTCAAAACCTAGCTTGTAGCAGACGTGTGCACATTTTCAGCATGACGTCTCTGATCCACTGGTGAAAGGACACTTTGATCCTCTCCTCTTTCATCTATAACTGCATCAGAGAACAAAGTGTATGCAGAAAAGTGGCGAAGATTGCACGACTGTCTGTGTCCTATGTGTTGTGTTGTGTTCTTTTTATTTTGACTTCAAAATGGCGCTGCGTGAGTGGCTGCCTTTCCAGCAGCTCCTATATTTTGTTGTTCTACTTCTTCCTTTCATAACTTTGCTGCTGTGAATCTGGAATTTCTCCATTGCGAGACTAATAAAGGTTTATCTTATCTTATTCACTGTCAAGTTGAAATGTCATCCCCCCGCCAGTTTGTTGGTTATTAATCAATGACAATTGACAATTAAAGTAATCATTATTTGCAGCCTTTGTTTTTTTTAATCATATGCCTGTCTTCCTCTGCTCTAGGTGCAGCAAATTGCAGAGGATTTGGCTATGTGACATATGCATTGGAGGAGGATGCACAACAAGCATTGAAAGATATCAAGGAGTACGATGGAACGAAGCTTTTGATTTTGGCGGCTAAGAAGAAATCGGTGGACAAAAGGGGAAAAAAGAAAACAGGTCTGTATGAATTCCCGCAGTGTGGTGCACTCATACACATTTTCTGCTAATGATACATGTTTCTGTTATTCCTATATTTAGCTATAGAAGAATTTGATGCAGCCTTACCAGCAGGGCCACCACCACCGAAGGCAACTGAGCGGAATGTTAAAAAGACCCTTAAGAAAAGGACCCTAAAAGCTCGACTTATCATTAGGAATCTCAGTTTTGAGGTAAAGTCTGCTTCTTTCGCAGGAACTGTCACAAGAATGGTATTAAGTTGACAAAATGCTTTGTGTTGCAGTGCTCAGAGACGGATCTTGTGCAGATTTTTGCCCAGTTTGGAGAAGTGCTTGATGCCAAAATACCTCTTAGACCTGGTAAATGCCTAGCACTCATGCAGATGTTATAAAATGTGCTCATCTGAAAATATTAGACACACCTGCACAATCGAATAATAAATAAATAAAAGCAGTTCATTACCATAGGATTCTTGTGCTGGGCCTCTGGTTGGATGGAAATTCGACAAGGATTGTTCTTTTTTTTTTTCTTGTCTGAATAACTTTTTTTGGTCTTTTGACAGATGGTAAGATGCGAGGCTTTGCATTTGTCCAGTTCAAAAATTTGATCGGGGCACACAAAGCGCTTCGAGATATGAACCTGAAAATGATTAAAGGTAATTCTCATGTATTTTTATGTCTCTACACTTGTGCACTGGTGCGACCAACCTTTTCAATTGGTCGCACCGGCACAGACTTGGTTGCACCCTTTTTTGGGGGTGGTCCATCGCATAGTCTCGATTGCCATAATGCAGAGCTGGTTATGCACGCCTCAATTAATGGGAGCGAGTTGAATGGAAAGCCGTTCTTTATAAAGTAAAGTGCAAGTTAAGTTTGGAAGGCTGTTAACTCAGCAAAAGTAGACTTGCAGACTTGGATGGTTATTGATTCAATTTATGCAAGAAGGTTTTCACCTGACGCACGTTCCGTCTTCTGTGTGCTGTCTGACAGACGGACACAGATGTTCAAGTGCTTTCGATGTATGCGCCTGTTGGAGAAACACACACTTTATTCGTGTGACGGGACGAATCTTTTACCACCACATATTGAAAAAATCGGAGCATTTGCGAGCTTGATGGGTGCACTGTTGGGATCATGTTTTATTTGTATTTGTCAATGTTATTCATATTGGCTCACTGTTCCATTTTAAGGTCGCCAAGTGGCTGTTGACTGGGCTCTGCCGAAGGACAAGTATGTTGCCATGGTGGTGACTCCCAGTGAAGGTAGAGAGCAGTGTCACATTTGAAATTTTATAGACCTTTTCATCATGTTTGTAAATATCATGGTGCTTCTGGTTGGCAGAAAGCAAGGGACTGCAGCTGACTTGATCTGAAAATGATGACAAAAACTTGCGACATGGTGTTATAACCAAAACCTTCAAAAAGTGGTCTCCAGGCAAGTCTCAAGACCATATTTTGAAGGTTTTGGTCTTGTCTTACTGGCCGGACAGCATTTTCTGTCAAGACCGGTTAAGATCAGGACTGATGTGCTATTCTTCAACTTCATATGTGTTAATGAGAAGCACACGCTAGAACAATAAATGTGTTCAGTTGATGTGTTTCTAACTGCCACCACCCTCATAATGACTGCAAGCTTCGCAGTCTTGTGACTGAGGATTTTTAGTGGTCGAGGCAATATTTAGATACCCCACCTTGCACGTTTAGTAGTGCTGGGAAAATAAAGCTTTGAATTTCCTTCTTGAACCAGTTGTATGATTTTTAACACTCTAGATGGCACTCTTATGTTCAACATTGGGTTGAAAGTACACTAACGTGCCATTTTAAATCCCTTTGTTAAACCAACAGTGCAATCTCGAGGAATAACTGGTTCATGAAGCAATTTTGTAGGCTCATATTCCCATCCCTAATGTTTAGGCTTCGTCTTGGTCTTGACTTGTTCTCGACTCCCGTGAGTCTTAAGCTTGTCTTAGTGTCAGGCAAGTTTTTGCCTTGGATAGTCTGGTCTTGAGCACACCATTGCGGCTTCATAATAATGTACACCAAAAGCTGAAGGTTTATTTTAGTTTCCTTCCAAAAAAAAAAAAGTTGAAACCAACAGAATCCTCTGGTGACATACAGCGTAAGGGTTTGTTGAGCGACTGCCACCCAGAAGTCCTTGTGACATCTTGGTAAAAGGTCTATGACAAGCTATTTTCAGAAATGTCCCTAAAATCCAGTACATCACTGACAAAGTTGTTGATTCCACAGAGTGTACGTCTGGTGAAGATACCACTCAGAAACAATCGGAGCCTCAGGCTGATGCTGAGGATAAGGACAAGGAAATGTCTCAAGCAACTCACAGGAAGTAGGACTCTCAAATGTGTCACCAAACATAAAGGAGGAACTTAAGTGAAACATTTTGTCAAATCTACCACTGTCCACTGTTGACTGAAAGTGACATCACAGTGTCCTCGTACTCGCAATTGTGAATGTTACCTGACCAAACTTTGACATCACCTTCAGTCGACAGCAGGGGGCAGTGCTGGATAAAATATAAACCCCCTCAAATGGATGAAAGCGGTGGATTAATCTGCTTCATTCTCTTTCCACCAATGTGATATTGACTGCAAGCCTAATGCAGAGTGCAACTTTTGTTACCTTCACAACTGGGGCGAAGTTCGGGTGTTGTGAGAAGGTTCCTATGATCTGTGGTCATCGTAGCGATGACCCTAAATGTGAGGAAAAAAGAAGTTCAAATTAAGACAATAGAAGTGCAGACGAATTTTCACTCGTGGAGGCAGCACTTCATCATGAATCCGCTTGTGAGTTAGTGCATGTATACATTAGTCACTCACATTGGTTGTGTGTTGCGCTATTTCTGCCCATAGGTTCAGTCCAAAAGCATCCGGACCACAGGAGGAGGAGGATGACGACGACGATGATGATGACGACGACGACGACGATGATGATGATGATGAAGAAGAAGCAGACAGTGACAGTGCTAGCCTTGATTCAGCCGTGGATGAAGATGAGAATGATGATGAAGATGAGGAGGAGGATGATGAAGACCAATCAGGTCGGGCCTTGAGAACAAACCAAAACGAAACTGAATGCTTTTTTTGAAATGAGGAAATAGCACTTTTTGATATTTACTTTATAAAACATTTTGTAACTTAAATAGAATGCAAAGACCGCACAATTCATCCATCCATCCATTTTCTAATCCGCTTATCCTCACGAGGTTCGCGGGCGTGCTGAGGCCGATCCCAGCCTGAACCGTTTGCCAGACAATCGCAGGGTACACATAGACAAACAACCGTTCACGAATTTCTGCAGTGTGAGGTGGACGTGCTAACTAGTCGGCCACGGTGCCACCCTGGACAGTTTGTCCATCATGATTAATTCATGGCTGCTCCAAGTGGTGTGCATGACTTGGCCACTGAATAGCAGTATAACACATTCATGCAACACAAACGAAAGAGACTTTGTCACTCCACGACTCTAATTGACTCTTGCAATCTGCAGTAATATTAGCTGGAAGACACCTTGTGACTGGAGTGGGGTGAAAAAAAGGTAATGTTTCTTTTGTTTGTACTAGCTCAAAAGAAGTCAAAGATGTCGCTCCCCTCTGACGTGATGGAGGGAAGAACAATTTTCATCAGGTTTGCACTTCTTTTTTCCTTGTCTTGGAGTTGTTGTTGTTCTTCACTCAGACTCTTGTTGCTTTCCAGGAACTTGTCTTTCGATACCGAGGAAGAGGGCCTGGAGGAAGTTCTCCTCCAATATGGAGAAATGAATTACATCAAGATTGTTTCCCATTCAAACACGGGACATTCAAAAGGTTGAGCCTAACATGACCACTTGGGACCCCGTCTTGCATGTTCTTTGCCTGACTCCGCTCTTTTCGCCCAGGTTGTGCCTTTGCCCAATTTAAAACCAAAGAGGCAGCGGACAGATGCATCGCCGCAGCGCAGGACACGGCAGAAGTAACTTTTCAAATTTGCGCTTCCGACGTCGCATATTCATGCTTTAATAATGTCTTCGCTGGCAGGCTGGCGGAATCCGAGTGGACGGGAGGAAGCTGCTGATTGTGGCCGCCGTCAACAGAGAGGACGCTACCAAGTTGAAGGTCAAAAAGGTCAAAGTCCAAACAGGCACCAGGAACTTGTATCTGGCTAGAGAAGGATGTGAGTTAATCCCTCTTGCTTTTTGTTTGGAGTGTTTTTCAAACACAAAAGTCAAATAAACCAAAATAGCTCTCAGTCGAGTTATAATAAGATGGTAAATAAATGTTATTTCATAACTGTTCTTCATTTAATTGCTAATTGAAAACTGATTTTGTATTTCTGCTTATAAAATTTGGTTTGTAATGTCTGTTAATAATCTTTAGTTTTGAAAATATATCGTTAATACGACACTGTAATTTCATTTTTTTTGTACATAATATTCATCTGTACTTTTTAATATATATTTTTGAATACTGCATACTTTACAATACTCTTTACAAATGTATCTAATATTTTAACTTCATTTTAAAATGCAATGTAATTTTATTTGTCAGTACATATTTTAAAATCCACTTTTATTTTTTGTTGTTTTTCAAATATTTGTTAATTAGTTAGTGGTCCAGTGGTTAGCGTGTCGATCTCACAGTGCAGAGGTACCAGGTTCAATTCCAGCTCCGGCCTCCCTGTGTGGGGTTTGCATGTTCTCCCCTGGCCTGTGTGGTTTTTCTCCGGTACTCCGGTTTCCTCCCACATTCCAAAAACATGCATGACAGGCTGATTGAACACCCAAAAATTGTCCCGAGTTGTGAGTATGAGCGCGGATGGTTGTGTGTGTGCCCTGCGATTGGCTGGCAACCGGTTCAGGGTGTCCCCTGCCTACTGCCAGAAGACAGCTGGGATAGGCTCCAGCATGCCCTCAACCCTTGTGAGGATCAAAGTGGATCGGAAAATGGATGGACGGCAATGGAATAAATGTGAATTTGTGTTCTCCTTCAGTGATCCGTCCTGGAAGCAAGGCGGCCGAGGGTGTGCCTGAAGCAGACATGATCAAAAGAGCCAGAGTGAGTGAATGCTCACAGGAGGACGAACACGTTTGGCATTCCATTCATTCATTGATCCTTTGATATGCCATCTACATGCAGTTTGAAGATTTAAAAAGAGCCAAGCTGCGGGACATCAACATATTTGTCTCCAAGAATCGTTTGTGTGTCCACAACCTGCCAAAATCCTTAGACGACAAGAAGCTGCGAGCGCTATGCTTACAGGGGCTAGCCAGCATCGAAAGCGTGAGGATACCAGAGGTGAGCGTTGTAAAACGTCCATGAGAGAGCGATGTTCTTATTTTTACTTACCACTTTGTGTACCGTATTTACATTTGTTTTGGGTTTTTTTACCCTCCAGTGCCGCATCATGTATGACAGGAAGCCTGAGAAGGGTCAAGTCATGGGCCACTCTCTAGGCTACGGCTTTGTCCAGTTTCAGGAGCACGAGCACGCTTTGGCCACGCTGCGCTACCTCAACAACAACCCCGACATCTTTGGTGCACACAAGGTTGGCCTCTGGCTTTCCCTAGTTATGCTTCCTGTTTTGTTCATTATAATCATATTTTTTTGTTTAAGGTACAAGGTGCTTCACAATCAAAACCACCAATAAACAAAATAGAGCAGTTTGTACAAAAGACTAAAATACAAAAGAAGATCAGTAAGTAAATAGTTAACAAATACAACAAATTTGTATAAAACCAACAATATTAAGTAAAGGGCAAACATGTTGGATTGCTTTCCCATTCCCTTTATGATGAATTATCATTAAAACAAACCCTTGGGGAGGGATGAGTGGAGCGGGCGTTCTTTTGTTTATTTCAACAAAAGTTAATGTGGTGTGCACGCAGGTGCTTTTATTATATTTGGTGACAGTTTTGTTCTTACACATTATTGACGTTTTGCTGACAAACATTCTTCATTAAAATTGATTGAGGATTGTGTTTAAAAGGCCATATTTTCCAAGAGGAATACATTTTATTTTCATTTTGTCTGTCCACGTAAGGGAAACACAAAATATCCTTCCTGAGAAAATGAGTACAATAAATGCTAGGGTATGTGTTTGGATTCAGGATAAAGAAAGTCTCAGAAGAGGGAAAAACACCCAAAAAGCAAAACCTATTTTGAAGGGTGTGATTGTTAGTTTACCCTTCTTTTCGTCGAAGAGGAAAACATTTTTTTGGAGGTTGTTGTATCACATCACTTTGAGGAATTGTGCACAGTTCTCCAAATGAGATGCAGGGTGTGCTTGCTTCAAGCTGTTTGTGACACCCAGTTGAATTTCACTGTAAAACTGATACATGAAACAAAAGAGAATTAGGCATTGTGTATTTAATGTCAAAATATGTCATTTGAATGAAAATCGGCTATCTTAATGCTAGCATATCGCGCAAAACATTGTACGCGGGCTGAAGGAAACTAGCAAAATGTTCCGGTATCGATCAACCGTCAAACAGCTGCAATTGTGATGCAAACGGAGCAACGCATACAAACAGAGAATACAACAATACCATTCTGTGTAAATAGTAACTTGGACTGAAAATTATTTGGAGACCATGTCTGGGTAAACAGTAAAAACCCATAAAAAGCTTCACTATAAAAAGTTCAGTAGTACAGCAGTGGCTCAAATACTGAACTGTGGTATCGTAATTTTTGACGTTATTGTTTTATGACTTTGTTTGCCATCTTCCAGAGACCCATTGTCGAGTTTTCCCTGGAAGATTCCCGCAAGCTCAAGATCAAAGAAATGCAACAGCAAAAAAGCAAGGTGTGTGTGTGTGTGTGTGTGTGTGTGTGTGTGTGCACGTTTGCGTGTGTGCGTTTGCGTGTGTGCGTTTGCGTGTGTGTGTGTGTGTGTGTGTGTGTGTGTGTGTGTGTGTGTGTGTGTGTGTTCTTTAACACCGTTTACGTAAAGGTTGAGAAGCCCTGTTCAACTTCAGTGAGCAATTTTTTTTTTCCCTTTGGTTTTGCATGAACAGAATTTCAACAAACAAGGTGGAAGAGGTAGTGTGACGCCTCAGATGAGACAAGCCTGGACTGGACAAGACTGGAAAAGAAACAAACAAGGTAGAACTAAAGCAGTGTCCTGGATATAAAAATGTATTATTAAATACAAGCAGAAAAGTAATGTCAATGTTCAGAAATAGATTGAATCGTTTTTTTGTACTGCCTAACCTCATTTGGGCCACAGATTTCAACGACAGGGCAAAACACAAGGTGAATAAATAAAATAATAATGTTAAAAATTAAAAAGAGATAGGCAGAGCCAAAAATATGAAACAATATCTAAATGAAACTACAAATATATGTATGTAAAAGAGAATAGATTTGATCAAATAGATATTCAAAAAAGTATTGAAATATTTTCATCTCTCTAAATAGTTTTTAAAAATAATTTAATGAAAGAAATAGGTTTTCACATGAGAGGTATTGAAATCCATGCAACACTAATTCATATACAAATATAATAATGAATCAAGATAACGAACAAAAAAGATTCAAGCATATTAATAAATAAATGGATAATTACATTGACCAAAGTAATTATAGAAAATAAAATGCATAACATTGAAGAAGAAGAAAAGGTATACAATATATAAATCAGGATGTATTGTCTTGTAATATTTAGATGTGTGTAAAAAAAAAAATGAAAATAGAATATAATTTCAAAGAAAACAATGACAAAACAAAAAAACCTTTTGTTTTTTGGTGCATACAGTTATGACACATTTTTTGAGATAATTAATGACTCACTTGGCTTCAGGCCATGTGGAATAATTTGAACCTCAAAACCTCTTGATAAATGGACACACTTCCAAACATTTTGTTGCCTTATCACTTCCTGTATGTACCATGGCCAGGCATCCCTGATACTTTTGTCCATTTTTTTTTTCCTTTTCCTCTGTCGGCCCCGTTCAATCCGTCCACGTAGGTTTGTCATCAGCTCCTCACAACAAACCAAGACCCAGCCAACACTGCGGCTTCCAGACCAAACCCGAAGTGGAGCATGTGGACCTTCAGAACGGAAAGAAGCGGAGGAAAGTGCTCCCCTTCACGTCCCACCGAGGACCCAAGATCAGGTACAGATGCTGTGATACGCAAGAATGCTCTAGTACCAAAATGAGAATCGGCACATTGTTAATATGGCACCCCAGCAGACATTGAATGTTTCTTCTGTTTCTTTCTTCTACTGTATGTATTCCTTTTACAGTGCTCAGATTGAGGCGCGTCATTACTGAAGTGCCTTGTGCTACAGGCTACATTTAAGTGAACCGTGTGATAGGAAACATATGCAGCAGAATGTTAAATCGTAACACAAGTTGTTGGTCTCGAGAGGGTTATACTTGCAACATGTTCAACGGAAGCGTGTGATTTTCAAGAATACTTAATATAGAACAGATCTTTACCTCAATTGCATGACATAATGGTGTTATCAAGCGTCGGTGCTCGAAACGATCGATAAGTATTCATATGTCAGTACTTGGACTCGTACTTATGCATCCGTAGTGTTAAGCTGTCGACAGTCTTAAGAGCAGACTTGTAACAAGCCTATGGACTCTTCCAGAATGCGTGACAAAGGGAAGCAGAAGGCTCCGCCCCCCAAGAAAGCTCAGCGTGGAGGCAGCAGAAAAGACCGTCAAACGTGGCAGATGGAGAAGCGCACACAGACAAGAAATCAGGTTTATACAGCATTTTACCGATATTCTGATGTAAAAATATGAATGACTGACTAAATTAAAGTTGCAAATTATAAAAGTGGAATGAAAATAAATGTATCGAAATAAAAATGTTGTAGCTGGTATATGGATTTATAGGTTTTAATTAAATTCTGCACTGTGAATGGGCACGTCGTCCTCCATTTATAAATGAGTAGTCATTCTATTTTGGAACAATATGTTGTGTGGACATAAATATGCATTTTTTGTGGCCGCGTTCTCCCTGTAGGCAAAAGGCCCAATGAAGCATTCGAGAAACAGGGGCAGCGATCGTTTTGACAGCCTGGTGGAGCAGTACAAGAAGAAACTTCTCTCACACAGCGAAAAAAGCTCTGGTATGAGAAAAAACAAGTGGTTTGTTAACTAAACTCATTTGTATTTGGACGTTTGGAATCAATTCCTGATTCATTGGTGAGGTGTCATAATTGTACACAATGTTTGAATGAAGCCCCTGTGTTAAACTATTATGATCTCCCCTGTCAAACAACCAGGTGTTTTTATTGTACATTTAGGCTGTCTTTATATTAAAACAATGAAAACAATTGGCTCTGTCAATCATTTTATTGGTTTGACAATCGGTTTTTGTTGAGAGATCACAAGAGAGGGCAACACGGTTGAAAAGTGCCTAGTAAGTCTGCCTCACATTTCTGAGGTTTGCTGTTCAAATGCCAGGCCCAACTTTACTGTGTGCAATTTGCATGCGCTCCCCATTCTTGAGTTGGTTTTCCCTAGAGACTCAGCTTGCCCCCTCATTCCAAATACCTTCATGTTAGGTTCATTGCAGAGACTAAATTGTCTGTAGGTGTGACTGCATAAAAATCCACCCCCCTCGCCCTACAATAATAGAAAAAGCTAATGATGGTTTTATTCAAAACTTGTTATTCCAAACAATAACTTGCAGAAACAAAAAATATATATATGTTTTTTTACAGGTTTTGTCAAATTGTATGCAAATAATATATTTAATAAATACAATTGTGGCGGCACGGTGGTCGACTGGTCCGTCTCACAGTGCAGAGGTGCTGCATGGTTCAATTCCGGCGCTGGCCTTCCCGTGTCGTGTTCGCATGTTCTCCCCGTGCCTGCGTTGGTTTTCTCCGGGTAAGATGTGTTAAAGGCCTTGAATTACATTAAATTTTTATGGCAGAGGCACACGCTCACCCTGAAAATTATCGACATCGTTCACCAGACACAGAATGAAGCTCCTCGCAATGCCATCTCTGTCCCCAGACCTCAACCACAGGACCCAGGTTGCTTTATGTTGTCAGATTCTTAGCGGGTAGTCGTTGAAAAATAGGGTGGTCGGAAAATTTGCAGTTGTGCAGTGCTCATCAACGAAGATGCCCTTTGAACTATTGAAGACCCCCCCCCCCCCACCCCCCAAAAAGTTAGAACAAGACAAGTGCTACAGAAAACAGAAAGATGGCCGAATCACGAGAGTTAACTAAATTGAAACAAAAGTCAATTTATTATCCATTTTTCCTTAAATAGTTTTTCAAAAAGCAAATACAGTACAGTACAAAAATATACAAAATGCAAATTTGAAGGCTATAAATAGCAGTAACGGAAGAGCTGGTGGTGGGTGTTGACATAAATAAAAGCCCAGTATTTAAATAAGAATGAAGCCCCAGTGGTCAGCACATCTGCCTCACAGTTCTGAGGTTCCGGGTTGAATCCGGGCTGCGCCCTTTCTGCGTAGTGTTTGTATGTTCTTGCCGTGCTTGTGCCAGTTTTCTCCGGCTTCCACATTCCTCAAGCATGCACGTTAGCTTTATTGAAGACTCAATTGTCCATTGGTGTGAATGAGAATGATGCCAAAATCCTCTTCTTGCTTTACTATTTTTTGTTTGTTTGTGTTTCTTCTGAATGTCAAAAATGTTACGTGTCCAAAGGTTTGTACACATGTCGTTTTTTCCCCCCTCTTTTGTTTGAGGTTTCATTAAGACCGATGCAAGGCCATATGCATTTGACAGATTCGGCCGTAGTTGCAGCCTTTGCTGTCCCAGACTGCAGATCAGCTGCAGCTTGAGATGCTTTATTCCCACTGCGTTGTACACTTTTCTGTTGTTGATAAATCTGTTGATAAAGCACATGGCAGAAGACCTGTCACGACTAAAACCGATAAAAGTGACTGAACTTCTAGAGCAGGTGTTCACATCAAGCCAATGAAGGTTTTGCCTGGAGGGTTGCGGTGGAACTTCGCATCAACAAAAGCTCTATTTAGTGGCTGTTTGCGAGAGCGATAAAGCTTTACCTGTACCAGCTTCAGGTTGTTCCAAACTGCAAAGCCAAACTGTCAAATGCTGATGGCCTCATGTTTGTCCAAATGAAGCAAAATGAGGAAAAAAAAAGTGTATATTATACTTTTTGGACACCTTGCATAACTGCCTCGCATATGTTTGCCTACACTGATGGTTTTGTTTTAGCGTGTTATGTAAATGAAAGGACAGGAAAGACTGAAAGGACATTGCATCCTTTTTGAGTGTTCAGAAAAAAATTGGACAGCACTGATTTTGAGTCCTCAGTAAATCTAGCGTATGTTTTAGAGTTTCCGTCTCAGCATTTGTCCAGGTGCTCCATGTTCTGCAGCATCCGGGTGAGGATGTCCTTGACTCTGACCAGCGCCTCGATGCCGACGGTGAGGACGAAGCTTTGCTGACTTTGCAGCCGTGGCAGCGCGCCACCCGTGGCGGAGGTCCTGTTGGCCTTGGCCTCCCCGCAGCGGGCCTTCTTCCACTGACCGAGGTAACTCTTCAGCCACGAGATCTCGGCCTTCACCTGAGACACGTTCAGAGAGTCTGAGATGAGCTTGTCGTAGCCGTCCAGGAGTGTCACCACTGAAGAGAGCCCGTCCAGTCGGTCGGCCGGCGGCGTCAGCGTCATGCCGGGAGGAACCTGCCACGCCGCAGACAACCAATCAAGTTTGTTCATTTCCACTCTTACAATAACAAATATTCTAGAGGTGCGATGATTAATCGACAACTAAACGATTATCAAGTTAACCGATCATTATTTTTTGACATCAGCACAGCTTTTGAGTAGAAGATACAGATAAGGCGGTTATCTCATGTCAATTATTTGGCAGAGATGCTAGCACTTTGGAAGTCGGATAAGTTCAGACACCCACACTTTACACTTAGAACAATTATACGTATGGTATAAACAGTATTTATTGCGCTAGGCCATGGTAAGTGTGTGTTGTGACCATGAGAAATGATGGCGCAGTTCATGAAGTGAAAGGCGCACGAAAAAAAAAGCCACTGATGTTCAACTCAAGTGATGCGTTGAAACATTGCTCACAGGGCATTTTCTGATTTGGACATCTGCAAATAAATGATTCTTTTACCATTCTGTCCACACAACCCTAACACAGCAAATGTTTGTCATTTTCTTTCAGGGTAAGTAGTGTTAGTCAATAGCCCGCTGCCCATTTGCAGAAAAGGTCTATCGGCCTTCTGTAGAAGTTACCTGGATTTTATTGAGTCTGGCAACCAGCTGCTTGGACTTCCCCTCCACTGTGGCTTTCATCCTGATGACCTCCACCGACATGGGGGCCGCCGTGACCGCGCCCCAGACTTGGGACACGGACACCAGGATGGCTAAGGTGATGCAGTCCATTGTGTTTGTTTGTGGCTGTGGATCCCGGGAGAAATGCCAACAGTATTGTCATTCAAGTCTTTTGTGCACTTTCCCCATGAAGCACTTCCTTCCACTCATTGACGCAACCTGTTTGATTGTGCGGGCAAATATTTGAGATTCCTTCAAATAAAAGTTGGGTACAAAGATCAAACGCTTCCGCACGTCCGCCCTAAACCTAATTTGCTCCGGCATCCAACTCATACTTGTCAATAGGAATCTTCATTAGTTATGAACAGATGATGGAAAAGTCTCACGACCATTTCCAGTAGTTTATTTATTAAAATACTTACAACTTGCAAAACAAATAATTACAATCCTAATTTCTTTTTCACAAATGTTTGTTTAAAAAAATTAATATGACAAATAGGATGAGAAAATAATAAGATCAGGCTTGTGATTTAACAGTACTAATAATAATTTTAACTCAATTGATTTTTATTTGCTTTGATTATTTCATCTTCAGTTGTATAATTTAAAAAGAAAAAGTTCCATTTATTTTTTATGATTTATTATTCTATATTACTATTTAATATAGCATGGTAAAGAAGCAGCAAAAATAAAATCCTGTTAATATTATAATACATATATATTTCTAAACAAGGAATCTGAAAAAAAAAACTGAAATCCAGTACTGAGTCTCGGAAGACACTTAAAAAAAAGAGCTTTACCTACAGTATATATGTAGAGAGAGAGATTTGCTAAAAGAGAAAACATGGCAAAATAAATTCATTTTACAAAATGACAAGAAAAATCTGCATTTTTCTAAGCAATATTTTCAACTTAACCCTCATAGTCCACCGTTTACAAAGAATGCAATATTTCTTTGAAGTGTCATAGCACAGAACTGCTTTATTGTCCATAAAGGGCAAAAAATCCCAAGGAATTAATATAAACTATATATGTATGGATAGCACAGATGCCGCTGAACATTTTGAGTGTTTGAAAAAAAAATTAAAATGTTTGTATAACACGACATACATCATTTACGAAATTGTAAAACGCGTAGGTTCGGTATCAGTTTTATTCGAAGGGCATAAGGGTTTGAAGCCTATTAGCAATCAAAACACCTGATCGCAAGCCTTATTTTTCCGCCTATAATGTCGATACACCTACCATAAATACTCATGCCATACCGAAGTTGTTCATGCAAACATCAAGCTTTCAATAAAGCACAAAACAGAAGCCAAAGGTCAAGCACCGAGAGGAGTAAAAGTTTCGCTTACCTTTTGGTGGTGAGTGTGTCCACTGTTGGGCCACCATCTTATAGTGGTGGGATGTTGAGTCACCTCTTACTCATCGCTTTCCCCGACCCCCCCATTCCCTTTCGTCCATCCCCTCACCTTCCTCTTCCCAGCCCATCGCATCATAGCCTCGTTTACATGTGCAGTAGCCCTTGTTGGGTTTTTATCTTTTTCTACAGCAATCAACCTGTTATTTTTCAGTTACCGGACAAAATACATTCAAATTGAATTGAATGCAAAAACACTGTGCACTGAAGTAGAAGCACATATCATTTAGTATAAAATATATAAGCCTCCTCTTAGGTTTCTTTTGGTACACCAAAAAATGAGCCATCGAGAATTAAGAGTGGACTAAATCAAATGTCATTTTTAGGTTCAATGCGGGAAGGAAAAAGGTTCATTTTCCAATTTGGCAGTTTGGGGAAAACCAATTTTGAACTTTGCACTTTTAGGCACAAAACTGGGCCAAATCCCGTTCCAAAGGTGGCCACCACACTAGATCAAACCACACCATCCATGGCGGTTGAAAAAAGTAACAAGCCTGTTCTGACAAGAACTAGAAAGTACAGATAGCCATTTTCAAAAGTAGGGAGACAAAGTAAAAAGTCGCCACAAAAATACTCAGGTTAAGTACAGATAGCTATAAAATCTAATTAAGTACAGTAACAAATATATCTGAAGTAAAAATGCGGTGCTGTACTGTACGTGTTCCCAATCATGTGTTGACCTCCACCCGCCATTGCTCATTCTAAATATTGCCCAATGGCAGCCAGCAGGGCAGCTGTTTGTTTAGCACAAAGCACCGCCTCAACTGTTGTGGACCATTCAAAGCATACAAATGTGACAACAATATCATTGCAACAAAATATATTTCCATATATATTTATGTATATTTTTGTCCATTCTTTTCATTTCAATTTTTCACAAAAAAAATATTTTCAAACAACATGCTGTACCGAAAATACAGGCAAATCTCAGTCCAGAGGTCGATTTATGACTAATTAAAATGAAAAAGGAATATGTACAAAAGAAAACATTCATAATCTAGAACCAGAAAATGCAGTGAATATTAATCCAAATATTTATTTTCCTATGATAATTGCATTGCCATGTTCACACACATTTTCTTCACATTGCAATACAATACAATACATGCTGACTTATATTGCGCTTTCACAACAGCGACAGCTGTAACAAAGCGCTTAACAAAACAGTTAACATAAAGTAAAATAATAAACACAACACAACATAAACACGGACAGTCGTGCAGTCCTAACCACTTTTCCGTCACACGCTTTGTTGTTTGAAGCAATTTGAGATGAAAGGAGAGAGAATCAAAGTGTCCTTTAACCAGTGGATCAGAGACGTCATGCTCAAAATGTGCACACGTCGGCTACAAGCTAAGTTTCAAAGTCAACAAGAAGCTGTAGCATTGCAGGACTAAATCTCAGGCTTAAATTGCATAGGTGATTCAATTTTAAAAAAATGATTAAAAAGTAATATAAATAAAAAGAAAGATACAAAAAATAATTTTACAAAATTTGGGAAAATGCAGTGATTTTAACATCTATACATGTATATTTGTAATTTTCCACAGATAATATCAAATTAAAGTAGAAAGTCGTAAGAAGGCATTTTTTTTGGTACACATGCATTTTTATATTGTTAACTTATTTATATTATTTGAGAGTCATCAGAGTTCAGGCGTTGATCAGTGTATCCCAATTAATTGGGATACATTTTATAAGAATTTTAAATATTTTTGTAATGTTCCACAAATGATGATACCGAAACAAATTATAGTGTCATATTAATGTTAGATAAGTTAGTTAGTTAGATAACCTTTATTTGTCCCACACTGGGGAAATTTGCAGTCTACAGCAGCACAATTGGGGAAGAAAAAAAAAGTAAGGTGAGGCCTTTCTTTTTTGGTCGTCAGGCCACCGCTGGATAAGGAAGTACAACAGATAATATTAATCAATGAATTAATGATTAATTAGTACACACACACATTTTTAAACTACAATTGGACTGATATACATTTATAATGAAATACATTTTAATACATCGAATGGATGTGTGCGTGTGTGTGCATGTGTGTGTGTGTGTGTAAGTGTGTCACACGAAATACAATGTAGCACTTTCTCACAAAAATGAACACACCTGCCATTTTAGTAACACTGTACTCTTTTCACAGGACAACAAAAATAACTCTCTGCAACAATGTCTGTCAGTGTACATCCTGCATGACAGTGTCATTGAAATTAAACCAGTGGTAACAAAAGTGATTGCACCCCGAAGTGAAAATGGTTAATTGGCTGTCATTTATATCGCGCTTTTCTACCTTTGAAAATCAAAGCGCTTTTCACTGTTTCCTCAGGAGCAACTGGGGTTCAGTATCTTGCTCAAAGACACTTCGACAAGGTCGCAATGGCAGGGGGTTGAACCCCCAGGTTTGGTCCTTAAATATTTTCCAGAATGCCATGTGCTTGCTTGCTTGCTTGTTTTGTGTTTTGCCCAATTGAAGCTCTCACACCATCACATGCAGGAAGAGCATTTCAGCAGCAGCTCACAGATGGGTTTTTTTTTGGATAGCTCAGCTTTTCTTCCAACATCTTCTCCTCATCCAGAGTGGCTATTCTTGGATGAGTGTCTGTGTTGTGACACAAACTTGTCAGGGGAGAGAAAAAAAAAACAAACCAAAAAAAAAAAACAGGCCAAGAGTGAACCATGTGCCTTCGATTAAGTCTTCAGGGAAATTATTATTTTTTTAATAATAACATGCCTTTTACAGTTGTTTGTTTTAGGTTTCCCTCATGGTAATTTACTGTAAAGCGGGCATACCTCACACACTCGGGAATAATAAACAGGTCTCGTAAAAATCGCATGTCCTCTTTAATAACGTGCTCAACTCAAGCAGAAATGTGACGTTATCAGGGAAACTGACGAGAAAAGGCACTTTTAAAGGACGCACTTCTGGGAATGAGAGTCAAGCGGTGGTAGAGTTTAAGTCCACTTTAATCTTCGCCGGGAATCGTCTATTATTCATGAAAGCAAAAACATGGAGGAATGACCAAGACACTCATGTTCAACATGGAAGAAGAAGAAGAACAAACAAAAAAAAGTTTTACTTTTCTATGTGCCAGCAGCAAACTGGGTTATAAACGCGGACATCTGGGATTAATAACAGCTGCCGGTCAAAAAAAAGTTTCTTAACAAGGATTTTTTTTTTTTTTTTGCCTGCCTGCCTGCATACATCATCATCACTAACAGGAACAACTTCAAGGTAAAAGCAAGTTAAACACATTTACATATTTTCAATCCCTTCAACTCAAAGTCAGCACAAGTCTGATTGTCAGATGTTGTAAAGATTATCCTGAGTGATTATCCTGTAGTTTGTGATGTGTGTGAAGAGTGCTTTTTTTTTTGCCCACCGTGATGTTCTCAGAAAGCTGTCGGCTGACAATCGTAAATGTTAAAACTGTTCAAAAGTTACGTTTGTAAATCCTTAGGTGGGAACACATCCTTACAATCGGGTGAAAAATTAGGCTCTGCCCCCCCCCCCCCCTGTCTTTGGGATTAAAGTCGCCTGTCGGATGCCGATCAGGATTGTCAGGAGTGATTATCCTTGATGTGGGGTGTTTTTCCTTCAGAGTCTTCTTGAAAATGTTCGAGCTGACAATTGCAAATGGTAAACAAGGTACTGGGTTCAATTCCAGCTCCGGCCTCCCTGTGTGGAGTTTGCATGTTCTCCCTGGGCCTGCGTGGGTTTTCTCCGGGAACTCCGGTTTCCTCCCACATTATAAAAACATGCATAAGATAAGATAAGAAAACCTTTATTAGTCTCGCAATGGAGAAATTCCCAATTCACAGCAGCAAAGTTATGAAAGGAAGAAGTAGAACAACAAATTATAGGAGCTGCTGGAAAGGCAGCCACTCTCGCGGCGCCATTTTGAAGTCAAAATAACAAAAATAACACAACACAACACATAGGACACAGACAGTCGTGCAATCTTTACCACTTTTCTGCATACATTTTGTTGTCTGAAGCAGTTATAGATGAAAGAGGAGAGGATCAAAGTGTCCTTTCACCAGTGGATCAGAGACGTCATGCTGAAAATGTGCACACGTCTGCTACAAGCTAAGTTTTGAAAGCAAACACGAAGCTGTAGCGTCCATTGACGAAAAGAGATTCGTTCACTTCTCCTGTCCCACGTAATCCGCTTCAAACTCCAAGCCGCGACTCCCAGTTCCAAATCCGCATCGGCACTCCGCGCTAACGCTCCTTTCTTCTCATCGTCGGCTCCTCAAGACTTACATCCATCCAGCCGCAGACCGTTCAACAGCACCGATCTCTCCGCTGAACAAAGCGGGGCTGTGAAAAATGCTGCCCATTCCAGGCGCAAGACACAAGCGCCCCGGTACTGTCCAGCAACGACAGTCAAATGGCGCCGACATTCCTCCCAGTCAAAAACAGTGCTGGTATACCCATGCTGCCGAGAAGGCGCAACCACCAAGCACAGAGTCTCCTCCTTGATGAATGTCGTGGCCAAAAAATGCTGAAAAAAGTCCACATCAGGTCCACACGACGTAACAACAAACACAAAGTGACAAAACAAACACAAAAAAAAAAAAAAAAGCAAGGCTCATGAGAGCACTTGCTGACGGCTGCCTACTCGGGCGCCATCTTGACTTCAAAGGGCATGGCAGGCTGATTGAACACTCTAAATTGTCCCTAGGTGTGAGTGAGAGCACGGATGGTTGTTCGTCTGTTGTGTGCCCTGCGATTGGCTGGCAACCGGTTCGGGGTGTCCCCCGCCGACTGCCTGAAGACAGCCGGAATAGGCTCCATGACCTTATTGTGAGGATAAGCGAATCGGAAAAAATGGATGGATGGTATACAGTACATGTACTGATAATCAGGCTGAGTTTGAGTTGTTTACCCCTGCAGATTAAAGACAACAAAGGCTTGATTATTGGATGTCTCTCAAAGATGATCCTGTGGTTTTGGCTGTTTTAAGAGTGATTTTTTTTTCTTCTCCCCAATCTATTTGGATCATGATTGGGGTCGACAATCATAAATGTTAACTGGGCTATACTTAATAGCAATAATAAGGCCGGAATTGAAAACTGCTTCTGATCAAAGTCAGCAGAGGTCCAATTATGGGATTGCTCTAAACGATTATCCTATGGTATGGGGAGTGTTAACACTCCCTACACCAAGTTTTTTTTTTCTTCAACCTGTTTGGAAAAACTATCGAAGCCAACAATCATAAATGTTAAGTAGGGTACACACCTACCAATAATCAGGCCAGATTAGAAAACCCCTTAGTTGACAAAATCTTGAGAATCAGACCTCTTTAAAAGATTATCCTGAGTGATTATCCTGTGGTGTGGGGTGTGGCAAGTGTGATCTTTTTTTTCCTCTGCTTTGCTCACAAACTGTCAAGGCGAACAACTGTCAATGTTAAACCTGTTTAAGATTTACTTAACCACACGTGCCAGTTTTGTTTCCTCGTCACTTGTGGAGTCTCTAACTTTTTGATTGTCAGTTAAGGGGCTAGAAATCTGGATGTATGTACCCCACTTAACAGGAACAACTTTTAGTTAAAACGGGGTACACATAACGGTGAATACATTTGAGCATTTTTCCACCTTTTTGCTTCAAGGCAGCAAATGCCAGATTATCAATTACCAGTTGAGGATTTGTTGTGCTTTGGTGAAGGTCTGCTCTTTAAATGAGTGCTGATCCAATTAATCCAATGATTACTGTGGTGATCAATTGAAAAATCCTTGATTTAAAATATTTGTTCGCAGATTTTTAAAATGTGATTATGAATTCCATTAAAATAAAAGAAGAATAAAGTTGATCACCACTACCTGTAGTCTTACATTTAGTTTGATTATACTCTCTTTCTATGCAGATACTAATGGTTGTCTGTCCAGTTAAAAAAAAGAGGTTTTAGGATGATGTGGAATTAATTGAGATTACATTTTTTTGTTGCCCATGGATACTTTTAAAGCGCAATTAGTAATTTGTTTAAAACCCTAAACTGTTCGTCTTATGCCTTGCAGTATGTTTACAAGCCACAAAGGAAGATCAATGAATAGGAAGTCACCTCCTGAGGTAGACAGGACAGGACAGGACACAAGTGTCCTTGGGTGTCTTGAAAGGCGCTTATAAATAAAATCTATTATTATTATTATTATTACTACTCATTAATTATTCATGAGTCACATGACTTGTTGGATCTCTTGAGTCACATCTTTACAAGAAATGTCTGCAACCATGAATAAGGTGTAAAATGTTCAATTTTAGAGCTCCAGCTACCGATTTTTCTTTATCGATTTACGTGTTGATGTTTTTTATTTAATTGATGAATCACATTAAAAAATACATTTATTAAATTTCTATCCTTTTACTGTTCAAAAACAGGTCATTCCCATTGACGGTGCAAAAATTATGATTCTGTTACTATTTTGGTCTGAAAGTTCAGAAATTAGGGATAGATGTGGATCATTAGGTCAGGATAATCACCAGTCATGTTTACGTGGAGCCTTGTATTCCATTTAGAATGAAACCAAATGGAAAGAAAATACCATATTGGCCCGAATATAAGACGGCCCTGATTATAAGACGACCCCCTCTTTTTCAAGACTCAGGTTTGAAAAAAGACTTTGAACACCAAATTAATTTTTATACAGAAAATAATTACAGTACATCTGAAACAAATGATTATAACAATATATTTGAGAGAAAAAGCATGTTATTTTACCTCATTCAAATCTTGATATCTGAACATTTAAATATGTAAACTAAAGTGCAATCACATTCGTAATTGAATGGCTTCTGCTTTTTGAGATGTAAATTATATCATAACTTCTCCTCAGCTATTGTTGCTACGTTTCTCCATTTTCTTTTATCTCTTCTATTATTTTCTTCTCTTTTCTTTCTTACCGCTATTTTTATTTTTATTCTTTGTGACGGGTTCACTTTGGCCTGGGGAGTCAAGTTCAGCAGTTGAGTTGAGCATTTGCTTCAATGATATCTGGCGCTATCTAGCGTCGTGAATGGGTATAATGTCTAGACCCTGAATATAAGACGACCCCCAATTTTTCAGTCTTATTTCAATGCAAAAAACACCGTCTTATCTTCGGGCCAATACGGTAGGTACTCCATATCATACGTCACAGGAAAATCAAAACGGAATTTCATTTGTATTTAAAGAAGTGGCATATTCCTGTTACCCATCCCCCAGAGTAGGAATATGAAATGAGTAACTTAGTTATTCATTTCATTAAATCTAAGTATAATGACAAGTTGCATGGGGAGAAGAAGAACACTGCTTCAGGTATCATTTAGGAATACATTAAAGTTACTATTTGACCATTTTTCAACTGTGGTTCAGAGGTGATCCTCACATAAAGTCGAACATGACCTGAAGCACAAGAAGAATGCATTCTTTTAACATCTTGAATTTGTAAAAAATATACTGTATATTTTTATTTTTCACAAATGAAGGGTTCGGTGAATGTGTATATTAACTGGTTGGGTTCGGTACCTCTAAAAAGGTTAAGAACCACTGGATTAGAGTATGAATTGGTCGCAAATAGTTGGCCACTTGGGGTGATCTAGGGTGATCGATCAGCCATAATAGGCCTTGTTTGGCGATTACCGATCACGCCTTTTCCACAAAAATCGGCCGATCACAATCGATTGCTGACCTATCAGAGCACCTCTAAAAATATCTCTTAATTTTTCAGATATTGGGCATAGAATAGGTCCCAAGACGTCCGGAATGAGGAAAATGATTTTAAGGCGGAATGGATATAGTTGGCCAAGAACCGTGGAAGGAGGTGGCAAATCCTTATATCTCCACAACCATGATTTTGCAGGAAACAATGTTTTTTTTTTTAAATTATTAACCTTATTAAAGAGAACACATTGTTTCCCCATTTTAGAATGGTAAATAGTTTGTAAAGATAACACACCCACGTTGTGGGCGGTACAACAGTATCGATTTGTGGAAACAACATGAAATTGACCATATATGGACATCGGAGGTGTCCACCTGGCAGCAACGATTTGTAAAATACCTAATTTGGGAATTTCACTCTGAAGAGTGTGGAAAATAGTTCGCAACATGTCCAACAGGTCAAAAAATGTTGGAAGGAGGTGATAAATACTGCAAGTTTGTGTCCTGAATTCGAAGTTGAAATGGATCAAGTCATGCGGAAGGAGGTACATTTGTGAATTTCTTTCTAATAAGATGGAATTTTGGGAAGTGTAAATTAGTTTTCATAACGTCCTTAATGAGCTCAACAGGAAATTGTGAAATTCTGGCTATTTGGGGAATGTGGAAAGCAATCCTGAACCGGTCTTTACTTTTGTGACTCTTTTGCAGTCCGAATGGCTTGAGAAATGTGGAAGGGAAAACCCAGTTTAAAAAAACAAAATCAACAGCAAATAAAACCCCATGAATCACAATAATCAATCATGAATGATACATGAATGCTATATTGTCATTTCAGGGTAGTGTGCCCTGTGGCCCCAGCAAGAGTTGTTCATGCAGGGAAAACGGGGGTGGAGGGGCTTGCAGTCGGCATCACGTTACTTTTCCAGATGCCGGCCAAAGAAAGCAGGAATTCCGCTCAGCAGAACCTGCCCGGGTGAGTCACGGGAATGACGGGAATTCTGATTCTGCGTGTTATTGAACTTACATCCCACCCTTCCCCCTCCCTCTCCACCGCCACCCCAGAGACTTGAATGATGTCTTCATGCCGTAAAGTGTGGTTGGAAAAGACCCGAGTCAGCTTTTGGTGACGTTCATGGCAATGAGATGCTGCTGAGTGAACAGGTATCTACGCAAGCACACACGTGGTAAAAGTGTTACGGTGGAGACTCTGCGGCCCCGATGTTAAATACACTCAAACGAGAGCTGATCATCAGCCCAATTGTTACAGACGTTTTATTTTGTTTTGGTGCTTGTCGATTGAAATGGGTCATGCCGGAGAGCTGTTTGGTCACCTTATTTTGTGGAAAAAAAAAATACTAGTCTAAAAAAAAATTGCACATACTGTGTATATATATATATATATATATTTTTTTTTTTACTTAAACATATTTGTTTTATATAGACATATTTTAATTCCTAATAGTTTACTCAAAGTTTTTTTTTTTTACTTTCCCTCTCTCGGGTACTTGATATTTTAACTTTTGACCACAGTCTTTGGGTGTTTTAAACAGCCCATAAAATAACCAATAAACTGAAAGTATTGTTTTTCACCATGTTGACTCATCAAATTTTATTATTGTGCTTGTAATTGACACAAAAGCCAAGTGACAGATGTTACTAATATTTAGCTTTCCTTCATTCTCGAACAAAAGGGTCAACATTTTCGAATCAGTATTTATGTTCTACTTCTTCCTTTCATAACTTTGCTGCTGTGAATTGGGAATTTCTCCATTGCGAGACTAATAAAGGTTTTCTTATCTTTTCTTATCTTATTATTCTGTTGTTCAAATTCTCTCCACCATGGACCGTGATTAATTTTTGAATTACGATTATTTAAGTTTTATTATTTAGCATTTGGTGGGGAAAAAACGATCGCGCTACGTATGTATGTTTAACTCATTCACTCCCAAAGACGTTTTTAAACGTCTTTTCAGACTTGGTCCAGAATTGGCTGGTCCTGAATGAGTTAATATGATGACCACTATCTCTTAGTTACTGTTAATATTTATTTAAAAAAACATTTGTCAAACAAAACATAGAACATGAACACAAATATGAAGATTCATTAATACCAATGCTTTTTGAATAGGTTTTTAGTTTTACAATCAACATGATTAAAAATGAAATCTGACATGAATGTACTTGTAAATACTGTATAGAACTTCCTGCTTTCGTTGCTTTCAGGGTTGAATTCATACACACGTTGGAATGTTTGTATGTGCACTTATATGTGTCAAGTAGATGAAATAATAATAAGTTATGATGCAACACACACTGTTGCTGTCAGGAAGTTTTGAATCAGTGAGAAAATATTTTCTGCACTTCTGAAAAAGACACTATTGCGCCCTCTTGTGGATAGATCAATCATCACATGAAATTTCATGTTATTATATTGTAAGCCCGTGTAACATTTCCCACATTGTTCAACATTTTACACTGTGCTTGAATGTCGAAAATACAAACATTGTGCAGCAGAGGAGATGTGTGTGTGTGTGTAGCGTCTGGAAGGACGTACGTATCCTCTGCAGATGCTTTTTGGGGTAAGGGCTTCCTGGTGACTTCCATTCGACAGCAAGCCCAGACCGCAAAAAGACCCGAAAAGAATCTGATGTGCGTCACATCACACTTGCTGCATCATCTGAAACACACATGCATACAACCATCATATCCAATAGCAGGAAAGTATTATATCTTGGCAGAGCATAACACATAAAATAATGATCACATAAAAAAAGTCTACATCAGGGATCACCAACGTGGAGCCCGTGAGGACCACACCAATAGCCCGCCAGTGCTACGAGTGTGATTTGCTCGTAGAAATTATGATTCAAAAAATGCAAACGCTGGCAGTATTGTGAGACATCTTTAAGATGATCAGAGCCTGAAAATGTAAATAAATCATTAAGTATTAAAAACAACACATTCTAATATTATTAAATGTAATTCGTACAGATGTTATTTCAGACGTGTATCAATTTGGTTGCCCTTCACACAATCAGTACACATGAAGTAGCTCTCACTCTCCAAAAGGTTGGTGACCCCTGGTCTCCATACCTCTTTTCAAATGCCAGAATTTTGTGATGTCAAAAATAAGACCAAGATAAATCTTTTTTTCACGATGAATGTACCTGGAAAGAAAGTAATTTTTTTCCGGGGCGAAAATAAATATAAGCAATTAAGATAATGTGGTTGCACAAGTGTGCACAGCCTCTTTTACCAATCACATTAAAATTGCTGGCATCAGGATGAAACTTCATTTGTGGTCATTTTTGTGGTCACCTGAAAAGTGATTACTTCAGAAGTACAAGGATTTTGACCTAATGGCAGTGAACCACAAGTTAAATGGGAGTTGGCACATGGCTGCCACCATTTAAAGTGCATCTGATTAACCTCTAATAAAGTTCAGACGTTCTAATAGGCTTTTCTTGCCTTTTTTTCTGTTAAACATACGGTAATCCTGAAGGTTTTACGTGAACACTGACTGCTATTTGGAACTGTTCATAATTGCCTCCACCTTGACAAGAGCCTAAGTTCCTGCCAAGGAAATACAAAAGCAAAACATGATCCCACCATTGTGGTTCACTTTAGGTATGAGGGTCTTTTGAAGTTGAGCAGTATTGTGTTTGCACTAAACATACTTTTAGGAATTATCCATCCATCCATTTTCCGAACCGCTTGATCCTCACTAGGGTCGCGGGGGGTGCTGGAGCCTATCCCAGCCGTCTCCGGGCAGTAGGCGGGGGACACCCTGAATCAGTTGCCAGCCAATCGCAGGGCACACAGAGACGAACAACCATCCACGCTCACATTCACACCTAGGGACAATTTAGAGCGTCCAATCAGCCTGCCATGCATGTTTTTGGAATGTGGGAGGAAACCGGAGCACCCGGAGAAAACCCACGCAGGCCCGGGGAGAACATGCAAACTCCACACAGGGAGGCCGGAGCTGGAATCGAACCCGGTACCTCTGCACTGCGAAGCCGACGTGCTAACCACTGGACTACCGGGCCGCCCTTTTAGGAATTACGGGAAAGAAATTAACTTTTGTTTTCATCTGACCATAACAAAATTCCTCAAATATATTTGGGAAAATCTGTTATGGTCCAATAAACGCAAAGCTGAATTTCTGGTAATTTATAATGGTCCCAATCCCACAAAATCCTGGTCTTGGAACAGGTGCGACTTTTTATATGAACTGCAGATCTAACTATGATTGCTTCAGCACACCATTACCCATAATAATCAGTCAAATGTATTCAGTTTTATTGGAGTGATGTATTTAAAACAATGCCGTTTTTGTCCAAACATAACAGCTATGTTTGAGCACATGCACAAAACCTGCATGTAATTACCCATAATGCAAATTTCACGTACATTCTGTAGCGGTGCAAGATTTTGTAAAATTGATAACAATTCTTTAAAAAAATCAAATTAAAAAAAAGCTTCGCACTGTTTAATCCAACTCCCCGTTGAAGTTTCCTGTCAAACTAAACATGCAACAAAAACAATTACACCATGTGTATTTAAAATGAATTACAATTATGTCATCCTTCTAGCTTAAAGCTCAAAAACATGCAAAAAAACCCCAAAACTGATAGGCTATCGACTCATCAGTGTCTTTGTGTTACAAGCCTATATTTGAACATAAACGGTTGCGTAACAGACAATGTAGCACATATGCTCGCAGACTGTAAACTGTATATTCTTTGTCTCCTGTGAAAAATGGCTAATAATATGACAGCTCCTGCCTCAATGCAAGTCTGGTTGTCTGTATTATAATGCCCCCAAGTGGCCAACGTGTGGACACCAGAAGGGGCCTCAGTCACAATGAATTGTGAAGCTAAATTTAAAAAAAAGAAAACGTTTTTCAAATTGGTTTTATTTTTTATTTTTTTGGTTGGTGTGGGGAGGGATTGACGGGTCGCGATTTGTAGGCTGGCGCAGTACCTATCCCACATTGATAAAGAGGGTCCATTGCGTGACTATTAATATTAATGCAAACTTCCATGAAACATGTATGTTTCACCTTTACACAGTTTGAATCAAATTTCGCCCATTTTGACATATGACAGCAATAAAGATACCCCAAATGTCATTCTTTAACCCTGATATTTTAAGACTTATACTATATGACCGAAAATATATGAACATGAAAATATTGGGAAAAAAATCAAGGTAAATGTTGGAAATCCGTGAAATTTCACGTGCCATAAATGTGTTTATTTTTATGGGACATTGGTAACAGTGTTCAAAAGGAGCGCTTGAAACTGTCCCAAAGAATTGTCTTTGTTTCCGCTCCTTTTGCCTCTAACCCTGCAAAAACGTGCACTTGTTGGCCTTTGAAGCATCATGGGAAGAATCTTGGAAGAGGAAAACAGCATAAGATGAACAGTCAAAATTAAAGATAATATTCCTGCTACGAGATGTTTTTATACTGTAAATGTCCTCACATCTATCTATTTATCTCGCTCTCTCTCTCTCTTTCTCTCTCTCTCTCTTTTTATATATATATACATGTAATACAAAAGATGATTGAATTAATGTTTGTTTTATATATAAATAAGCCATTGCCAAACTGTGAGCACGCAGGGGTCCCATGTTATTTTATTGTCTGTCTACATATGTTGCTGCACCATTAATAGTGAAATATCCATTGTTTGAAGTGTAATTACACTGCATTGTTGATGACCATTTTGTTAGCCCAAATATAGACGTTTTACAATTTTATTAGCAGTTACCTACAGTGACACAAAGTTATTTGGTTTTGTTTAAATGAATAATGGGGCGGCCCGGTAGTCCAGTGGTTAGCACGTCGGCTTCACAGTGCGGAGGTACCGGGTTCGATTCCAGCTCCGGCCTCCCTGTGTGGAGTTTGCATGTTCTCCCCGGGCTTGCGTGGGTTTTCTCCGGGTGCTCCGGTTTCCTCCCACATTCCAAAAACATGCATGTCAGGCTGATTGGACGCTCTAAATTGTCCCTAGGTGTGAGTGTGGGCGTGGATGGTTGTTCGTCTCTGTGTGCCCTGCGATTGGCTGGCAACTGATTCGGGGTGTCCCCCGCCTACTGCCCGGAGATGGCTGGGATAGGCTCCAGCACCCCCCGCGACCCTAGTGAGGATCAAGCGGTTCGGAAAATGGATGGATGGATAAATGAATAATGTGGAAAACAGTTTGCATGCCCAATCTAGCACTGCTAACTCAAATATACTTACAAATTAAGACAAAATATCATCCCAGTGACGACACGTATCTCAAAAAATTTGGTCAGTCATAAGTTGAAGTAGTATGGTATGCATGAATTGGACTCTGACTCTTTGGAGATTGCCGCATGTATGACCCTTCATGTTTCTGCAGGCACTTGTGGAAATGTGGTGGAACACAGAGAGTTCTCGAGACAGCTTCAAGCTCGCAAGCACAATTTCCAGATTCCCATGAGCATTGTAACATTTTAATACCCTGTGAACTAGTGTATCTAAAATCCGTTTTAGTTAACACAAGTCAAATTTGACCCTGGAGAGCCTCAGTAAGAGCAAAGTAAGGAGCACCTGTGCAAAAGAATGATAGATTTTCATTTGTATTTATTTTCAGTTGCTTTGTGATCATCACCATCAATTGGTTCGACTTCAAAATGAAAGAAAGACGTTTAGGGTATTTTCGTTGCTGTGAAATTATATAATGGCACACGCATGACTCGGACAGTACATAAGGGACAAAATATCGAATATTGAAAATTGACAAGAGGTGTGAAAAAATGAATCTTTTTTTCAGGGCAGGGGGTTCCAAACAGCAAAATAGTCAATTTTCCCTGTTTTGAATTTCACTTGTGAATTGAAAATAAAGAAGGGATGACAAGTGTATGATACTCTGAAACAGAAGATTTTAATCATATAATGATTCACCTCACATTTTTTTATGAATAAAATACGGCTTTGTTTTTTAATTTGATAGTTTTGTGTGTTAGAACCCTTATGATATGTGACACAACAATACAGAAAATATTCAAACATAAAGCTCATTGACTCTGACAAGTAACAGGTGGTTGGACATATATCTTCTGTAGACACACACACACACACACACTCACACAGGCACTTCCCATCAGATTTCGACACGCACTGGTTACACAATTAGGGACACCTGCACGAACGCGATACAAAACAATGATTTTTAACACAATGTAACAATATTGATTTACTGTAATATCCACTCGCTGCACGAGAGTGTTAAATTAATTCATTTTGTTGTAAAAGGTAGTTGTGAAGATTGCACTTGTATGGGACATTTACAGGTGTACCTACTGTCATGTACTGTATGACATTGCTTTTCC